>NC_062546.1:172845083-173150168 GCF_016906955.1 Phacochoerus africanus
GGGTTAATAGGATTGGGGAGCACACTCAGCTGTGGGCAGCATTGGTGGTGCAAAGATGAGACCTGATTATAGACCTGATCCTGCCATTTTCCCTTGGTGTGAGCCTAGAGAAATGACTCCCTCCCTTCAGGCAATGAGCTCCTCCTTTCTAAAAGGAGAGAATAAGAGTTCCCACTGTGGCTCAGTGGTAATGAACCTGACTAGTATCCATGAGGATGTGGGTTTGATCCTTGGCCTTGCTCAATGGGTTAAGGATCCGGCCTTGCCATGAGCTATGGTGTATTTCGAAGATTCAGCTCGGATCCCACATTGCTGTTGCTGTGGTGTAGACCAGCTGCTGTAGTTCTGATTCCATCCCTGGCATGGGAACTTCCATATGCTGTGGGATGGGTCCTAAAAAGACCAAATAGATAAATACACAAATAAATAAATTTTATAAAGGGGGAGAATAACATCTGACTTGTTTATCCGAGGACTATGCTGAGGATGGAATGAGATTCTGTAAGAAAAAAGGACCTGTAACGTAAAATGCACTTTTCACATGCAAGAGCATAGAGATCATGAAGTTGTTCAGATCTACTTAAAAGTAGAATTTAGGCTTTCTTTGACTTTTGAAATGAGTCAGAGCACGTCTTAGTCAATTATGAAGAAAATGTACGTGACAGGCAAGAGCAGCTCATGAATCAAGGAAACATCTCTGAGCCACTCTCCTCTGAGTTGAACAAAGAACTTGGACTCATAGAAATGGATCCAGTCCAGCAGTGTTTGTGAAGTTAGCATTGGTTCTTAGTCATAGCTGTTCATTACAACCATCATCTGGGGGAAATCTTCTAAAAACTATTGTTGCCTGGGTTCCAACTCAGACCAATTGAATCAGTACCACTGGGGCTGGGACACTGGCACTACTATTTAAGAGTTCCTCAGGTGATCCCAATGTGTAGCCGGGGTTGACCCCCACAGATAAAGGGAATTGTCAGAACAGGTTGCTATGTACATTTTTGAACATTTCTTGTTGAGGCCAATCAAGGAATAAAACTAGGACAGGGAAATGCTTGTGTGTTTTTTCATGTTTCCAGAATCCCTCTCGGAGGAATTCATTTTCAAACGTGAAGTTGGAAAACCAGGAAAGAAGGTAATCTCATTTTACGGCACCGGAAACTCTGAACACGAGGGAGTCTTTAGATGGTTTATCGGGATGTGATGGCGTCAGATGGGGGCACCACAGTTTTGGTTTATTAGGCTTTGTAAATGGGACCATTCAAAAGAAGGATGCCGATAATTAAGGAATGGATACTTGAACTCGGAGGAAACCCAAGCCCCAAAGAAAACGTGTTGGTCAGAGAAAAGTTGATAACTGTGACAAGAAGACTCCGGAGCTTGAAGATCACTCCGCAAGAATCGGGCACAGTAGGTCATTTTGGAGACAGGTGGACCTTCTGAGTCACTGAGGATGTGGCCTCTCCTACTGGCTGGGTACTTGTTCCTCCACTTCAGGGACCACTTTTTTCACAGCCAAGACTCCAGCTTAGCTGAGGATGTGATTGACCGTTTTCACACCATTTCCAAGGAATGTGGTCAGAACGCCTCCATCTTTCTGGTATAAGCAAGTCCCTTCAAACGAGAGTGGTCTTCAAGAGGAGGAATAAAGAGTACAGTGATTACACTGTCTCTACCACCTAGAATGCTTTGAGTTCCGAAACGTGAGACATGAGGACGTTGGCTGTGGGAAGTGCGTCCAGGTCTCAGGTGGACAGAGGGATTTAGTGCGTTCAATTTCTTTTCCCAAAGAGCCTTTGCCTATCCCTCTAAATACCCAATGACCCCAAGATCCTCTTGGCCACTTTTGTTAATTAGCATAAGTTTGTCTTTCTGGAAGAGGACCCCACCCCCTCGTGTATCATCTGAACCTTGCTGGTCAAGAATCACATACCTTCTCTTGTCTCTTTCAGAACTGGTGCCGACTCAGGAACCAAACAGACTGGACTAGACTGTCCAAAGCAGAAGCAATGTGGAACTCCTTTCCTGGGAGGGGTTATAGACTCAGCCTCTTCTACATATTTTTTTCATCGGACTATCTTTCACTGGCTACCATGGCAACCCATGGGATTGGGACCAACACTTTTTTCCCAAGTCCTCTTTAATAGAACACATTTATTAGTACAGCAAAAGAGAGCTTTATTTTCTCTGTACCTTTTCTGGAAGAGAGAAAAAAAGAAAACTTGATATATCAGCAACTATTTTAGGGGTTGTTAAAAAATGTAGGATATCATTAGCACAAGATTGCTTACAAATGTGCATATTATCTATTATTATTTGCAGAATGTCTGGCACTTTCCTAGTGTCCAGGAGACTTAAAAACTTGTAGGAAAAAAAAAGACATAAGTATATTTTAAAGTTTCCTATATAATTTTTTTCTCCCTCTACTGTCCCTTTTCTCAATTCTGCATAAATGGTAACTGGAAGAGACAAATTCTCTGGTGTCAGAAGGGCAGCCATACCTCCCAGCCAGTCCTCTAAATACCTCTTGACAGTTTGATTCATCTCTTTGGATCCCACTTTCCTTTTCAGAGTTTTCAGCGTTTGGTCTTGTCAGTCGTTTTAAGTATTTTAAGCAGTCCAAATACAAGAGAATTTTTTTCCCTCATATATAGTTTATACAATCATTTCTCCAAACACCACAGCATTTAATTCTTGTTAAACAACAACAACAACAACAACAAATTAAGCTAAACCCTTCCCCTCTGAGATTAAAATACATAGTACATCTATTCTAATAGAATAATCTGGCTTGGGAAACCATCAGCTAAAATTTCTAATCCCCCCTTACCATTTTCTTCCCCTTACTTAGGGCCTGTGTTTCACTCTTGTCGGTCCCAGGAGGTGTGTGCCCGTTATGACGGTGGCGAGATTGCTCCAGAGGAAAGATTCTTGAGAAGATAACTCTGCTGAGCTGATAATAACTCAGTTCCTTGACAGTGGCCTGGACAGTAAAGCAGATACTGGGCATTTTGACTTCTCTTTCATTTAATTTACAGCCTGGTTCCAAATATATAGCTTCTGATCTTTGACCCCTTGCCATAGTTCTGGAGGAGGTCAGGCAAACCAGGGGCCATTTTTGGGGCCTGGAAAATCAGATTCCTTTTCTCCCCCCACCTCCACTTTTTTTTTAATGTGGCTGAAGGTGAAGAGTTGAATTTTCGGATAGGATGAGGGGGTCACATACACCTTTTTGGGGAAGTTTTCGGGTGCATTATTTGGTAGGAAGAAGATTGTCAGCCTCAAAGGGTGTAACCAGATTTGATCTCCAAAGTATGGTGCTTAAGCAACCTCTCTTTAATTTTTTTAAAAACAGGATATTGCTGCTCAGGTGTGTGACACTTGTGGTCTTATTGGGTGTTCTCCCTAGCATGTGCTGCCTGAGCCATAGAATCGCATCCTCAAACAAAGGCTGAGCCTCCTTCCTGCCTCCTAATGGACTCTCTAGGCCATGTAATCTGTTTGAAGGCTCCTAAGTTCACTAAATATTGGAGCCCAGGCAATGAAATTTCAAAATGTAATTTACCTAAAGTTAACTCATGTTCATCACTCAAAAAGTTTGAAGGAAATTTTATTGAAGGCCGTGAATAGACTCTTCATTTCCATGGGGCCTCTCTAGATTTCTTTAAATAGTAAGTTCCTCCTCTGTCTTTCACTTCCCATTAGAAAGTGCTGACATTGCTTCTGATTTTTTGTAAACTGATTACTCTATGTGGCTTCTATAGAGCTCCTTCTTATTTTTTCTTCCTGTTATTTGACTTTTGAGCATTTACAGGGTGTTAGGTGTCAGTGCTAATTAAGCTGAACCATAGGCCTTTCATCTTTTCATGTGGGACCCTAAGATCTTTATAACTATAAGCAGGGAGGTCTGTAGCTGGCCAAAATTCCAATCAGTAAAGAAGAGCCCCTTCTTCTACTCTGTTTTCTATTTTGGCTTTTCTGCCTCCCTGCTCCACTGTACTCATGAGCACAAGATTTTGGAGGAATAATAAAGGGCTCCTTGTTATCAAAACTTGGGGGCCCTTGCTTTCTAGAAAAACTCCAGAGACATGGTACTGTTCTCATCTGTCTCTCTGCCTTTCCCAAATCCCGTGATTAGAGTAAATTTCTCTAAGCCGTATCATGCATTTTTATTCCTTTTTTCCATTTCATTCTTACATCTCAGGATTGATATTTCAAATTCTACTGTGAATGGGGTTATCTTATCAGTAGTTTATCTACCTTCTTCTCCAAATCCTAAAGACCAGGCTCAGAAAGGAGGTCTTGATACCTTCTTTTCCTGGCACCACAATCCTCCATAGCATCTAAGCCAGGGACAGTGGTCAACGATAGATGTGTTGGGGGTTATATGAGCACCTCTGCCTTGCTTTTACCCAGACTCAGAAATCCAGTGATGACAGATTGTGATGGTTAATTTTGTGTCAACTTGACTGGGCCATGATATTTGGTCAAACATTACTCTCTCTGTGTGTGAGGGTGTTTCTGGATGTAACTAACATTTAAATTGGTAGGCTGAGTAGAGTAGGTTCCCCTCTCTAATGTGGGTGGGCCCCACCCAATCAATTGAAGACCTGAATAGAACAAAAAGGCTTACCTTCCTGTGTGGAAGAAGTGACTCCTCCTGCCTGATCACCTTTGAACTGACAAAGGAAATTTGAACTCCCCCCCACTTCAGACTCAAAATGAAATATCAGTTTTTTTGGGACCTCAAGCCTGCCTGCATTTGGACTGGAATTAAAAAATAGTTCTTCCGGTTTCCAGCTTGCTGATGGCAGATCTAGGGGCTTGTCAGCCTCTACCACGGCATGAGCCAATTTCTTATAATGTCTCTCTCTCTCTCATCCTATTGGTTGTATTTCTCTGGAGAGCACTGACTAATACACAGATGTAGTGCTTATGTCTGGATGTAACGCAATCTCTTGATGTTCAAAGAGAAATCTTGATTTCTAGGTTTTCATGAACCTAGAAATTTATATTCTGAGACTATCATAGTGTAGACTTTAGATCACCTGTATATTGACTTGGATTTAAGACCCAGTTTCTAATCCCATCTCTGCCACCAAGTAGCTGTATAGTTAGGGACGAATTACTTCTCATCCACTGTGTGAAGCAATTGTGGCAGGTTGTCCCCAGTGTCTCTTTTCCTCTAAAATCCTATGGCTTTAAAAACTAAAATAATTAATACTCATTCAGACGTCTTCATATTAGAAATCTGAGAGGGAGCTGAGGGGAATCCAGGGAAGGACAGGGTATTTAGGGATCTGAGGAAACATCTTCTGCCATCTTCTCTTTCCAGGTATTCTCATTTTCCTCCTTTCATCTGTCCTGAACTCATTACCATCTGGATCAATTAGAATTTTGGCTTTGGGCTATAGGTAACTGAAGTATTGATTCAGATTTGCTTGGATGGTGACAAAAGTTATTACTCCACATAGCAATAAGTTCAGAGGCAGGCTGAGCTCCAGGCAGGGTGCAATTAGGGGGTCTGGTTCCACTTCCCTGTGGCCCCCTAACTCTGCCTCCTCTTTGTGTTGGTTCATATGGTGGTATGGCTATAGCAGTTTCTTGGGGGCAGGAGAGATGAGGAGAGTTTGTGCAGGAGCCTTCAACAGCTTTTTCCCTTATATCTCATTGACTGGAATGTGATCATATGCCCTGTTCTAAAGCAGTGACTGACAAGGGGAATGAAGCTATTTTCCTGGGCTAGACAAGGAATTGGCAAACAATACCCTATGAGTCACATCCAGCCTGTGGCCTATGTTTGAATGACGCATGACCTAAAAAGTTTTTTACATTTGTAAAGTGTTATAAAAAACAAAACCAAAAAGCAAAGACTCTGTGACAAGGACCGATATAGCTGAAACCCTAAAATATTTACTATCTGGCTCTTATAATACAAGCTTGCAAGTCCCTAGCTTAGATGACTCATGATCTATCTCTAGAGCTGAGAATGGGGTCAACTTTCTGAGTTATATGGAGGGCAGGGTTGGACATCTGAACAAAAACTAAATTCTATTAGAAAGAAGCAGGTAAATGAATGGTGGTTGTGTAGGGGAGCCAACTGGGCCCATAGCACTACCTTTTCTTAGCTTCTCCACTTCTCTCAGATGTGGGAGGTAGGTCATCCTGCCAAGCTGAAGCATTAGCAGTGATTTGTCAAATATAAGCTCAGAAGATACCATTTCTGAGAATCTAGGTTCCCAGATGGGAAGTATTTTCTCTCCTGAGTGTTCTGCTTTCTCTGTTTAAAAGCATATTTTCAGGTAAGGGACCAGCTCTTCTTTTTCCTCCAGAGATCTGCACAGAGTATTTTCAGACCACAGACACAGACACACTGTCTTAAACACATGCACACATAGAAAGACATACAGAGAAGCATCCATACTGAGCGGCTCACTCAGAGAACTTACAATAAACATCAAAGAAATTAAATGTGTGCATACTATTATGATGGTTTTTAAAGGGAAAAATTAATTGCAGTTCCTGGTTCAGTTTTAGGTAAACAGGTTGTATCAGAACTGAGCCTGCATTTAACTGATAATATTTCTAATTAGACACATGTGCTCTTTTCTGAGTGCCCAAGAATCCCACTGAGGGTCATGGTTGTTAAATATATGCAGAAGCCAAGAAGACCCTGTAGACGCCCTTTGAAAGTGCTGGTCTTTGAGCATTGTTTACGACACAAGAAGAATTTGTGTTGGGATTTAGCCTTCACAGACACGAGGAGCTGAATGCTAATAAGCTCTCATTTTCTTTAAGCCTATTATTGATTTTGTCATATCAGCCCATGTTCTGCAGTGCTATAAATTCTTAAAACTAACTGAGGACATTATCATCACAGCCTCTGCCTTGCTGTCCAAGAACAGTGAGGGTGAAACAGCCTGGCTGTGCCACCAGAAATTCATAGTTTAAATGTCTACATGTATTTTGCGTATGCTCAGCATGCTGACCAAGGGTATGGCTTTCTTAGCCCTCTACTAAGACTTTCAAGGGGAAAGTAAATATTCAATGCTTTAAAGAGATTGTTGATAAAGCAAAGCAGCTTCTAGTTGTTTATTTATTCATTCAGCAAATATGTGGAGTTCTCATTGTAGCTCAGTGGATTAAGAGCCTGGCTAGTATCCATGAGGATGTGTGTTTGATCCCTGGCCTTTCTCAGTGGGTTAAGGATCAGGCATTGCTGCAAGCTGTGGTGTAGATTGCAGATGCAGCTCAGATCCAGTGTGGCTGTGGCTATGGCTGTGGCTGTGGTTGTGCCTATGCCTGGGCCTGTGCCTGTGCCTGGCAGCTGCAGCTCCAATTCAGTCTTTAGCCTGGGAACTAACATATGCTGCAGGTACCAACAAAAAAAGCAAAAAAAAAAAAAAGTATTTGCTGCACTGATATATAGCAGATCCAATTCTAGGCTCTGAAGATGTACCAGGAAAGAAGCAGACAAGGATTCCTGCCCTCATAGGGCTTGTCCTCTAGCAAGCTGGAGATAGAATTTAGGAGTTGCACTATCTATATGTTAAATCTATGAGACTGGATAAGATCACCAAGGAAGTGAATATAGATAGAAAAGAGATTTCCAAGGACTGAGGAACAATCCAATAATACATGTTAGGAGGGATGAGGACGAGACTGACACAGAGCAGCTCATGAGGATGGAGGATATCCAGAAGAGTGGGATGGTCTGTAAACTAAGTGTTCCAAAGAGGGCAATATTTATACAAGTGCATCTGATATTGAGAACTAACCACAGCATTTCGTTACATTGGAGGTCCTTGTTCATCCCAATAAAAGCGATTTTGGCCGAAGGATAGGAGAAAGGACTTACCTGAATTGTATTCAAGAGTGAGTGAAAAGAGAAAAACAAATGACTTGGGGGGAAAAAAAAAGCCCTATAATGATACTATTTTGAAAAGGATATTACTTATTTGGTCTTTCTGTTCACTCATTTTGCAATATCAAAAGTGTAACTAAAATTGAAAGCTGCAGCCTGTTAGATAAAAATAGTCTTTAACAATATCTTGAGGTTTTGCGTTTTTTTTAAAACCTGGAATTTTAGACAAAGATTGTATTATGATATGAATGTGGCTGCTTTAACCATGGACAAAATAGCAGTGGGTTGAGATGGAAATTTATTTCTCTCTTCCTTAATGATTGGACTGCAAGGATTCTAGAAGATCGGTGATGATGGAGAGCTGCAGTCCTAGCTCTGCCATTCTCAACACATGGCTTCCACATTATGATCTATAAAAGCTGCTCTAATTTCTGCCATGACTTCTCCATTCCAGCAAATAGGAATGAGGAAGAGGATATTCCTATAATTTTAAGAGTATGACTTAAAAATTGCACATCACCTCTCACTTCCTATTGGCTAGAACCTGGTCACATGACCACACCTAGGTGTAAGAAGTAGGCTTTGGTTGCATAGTGATGTGTCCAGTTACATTTTCCTATTACTAAAAAAGGAAAAGGGGCAAGACAATGGAGGACAGTTAGCAATCTCTGCCACAAAAATTGATTGAAAACAACTGAATTGTGACTGTGCAATGAGAACTTTATAAAAAATTTTCCTGTGCAGTTAACTCAAGCAAAATTATGTTCAACAAATAATTTAATATTAAACTTAAGTTTTCTTCCCATTAGGAGTTAGCTATCAGGTTACACTGGTCATTTTCTGTGTCACAGTGGTTATTTCCGTGTGTCTAGCTTGTGTCTTGTATCTACCAGTTGTGTAAGAGTCTTTCTGAAAACACATTTGTTTATATTTTAAGTCTATGAAATTGCCTGCTATTTGTTTAATAAGGCACAGATTCTCTTTATTTTCCTTTTGAGCTCATTTTGTTGTTTTCTTTTCTTTCTTTTCTTTTTTTTCTTGTCTTTTTAGGGCTGCACCCTTGGCATTTGGAAGTTCCCAGGCTAGTGGTCAAATCAGAGCTGCAGCTGCTGGCCTACACCACAGCCACAGCGATGCCGGATCCTTAACCCACTGAGCGAGGCCAGGGATTGAACCTGTGTCCTCATGGATACTAATTGTGTTCATTACTTCTGAGCCACAATGGGAACTCCTCATTTTGTTGCTTCTGTCCATTATTTCTTGCTCCAGTATCTCCCCAAAGAAGACTTCCTTGCTCATTTTATGAGGTCAGCATTACCCTAACACTAAGGGTAAAAGATAAGGACATCACAAAGAAAAGAAATATACAGACTGATATTACTTATAAATATAAATGCAGACATTCTCAACAAAATAGTAGCAAATTGAATCCACTAGCGTACATGAAGGGTTATATACTGGGACCAAATGGAATTAATCCCAGGGATGCAAATTTGGTTCAACATACAAAAACCAATCAGTGTGATGCGCCATATTAATGAAATGAGATCATTTCAAAAGATGCAGAAAAAGCATGTGACAAAATCTAGTATTCTTTCATGATAGAAATATTCAAAAAATAGGCATAGAAGGAAGCCTCCTCAGCCTGGTAAAGGGTCTTTAAAAAAAATCCTAGCTAACATCACACTTAACAGTTAAAAACTGAAAGCTTTCCCCTTAGAACAGGAACAAGCATCTGCTAATCAATGCTAGAGATTTTAGCTATCGAAATTAAGCAGGGGGTTCCCATCATGGCATAGCGGAAACAAATCTGGCTAGGAACCATGAGGTTGCAGGTTCGATCCCTGGCCTCGCTTAGTGAGTTAAGGATCTGGTGTTGCTGTGGGATGTGGTGTAGGTCACAGACATGGCTTGGATCTGATATTGCTGTGGCTATGGTGTAGGCTGGCAGCTGCAATTCCGATTCAACCCCTAGCCTGGGAACTTCCATATGCTGTGGGCTCAGCCCTAAAAGCAAAAAAAGAAAAAAAAAAGAGAAAGTAAGAAAAAGAATTATAAGCACCTAGATTGGAAAGGGAGATATTAATCTCTCACTTACACATGAAATGATCATATACATAGAAAAACATGAAGAGTCCACAAAAAAACTATTAGTACTAAAACAAAGGCCAGCAATGTTGCAGGATACAAGATCAACATAGGAAAATCAGTTATATCTAAATTATGCTGAAGGTTAGTCTTTTGCTTCTTTTGGAAAATACAATCATTTTCTGAAGGAGGTTTAAAGTAGGAAGGCTTTGCAGAGTTACACATTGCAGATGTTTCCTATGTATGCAGCACTATGAAACCATCCCTGCTTGCTGCCTCTTGGGCTCTTCTGTTTAATTTCATGCTCACAGTGGAGGAGTCTGGTGGTTTTGAAATGCCAGGCCTAGGAGGAAAAGTATTTTCTTTGATAAAGTTTCACTTGTCTGTAGTAAGATGAGAAAAATGGGATTGATATGGAATAACTTTAATTCCTTTCTCTTAAGACCATATCCTTCCTGGAGTTCCCGTCATGGCTCAGTGGTTAACGAATCCGACTAGGAACCCTGAAGTTGAGGGTTCGATCCCTGGCTTTGCTCAGTGGGTTAAGGCTCTGGCGTTGCCATGAGCTGTGGTGTAGGTTGCAGATGCGGCATGCATCTGGTGTTGCTGTGGCTGTGGTGTAGGCTGGCAGCTACAGCTCCGATTAGACCCCTAGCCTGGGAACCTCCATGTGCCAGGGGAGTGGCCTTAGAAAAGGCAAAAAGACCAAAAAAAAAAAAAAGAAAAAAAATCCTTCCTAACTTTTTTTTTTTTTTTTACTGTTAGATGTATCCTTTCTATGAATTGGTCATGGTGGTTAACACTGGGATCTTTGCTGGTTTTTAAATCTTATTTACTCTATGCCATTACTTGGTAAGGTGAAATGCTAACAAGGTTTTAAATTTATTTTAAATTTATTTTTGAAAGTTTACTTTGTGAAATTTGAGAATCTGGGAATCTCGGTTGGAAGTTACATTGGCTTGTTAGCTGTGTCTACTGTTTTTAGGGTTCTCTCTGGCTTCACCTTAATTGTATCTTTATTCTTTTCTAGTCTCACCTTCCATTTTCTCTTCATCTTTTTAGTTGATCTAACAGGCTTGTCTCCTTAACTCTTTTGTCTAGAAAAAATGCTGAGGTGGAGAAGAACTAGATAAAGCTTGAAGCATGTGAGATTACTTACCTCCAAGTCTTAATATCATCATTCCTCAGAAATAGAGAAGTTGTAATGTGAAGGGCATGGGCCTTAAATACTTTTAGTGGTTAAAATGGGAAAAACTGGGTTAAGTTTGTTGAGCATCTGGTTGAACAACAAGAAGGAAATCACGAAATGGAGCAGTTATTAGCCTTGGAACAGCCTACTGAAATCCCGCTTGGAGTTTTCATCAAGCTCAGTTCACATCTGCCTATTTCAGAGACTGAGGCTGAGCCCAGTAGCCTCTAGAGAACCACTTGAGCTATCTGATTACAAAACATTTTGATGACTTACCCCAGATTCCAGAATGGTTCTTACTGCACTGTGTGTGCTCTTGAACTATCCAAGTTCTTTAAGTAAGGTCTATAAATAGACATTGACCCATGGACTTAAAAAATGTACTTTGACCAATAAAGAGGCAAAAATGAAGAGTACTCGTAGTTTGAATGTCAATTTTAAAGTTCTATTGATTTCAATTATTTTATGATCATCTTGTTCACGATGATAAAAGCTGGTCAACCTTTTACGAGCAAACCACCAAAAGTTTTGCAGAGACTGAAGTGTTCTTTTTCCTTGTCACCATAGTGAAATAAATATTACTATCTAAAAAGTTACGTATTTTCACAACATTGGACTTTGAATCACAGCAATGGTTTTCTTGTTCTGAGTGGCACTCTATTTTGCTTGAGCTAAAAGTGTTCTTCAGCTCTCTATTTATGCAATGGTAGGAATAAAGGCCCGCAGAAGTCAATCATCTTGCTTAAGGTGATGTAATTATGATTAGAAGAAAAATTTCCTGATTCCTAGCCTATTGTTCTTTCCACAACATTAGACTGTCTTCCTCAGGATTTCTGCTCTGAAACACTAAACTCTGAAGAGAAAGATTCAAGCACAGTGAGAAAAATCTCTGAAAGCCTTTTTATTTTTGATGAAGGATGCTATTATTGAGTTTATGAAGTGGAGCTCTGGTGCAGTACAGTTTAACAAGTGTTCACTGTCAAACTCACTGATCAAATCCCGACACTTGTGGAGTATTGGCATTGTCCAAAATCTAGGAGCTTCCAAATTATCCAAAGCTGCACTACTCTTTCTTCAAATGAAACCTTCCATAGAAACTCACTCTAAGAAACAGTTCCAAGGGAAGTTTCTCTCATTGAGGTGGGAGCAGAGCTGGGATCTGTCCCACCCCATCTGTCATCCTTCACCCCCCAGGGACCCTGGCATCTCTGTCTGAGCCCTGGGCTCTGTGATGAATAGACTCAAAACCAAAGACATGTGGGAGTTCCCTTTGTGGCACAGTGAAGGAGAATCCAACCAGTACTCATGGGGATGCAGATTCGATCCCTGGCCTAGCTCAATGGGTCAGGGATCTGGTGTTGCCATGAGCTGTGGTATAGGAGACAAGCTTGGATGGTAGGCTCTCAGTAGGCTGGAAGCTATAGCTCTGATTTGACCCCTTGCCTGGGACCTTCCATATGCCTTGGGTGCAGCCCTAAAAAGCAAAAAAACCCCCCACCACCCCCCAAAAAAAAGAACCCCAAGCAAGCAGGCAAGCAACCAAACCAAAGAAACAAACGAAGACATGGTTTTTGGCCCTCATTTACCTCTGAAGAAACTAAGGACATGTCTTTGTTTTCTTGAGTTACATCCTCTAGAACATTCTTAAGAAACGGTGTGTGGAAGGCAAAAATTTTGTTCCTTGCAAGTCTGAAAAAGTTTTTATATTGCCTCCACATTTGATTAAGGATGTAAGCTGAAGACAGTTTTCTTTCAGAACTTTGAAGGAGTATCTTCATTTGAAGGTGTATCTAGAAGTCCAATGCCATCTAATTTGCTTATTTTATTCCTTTTGCAAGGAATATTTTTTTCTTCTCTCTAGAGCATTAAATTAGAATCTAATTTTAACTTTTAAATATCCTTTTGCTACATGTTTGGCCTTTAATATCTGTAATTATTTGTGTTATGTATAAAAGACACACACGCATGTGTGTATTTGCATGGATATGTATATTCCTTACCACCATTACCATGTTAATGTTCCATGCAGTCCTTACGTTTTTGGATCTTATTCCACCTATCATATTTCTGCAGAGAAATGATTTGCTTCCACAGCAGTCAGTGTTCTCAACACTTCCCCCCTTTCTAGAGATGAGAGCTCCCTGCTGTTGCTGTTGTTGTCCTAGAACTCACTTTAAAAAACACCTGGAGCTTGGAGAAACATGACAGCCCCAAGACTTGGAGGGGTAGGAACTACCAGGTGATAGGTGGTAAAGGAGTTAAAATGGCACCAACGTTAATTTTTGCCATTTTAAAAGTGGTGTCTAGTGGAGTTCTTGTCGTGGCTCAGTGGTAATGAACCTGACTAGCATCCATGAGGATGTGGGTTTGATCCTTGGCCTCACTCAGTGGGTTAAGGATCTGGTATTGCCGCGAGCTGTGGTGTAGGTCACAGGGGCAGCTTGGATTCCATGTTTCTGTGGCTGTGGTGGCTCCGATTGGACCCCTAGCTCTGATTCAACCCCCATATAGGAATTTCAATATGCCCTGCGTGCAGCCCTAAGAAGCAAAATTAAATAAATAAAAAATAATGGTATCTAGGATTGGTTCTATGTTGTGTGAAGGCATTTTTGTATTGACAAAAATATGTGTATTTTTTCTTTTATAACAGAATTACTTGCACATGTAATTTTGTGTCTTCCTTTCTAAAGCTTTCACCTTCTTAATTCTTTTTTTTTGTCCTTATTGCATGAACTAGAACTTCCAGAACAATGTTGAATAATAGAGAATAATAGTTGGATTCCTAGTCTTGTTTCTGACTCTAACTCGAATACACTCAGAGTTTTAAACTTAAATATCATGCTTACTTTTGATTTCTGTTAATATTCCAGGATGAGAAAGACAGATCCATAAAGTGTTTGTTCTAAGAGCTTTAACCAAAAATGGCTACCGACTTTTATCAAATATCTATTAACTTATTTAATTATTTTTATTTGTCATAATTTTTATTTAAATTGTATAACTTTATGTACATATCCTCACACAGATGCATAGTTTTCACCTATGGAAAAAATATGTGTTGTATATACTTTTTACATCCTTACCACACCTTCTCCTATAACCTAGATTAACAACCTAAGATGTTTGTTTCTATGTTTTTTCCGTGTTGATGTAATTCTTTATATAAATGCAATGTGTGTGCTTTTTGGGATTTGGCTTTTCTTATTCAACAATACTTCATGAAAATCCTTCCAAGTTAAACAGATGTTACATTTTAGTCTTGCTTCTGCTATTTATTAATTGCATATCCTTGGGTAGGTTAAGTAACCTTTCTGGCACAAGTATCCCCATCTAAATATGAAGATACTATTCCTTTCTCCAAGGACTACTGTGAAAACCAAATGATATCATAAATATAAAGCACGAAATGAGGAACCCAGCAAATACGCTCCAAGCAAGCGTTACTTAATCTAATGGTGTGTACAGGGAGAGAAACCCTTTCCCTTTAGGCAGTCATGGCCTTTGGTCTGAGGATTTGTAACTCAGCCAACATCTGAGTGCCTGCTGAGGGGCCCTGGGTGGCGGTTTTTTTCACAGCAACAGTTCTGGAACTTCATGGCCTGGTTTGGAATTCATGGAAGTCACCTTGCAGCTATTTTACATCTTAGCCTCTCTGAGCTTTGGTTGCCTCACCTTTAAAATGTCAATAACAGCATCAGTACCTCTTTGTTAGACCTACTGTGGTTGTAAATGAAATGATGCGTGACGTACTTGGAAGAGTATCTGGTACACGGAAAGCATGCACTAGGTATAGGGGTGGGTTAAGTGAAAGGGCACAGGCTTTGAGTTCATCTGGCTTATCTCTGACTTTGCTGGTTATAGGACTTTGAGGGAGTTTTTATGTCTGATCCCAGTCATCTACAAAATGAGATAATAATACTCACCTTAAACTTGCCTTGAGAGTAAAATAGGGTAAGATATGGGGTGGTGGTATAGGATAAGTGCTCAGTGCAGGCTGCTCCCCTCTCCTCCTGATAAAATCTGCCCTACAGATTGCATGGAATTTGATTGGCAGCCTGAAGACTCTAATCATCTTTCACACTTCTCTCAATTCCAAACATGGGTCTGACAATGAACTTCAGAACGTATGTTCACAGTGAGTTGGGGCAAACCTGCCTCCTGACTATCTATTCTCTTCAGGTGGCTCAGGTCATATCCCAGCAAGTGCTGGGGTCATGCTCTGTTCTCAGCCTGAGCCTGACAAGATGCATATCAATACCAGCTGGTTTTCTTGCCCTCACTGGGATACTGCAGTCCTCCAAGGAGATCTCAGTTTCCTTCTCAAATCTCTGTGTGGAAGCACTTTCACTACCCCCCAAAGCAAAGCATGACAAAAAGTGCACAGCTTTTCAGGCAATCATCTCCTTCAATGCAAATACAAAATTCTTCTAAGAGAACAATTTAAGCAAAGGTATCACTACATCAATTTGTCTATCACTTCTTGCTGAGATTTACTTGAATCTGTTGGCAGTACAGGAATTCATTGCTTTTGCTGCTTGATGGGCCTGTACTGTGCATTGTTTCAAAAAAAAAAAAATTCCGCCCCTTCTTATACCGAATTGCACTCATGCGTATGGAAATTTCTTTTTTTTTTTTGTTTTGATTGCAGAAACAGGACAAAAGCATTTATTTATTCAGCTGCTGATTTTGTGATTTAAGTATGATTTGGCAGCACCCTCTAGTGGCTATATTTGGGAATTGTGGAAATCTCTAGTACTTGGGACATTAAAAAAGGATGCATATTTTTAATACTTAAAAATATTTATCAGCCACCCCCACAGCTTATCTAAGTATGTTTAACTACACAGGACTCTTTTTAATCACCTCATTACCTTTAAAATAAATGGCAACCCGACTGAACAAACAGAACACCTGCTTTGGGCTCAGGAGTCCTTGGAATATTCCATTTGGGTCACACTCTGCCTGTCTCCACTGGAGCAGCACAGACCCAGGAAGTGGTGCCTAGTTCTACTCTTTTATTAAAGAAGATTCTGTCATTCAGCCACCGGAGTGGGTATTGATGAATCCAATGGATTCTGTATTTGATCACAGGCAGCTCCATTTTGAACATCAGGGTCATTGTCAATTATCATAAAACCCGATGATGCATAGAATCCTTAGAGAACCAACTTGTCAAAATTATTAAAATATTAAAAAGCTGATGAAATGAAGCACTTACACAGTTGAGCCAACTAGAGCATGTGTGAGTATAATGGGAAGATAGTCAAATATGTGACACCCAGCCTCTGCCAGATGCTATTTTCTTGAGCCTCAATTTTCTTATCTGTATAATAGAACTATTGTGAGAATTTAATGAGATAATGCATGTTAAAATCTTAGCACAGTGTATGGAAACTTAAACAAATGTCAATTCTCCCACTCTATGTTGTGTAAAAAAAAGTTAAAACTGAGTTTATACTTGGTAAATCTTGAGTGGTGGAATCTGAATGAACTGATGCCATGACTTTTAGAAAGTGTAGTGGTTATAAGTTCAGCCTCTGGAATTCTCCCTGAGTTCAAATTCTGGATCTGAACAAGGAAAGACTGAGGAACCGTCATAGAATGAAGGAGACTAAGGGAATATGATAATTAAATTTGTTGTTGTACCTTGGATTGGATCCAGGAACAACAACAAAAAAGGACCTCAGTGGGAAAAAGCTTTGAAATTTGCAGTTTAGTTCATGGTATTCTAGCAACATTAATCTCTTGGTTTTGAAATTGCTCTATGGTTATAAGGAAGCTAGGTGAAGAGCATTTGGGAACCCTATAATTGTGCAAATTTTCTGTAAGTCTAAAACTGGTTCAAAATAAAGTAATTTAAAAATTAAAAAGAAACAAGTGAATTTAATATTAGCAACATATTTTATTTAACCCAATATGTCAAAAATATTATCATTTCAATATCTACTCATTGTTCATTATTTTAATGTTTCTTTTTTGTCACTGTTTTAAAAAAATTTACTCTGTATTTTACACTGACAGTGCATCTCTATTTGGCCTAACAAATTCTCAAGTACTCAGTAGTCACGTGTGTCTGAAGGCTGCCATATTGGTTAGTTCAGGGGAAGATGGAGTGATAGGATATCATCCAGTGGCCCAGAGACTACTTGGCAGTATTTCTCTGGGGTGGTGCTTCTCCCAGCTCTGAACTAGACTTCCCTCTGTAAACTCTAAGAACTCCCAGAGGTGATTAACTCCTAGAAGGGGACTCAGGTCGACTTCAGTCTGATGATACTGGTGGCTATTCTAAGGAAAAAATGTATTAACTTATAAAGAGCAAGGTCTTTTTTAGAAAAACTCACCCTCAGTGGTTTCCAAAGTGTGGGATGAATACCACTAGTTTTAGGGGGTATAAGAAATAAATGAGTTCAGATTGTAGTTAGACATGGCATGAAATAACATTGTCTCAAAAGTGAGACTAGTTTTTCCCATTTCAACTCTCATTCTCTTTGATTACATTGAAGAACAAGTCTCCTTCAGTGCTGTTATATCTTTACCTCTTTAACATTTGCTAATCTCAAACACACTCTCTCTCTGGCTAGAATTTAATGCATTGTTTCTATTTTATTTATGTCATCTCCTTTTACGTATGGCAGGTAATACTGGCTTTCCATTTATTTACTGCTACAAAATTTCTTTAACTTTTGCATACAAATATAAATAAAAGGTCAAATGTAGTAAAAATAGACATATTAAGCAGCAGTGAGACATAAAAACAGAAGCAAAACCCAGAAACAAAAACAAAACCCCAAGTCATCGGGTGACTAACAAGAAGGTTTGAAATTTGAGGAGCTTGTAGATCAGTTCTCAGTTTCAGAGGTGCCCTCTTAAAGAAGACTTTAAAAAAACAAAGTAAGCCTGGGAGGTGGAATAGGATGTTTTCAACAAATCAGTTCCCGTGCTAAATCTTAGAAAACTGCTTTCCTTCTCACAGTTCTCTCTCTCCGTTCACTTCATCCCTCAATGGTCCTTTCTCTGCTCCCTCTCAGGTTCTCTTCTCTTATCTGCCACTCTGCTGTCTTACCTCTGGCTTTCCTCACCTGCCAATCACTGCCCGCCTCTGATGGGGCGTGTACTGCCATCTGACCAATTAGGATGTTGCTTCAGGCACCATGCTTTTGACTTAAGGCCGGCATACACACAGGGATTTCCGTGGATATTTTGAATCCTTTATGGTTACTTTAACAATTTCTGGGTTCCAGTTCTGGGCAATTGGAGTAGCATTGCCCGTGGGGCTTTCACACTAGATCTCCATGAACTAGACAGGTAGGTTTTGTCTAGTTTGTGCACAGTTGGGACATCAAAAAGAAACTTCTAGAATCCGTCTTGGGTAATTTATGTCCTTGAAGAACTGATAATACTCCCTTAAATTCTGGCGGTATTTAGGGAAACATTGCCACTGTGAAACAAAGTGTATCCAACAGGCCAGTCAACTTGGAAACTATTTGGGGAAAGTGACTGCTCTTTTTTTCTCTTCCCCCATTGCTATGGATGGTGCTTGACAAGAAGGAAAGCTTCAAGGGACTTTTTCCCACCGAGACAATATGAGAAAACTTTCCACCTCAGACATGAAAATAATGTCAAGTTTTGCATTTAGTTTTCTCACAGTTCTCTTCTCTCACATTTCAGGTTAGTTGTCTTGTTTCTATATTCAGCTCGGAGCTCACGTAAAAAGGAATAGCTGTAATTTTTTTGGTAACTCTCATAGCTGGAGCAAGAGAAAGTTTGAAATGATTTTTCTTTTAAAGGTAATTAAACAACATCTGCATCTTCAAAACAAAACCCACCAAGAAAGCTTGTGCCACAAAACCTCACCACCACCACCACCACCACAGGCCTAGCTGGGGAGCCTTAAAAGACAGCTTGAGGTGTCGACCAGCTAACCGCGGGTCACCCTCTGATTCACACAAGCACGCTCGGTCCTTCTGCTGGCTGTTTGGCATAAGAGGCCAATGTGAGCCGTGCAGAGAAGAGGCAAGAAGTCACGTATCTATTTCTCTGTGATCTTAACACCAGCAGCAGCTAATACTTACTAAGCAAATAAAACATATTATCTGGAAATACTTGTGTTATTTAATTTACACAACAAACTAACAAAGCAGGTATTGTCATTATTCTTTTCATATTACAGGTGAGAAAATTGAACTCAGAAGTTCAGGCACTTGCCCATGAGCCTGCAGCCATTAGGATGGGAAGTTTGGGTTCAAGCCCAGAAGGCCTGGTTCCAGAGCCAAGTTCAATCTTTGCACCAGGCCTTGGCCCCTCTGGTTGAACCTCTGTTGCTCTAACAGACTTTGGGGCCAACAAGAGACTATGAAGGAAACCTTGTTTTTCTGTTGAAATCAAGTTGTAGTCTACTGGAAAAATTCCTGGGTTCTGGAGTGTAATAAACATCACATTTAAGAATGGGCAAAATTTCTAATTTTATACATTTGGAGGAAAAAAAATCACTCCTGTAAATCATTATTAACAGCATGAAGCCTCACTAAATGAAATAAAAATGAACAGCTCTGGAGCTTGAAACTGGCATTAAACAGTATAAAACAAATGACTCCATTATTCAGGCTTCTGTCATGTATGGCATTCCATTTTTGAGGTTGGGCTCTCTAAAACATTAGCAATTTGGTTTTGATTTTCTTTGAGTTTATTTTTTAATTGGTCCCACCCCTACCTGATGCTTTTACATTCATTTCTAAGGCAGTGGGTTCCCAAGCACAGATTTCAAAAGAGAATTCTGTTACTTCTTAATAATTGCAATAGAAGCAGGGGGTATCCAGCCCATATTTATTACTATAGAGAGAAAAAAAAATAAATATGATTGCCTGGGGCTTTTTCTTTGCTTTGCTCTTCCTTGCTATTTAGACTTTTTCCTGTTCATAGAGAGCAATGGCCAAAAGGAAACTAAATAGACTATGAATCCTTAGCAAGCAAATCCTGCCAAAGTAATGGGGTTGGGTTAGGTCAGGGTATAGCCTCAAGGAGACCCAGCAGTCTCAGATAAGTCTTTATAAATACCCTTTGTTGGAGTAGCAATACCTAGAGATTGGGTAGGAACTGACCTCTATAATCTGGGGATCTTATTTTATTATTTGATTTCTCACCCTTCATATTAGGTGAATTCCCACTCCTCTTTATCTAGTAATCCTGGTATAGTAACCTTGTGTAAGAAGAGATAACATATTAAGTATTAAAATGCCAAGACCTTGCTTAGAAATGGAGATTTAGGAGTTCCCATTGTGGCTCAGCAGTAATGAACCCAAGTAATATCCATGAGGATTCGGGTTCTATCCCTGGTTCTGCTCTGGATTAGGAATCTGGCATTGCTGTCGCTGTGGTGTAGGCTGGCAGCTGTAGTTCTGATTAGATCTCTAGCCTGGGAACTTCCATATACTGCCAGTGCAGCCCTAAAAAGACAAAAAAAAAAAGAAAAAAGAAAAAAGAAAGAAAAAAATGGGGATTTATCCCAATATTTGGTAGGCTGGGCAGTAGTCCAACCATAGGCCAATTCCCCCAAATGGCTGGCAAACAAAAGCACTGATAATTTTGGTGCTGAAAATGATGGATCTAATGGCCAGATAGGTAACAAAATGGCTAACTGGCCTTAGGGTTTACTTACATACAGAAGTTGCAGCTTTATCATGCTAAATCAATGGATCAATGTAGTTTTCTCGGTCTGGCAGAGATTTTTTTTCCCTCAAGAAGTGAAGTCTTTACTTTAGGAGACTTGGGGGTGGGAATATTAATTTGTGAGGGCTGCCATAACAAAAGGGCCGCAGATTGACTGGCTTAAACAATAGAAATTCCTCACAATTCTGGAGGCTAGAAATCCAAGAGTCAGGTTTTGGCAGGATTGTTCTCTTCCCTCTTCTGAGGGAAGAAAGTTCTGTTCCAGGTTTTCCTCTTTGGCTTATAGATGGCTGTTGACTCCCCTATGTTTTTACAGGCTCTTTCCTCTGTGCCTGCTGCTGTCCTAATCACCTCTCGTGTAAGGACACTTGTCATACTGAATTAAGTCTCACCCATCTGACCTGGGTTTACCTGAATTAACTCCTTGGTCCTATCTCCAAACACCGTCATGTTCTGAGGTATTGGGAGTAGTCATTCAACATGTGACTTAGAAGGGTGACACTATCAGCCCCTAACTGTGGATGATAGAGAAGAGATGTTTAACTTGAGAGCTAGCCTTCAAAATTACAAGTTGAAAAATTCTATCATTGGTCCACACAGTCTCACCCCCCACCCGCTCTCCATTGTATTGTCACCATCTTCTTTATCTGTATCAGACTCTGCCTTCCTGTTCTATCTCCTTCTGCCATCAATGCTGTGTTATCTCCCAAGAAAGAATCTCAAATCGACCTTTTAAATAGTGGAAGGATTTTAACTCAGGGCAATTTTCACATTATGTTCTCCTCCAGAAGAGTGTAATGAAAGGTTTTGTCTCCACTTAAAGGAAATTCACCCATCAGTGAGTACATCACTAGGTGATGGTGGGGGTGGGGGAGGGTGGGGGAGATGAAGGTCTTTTCCCTGCCTTGCCCCTGAAATAACAACAGGTAGCTAGACACCTACTAAATTCTTCTCTTCACAAAGTTGGTTCTTGGATCAATGGGGGCATCACCCCAATTCCCTCAACATACACACAAAGGAAATAGGCAATCAACTCAAGCAGGGGTAACTAGGGAAATTTTAATAAAGGGACCATTTGCAAAGGTGTAAGTAGGGTTAAAGAAAACCTGGAGATGGAAAAACATCCCAGGGCATGCAACAGCATGAAGCCAGAGGATGAGAAGCTGATGTGGTCTGTAGAGTCAGCCTCCCAAAGCACAGAGCAGGGTGGAAAAAGTCCTTCTCACTTCATGTGTTTCATTTCTTGCTGCATATGAGGTAACTATTCAAGGCCTTGGAACAGTCAAACAATGAGTGCTAATTCGAGGCTCCCATCTTCTCCTTCTCTAAAGACGAAAGGAAGAAAAAACTTCTATTAATCACTTTCAGTCATTTAGTCTAAACGTTTTACTACACATCCTACCACAATGAGTTTTCATATCTTGCCTTGGACGTTTATTTTATCCCCAGCATCAAGATGCAGGAAGCAGACTTTGGCTGTTTTTGGCTGACCAACATTGCTTTTCATCTTAACTGGTAACAAACAGTACCTCGATTTTCCTTTAGGGGCCACTTTTCCCCAAGTCCCAGTTCACGTGGTTGGGGAGGGGCTGACCCTGCCCCTGGGCTCCAGGGATAGGCACACAACCAGGCCTCACCAATCAGAGGTCTGCAACTCCTTTGTCAAAGGGATTATTTAAGGAACACTCATGTGGAGTTCCTGTTGTGGCTCAGTGGTATTGAACTTGACTTGTATCCATGAGGACGAGGGTTCAATCTCTGGCCCTGCGTTGCTGTGAGCTGTGGTGTAGGTCAAGGACATGGTTCCATAGCTCAGATCTGGTATTGCTGTGGCTGCGGTGTAGGCTGTCTGCTGGAGCTCATATTCAACCCCTAGCCTAGGAACTTCCCTGTGCTGTGGGTGTGGCTTTAAAAAGGAAAAAAAAAAAAAAAGAAATATTCACGTGCCCCATATCAGCCTAGCCCATCAACTGCAGAGCTTCTATTAGTGCTCTATACGCTTTGTAAGCTGTCAGGTTTGCAAAGCTGGGAGAATGTAAGCCCAGACTTCCTTGGAATAACCTGCTTCAGCATGAAGCTGACACAGAAAACAGCAAAAAGGAGATAAAAAATAAAGAAAGATTCTTAGATCTAGCTATACCTAAAGTTCTCTTGAACTTACTTCCAGTTTCATTATGGCTTCTAATTCTTATATAAGCCATAACTCTTTTTCTTTTCTTAAGCCAATTTGGGTTTCTGTCACTTATAATGGAAATTCCTGGCTAATATATTGCTTTATGTTGGGTTCTACACATCTTGTTTGTCATCACATGGTATGGGTTCAATTCTGTGTGTGTTGCCCTGCAGGGATAGGTAGATTAACATTGTTGAAAATACATTTGTTAGCAGAAAAATAAAATACTTTACAGGCTGTCAGCTGGCACTTTTTTCTTGAGAATAGAAGCCACCTATCAATTATAAAGAATACCATTTGTTTTACAAAATAATGCAAAATGAAGACATGAACCATGCAGAGGAATACATAGCAATAATTTTTATTTTTATTCTACTTTTAGATAAAAGCTACAAGGCTACCAAAGCGATGAAAGTTACAGCACACTTAGAAATTGCTCTTGTTTCTTATAAATCTTTAAGTTAACGATAGTCCAAGGCCTCTTTCTTTCAGTTTGGGAAGGATATGCAGAATAGTTCCTATTACATTTTCTGTTTGTTTTGCTATTATTCTCTTTCAGGCCATAAATATGTTTCCCAGGCTATTACTTCAGGGCAACTTTTCTAAGCTAGAATAGGTATGTATTCTGCTGTATTACCGTTCATCCTTTTTCCATTTAACACTAAATAATTAAAAGAATACATTTCATTCAATCATCTGGAAGATTCTAAATGGCTCCAAAAATATAATTTAATTTATAATGTGAATGTATTATCTGTATATGGGTTTGGGGTCTATTGGAGCTTCAGCGGGGGCCCTGACCTATTGGGAAATATCTGATAAAATGAAAGGAGGCCTCCTGGGAAGGTGCTGGTTGATCATAGGATGGTGGAATGTAATTAAAAACTTCAGATATTTATTATCAAGTTGCCCCTCAGAAGGTGGTATCAATGTTCACTCCCTCCAGCTGTGGATAAAAGTAATCCTTTACTCATTTCCTTGTGAAAACTGAACATTAAATTTTATTTAATATCTTTAGATACCATTTAATATCTTTTAAATATTTAACTATCTCTGCAAACTTGATAGGGCAAAAAAGTATGTCATGCTTTCATGATCTCATTTCTCTTTGCTTACTAGTCAACTTGAACTTTTTTTTTCCTTAATGTGGAATTTGGACATTGGCCTTTCTTCTTTTGTGATTTTCCCACTTAAGGCTTTTATCTCCTTTTTTAAAGTTAGAGTGTTCATCTTATTAAGATAACTTGTAAGGCATCATATATACATATTATGTAAGACATTATATATATATAATCACAATGGCTTTATTTTTGCTGTCATCTAATTTGCAAATATTTTTTCTGCTTTCACCATTTGACTTTTATTTCAGATTTCTGATGTATGAAAATTTGTGAGTTCTTTTTTTTTTTTTTGTCTTTTTGCCTTTTCTAGGGCCGCTCTCACAGCATATGGAGGTTTCCAGGCTAGGGGTCTAATCAGAGCTGTAGCTGCTGGCCTACGCAGAGCTACAGCAATGCCAGATCCGACCTGCGTCCGCGACCTACACCACAGCTCATGGTAACGCCAGATCCTTAACGCACTGAGCAAGGCCAGGGATCGAACCCGCAACCTCATGGTTCCTAGTCAGATTCGTCAACCACTGAGCCTGTGAGTTCTTATGAATTAAAGTTATTAAAGTTTTTCCTTTATGTTTTATTTTTCCTCTGTTTTTAGGTTTAAAATACTTTCTTTAACCCAAGATCAGTCAAATAGTCATTTATATATTTTTTCAAAAATGTCTTTATTATTTTTTCTAACCCTTGATCATTGATTTCAAAAAAATAGGAGGAGAATATCTGAGAAATAATTGTGAAGGAGTTTATTTTTCCAAATAGTTAGGGTATACTTTTCTAATCTAAATTTTTTTCAAATTCTTTTATGATTTTATTTTTTACATCTAATTTTGAATCAGGAATTTAATTTGCCATAATTTATGAGGGAAGGCTCTAACAATTTTTGGCTAATTATTCCTAACTCTTTATTTACTGAAAAATACATATTTCACCCACTGACTTGGAATTCGATGTATCTATCATTTTACTAAAATCCTATGTTATGTGGATTTGCTGTTGAATTTTGTATTCGGTTTAGCTAATTCTCACACCCATTCTTAGGGCTCAACCTCCTTGTCACTTCATATTCCCGTCAATTGTGATCTAATTTTCTTGGTTTTTCTCAAGGATATTTTTCCCCTCAAAATTCTCGGATCATTTGGTAAAATTCCCATATACGAAAAATCCAGTTTGTATTTTGGTTGGAAAAACATTACATTTATAAGTTAATTTGGAGAGAATTAATATTTTTATCACATTGAGTCTTCACATTCAGAAGGATTGTGTGCCCTTCTATTTATTCAAAACTTTTGTTATGTGTTTTAGTAAGTTTCATAGCTTTCTTGATTTAGATTGTATATACTTATTATTATTTTCCCCTTACAGTTTTCTAACCATTCAATTCTTTCCCCCTGACATATAGAAAGCTATACATTTTTCTTATGTTTGTTTTGTTATTGACTGCCTTACTAAACTCCTTCTCAGTCATAGCACATTTTTTAGTTTATTCTCTTGGAATTTCTTGGTAATCAGCTACATCAGAACAAATATCTGATGATCTTTTCTTCTCTTTTTAACAATGTGTAATACTTATTTCTTTTAAATATTTTCCCAAATATTGAAAAACAGTGGGCAAAATGCCTTCCTCCAAACTTTTGTGGATTCCTTCAGTTTTTTGTAATTAAGATGATAATATCTAGTAATATGAGATAGAAACTTTTCATCAGGTTAAGAAGTATTCTTCTAGTTTTGATAATATAGTAACAGTTTTTTCCTTTTAAAAATTATGCAGGGATGCTGAAGTCATTGACGGTCTTTTCAGCATCTATTGAGATGGTTGTTTATTTATTCCCCCTTTAAGTTAAAAAGATATAGATTTCTTAGTATTAATTTATTGCTATTTTTTTTTGTCTTTTCTAGGGCTGCACCCATGGCATGTGGAGGTTCCCAGGCTAGGGGTCCAATCAGAGTTGCAGCTACTGGCCTATGCCAGAGCCTCAGCAATGCCAGATCCAAGCTGCGTCTGTGACCTACACCACAGCTTGCGGCAATGCTGGATCCTTAACTCACTGAGGAAGGCCAGAGATTGAACCCGAAACCTCATGGTTCCTAGTCGGATTCACTAATCACTGAGCTACGACAGGAACGCCTAGATTTCTTAATATTGAACAATCCCTACATTTAGGGAGTAAATCCCATATGGTGGATTATTCCCTTAATAAGTCATTGGGTTATATTTTTCAGTATTTGCCTGACAATATTTGTATCTGTATTCATAAGTGAGTTGGTCTCTGAATCTTTTTGGAGTTAACTTTGTTAGATTAGCATTATCTCAGATTCACGAAAATAAACTGAATTTCTTCGATCTTTACCTCTAGTGGTCCAGAACATGAGAATTATCTATTTTTTGAAAGTCATTAAGGAACTCGCTTATAGAATAGTCTGAGTTCACCCTTTCGTGCAGGCTAGTTTCTTGGTTGCATTTTTATTTTCTTCCAAGCTTAAATCTATTAAATTTTCAATTTGTTTCAATTTTCCAATAAAACTGGCCATTTAATAATACATATTTTAAAAAATACATATATTGGACATTGTATTTTCTTTAAAAAAAATCTCATTAGTATCTGTATTTTTCTTCTTTTCTTCTAACATCGTACATGTATGTATTCTTCTCCTCACACTAAGATAGCCTTGCTCAAGTTAACGCTTTTTTAAAAAAAATAAAAACATAACTTCTCTTATTTATATTTTATTTTTATCTCCCTATTAAAGTATTTTTTCTGCTTTTAAATTTTTATATACACACATGCCTGATTCTGGATATATCATCTTTTCCATCAAATTGCCTGTCTTGTACCAGTATTAAGAGATCGAATTATAACTTTATCATATGTTTTTTAATATGTGGCAGGTCTAGTATAAACAAACTTTTTTGGATGAACTTTAGTATCATTCTAACAATTTCCTCATAGTTCTCACCTCCCCCTCCCCCCGGCCCCGGCCCTTGGAGATTTTGATTCAATTTACCATTTGAGGAAAGTGCTCATCCTTTTAGTTGGGGGTTCAGGTTGGGCTCACAGTGTCTTGATGAAAAATCTAGTACAGCTGTCATGACAGTTCTGAGAATTTCATGGCCTTATAACCATACCTGCCAAAGCATTTTTACACCAAATGACATGAAAGGTAACTTCAAATAGGTCCAGCACTTCAGTGAATCTATAATCTGGCAAATAATCCATGGTTTTGTGAGGAGAGTTTGTGTCCAAGTTTATTTACATCTTTAGGCATAGGACGAAGTAAACTCTGAAAGACTGAAATAGAATTAAGACTCCAAGATAATCTATAAGCATAGTACTTTTATTTCTCTCTTTCTAGATACTTTTAAAAGCCCTAATTTAGAATTGAGTATATATGAGTTGAGTTTTGACTCTAGCTTAGCTAATTTGGGCAAAACATTTAACTTTTCTGAGACTCAGGTTTCCATTCTTACAACATGGGAATGATAATAACTATTCTGGACAAATAATTGTTTTTGTTTCTTTGTTTGTTTTGTTTTTGTTTTAAATGGCTGCACCCTCAGCATATGGAAGTTCCCCGGGCCAGGGACTGACTCCAAGCCACAGCTGTGACAATGCAGGATACTTTAACCCACTGCACTGGCTGGGAATCAAACCCTCATCTATGCAGCAACCTGACCTGCAGCAGTAAGGTTCTTAACCCACTGTACCAGGGTGGGAACTCTTGGATTTTAACATATAATGTGTGTGTAGATATCATGTAAACTGTCCCACACCATACAAATGTGAAATAATATATTTTCTGTCTCTTATCATCTCTTTTACCTACTTTCATCATCAAGGCATTCTGCTGCCTTCTCCATCAAACTTCCCAGCCATCTCTGATTTTTCTTGACTTTGGATCCTAAATAGCTACTCATTTGCCTGTCTTAGTGATTATTGCTCATTTAATTTTCCCTTGACCCCCACAAGATTTTGTAAGGTCCTCTCCCTCTTAAGTAGTTCAGCAGTTAAGAATGGAGAAAACTCATCACATGTCAATTTCTCATAGCTCCCAAGGTCTACTCAAGACATGAAAGAGTGATTAAGAAATAAAGATTGAACATTGATTAAAAAAATACGTGATTAGCTTGATAGGTGTTAAAAATTTTTTTGACTTTTAAAACAGAATGGCTTATGAAAACTTTGAATTTCTAGGCTGTAGGATGCTTCCAAGATTAGAAGTAGTAAGATGGAGATCTCAGCACTCAATATTGTATTAAGCCAAGATTCCCATGGAATTTGAGGGGTGGGGAGGTTAAACAGGGAGAATTGTGAAAATTTGTCTGTGACTCTCAGGTTTATTTGGAAAATACTTAGGTGACAATGGATATTAGAACAAAAACAAAAATGTAAACAAATCAGAGGCCTTGCCGGGCCAAAATTTAAAGCTCATTATTAAGATTTTTAATCACTTTTATTTTCTGTGCCTTAGATATTGTTTCCTCGTGCATAGGGAAATTTCATGAAACTTTTAGGAAAGAAAAAACAATTACACACACACACAAACACACACACACACACGTAAAACACGGTATTTGTTTACTTCTATTATGAGAATAATACATGGTAATAGGAAAAATTTGCAACAGTGCAGAAAAACACAAAGGAAAACTAATCATTTGTAACACAAATTAATATTCTGGTACCTGTACTTTCAATGTTTTATGTATAGTTTCTATATATTTTAAATCTTTATATAAAAAATTTAAACGTTAGACTTATAGCTATGTTTTATATATAACTTGCTTTTTAAGCTTACTCTGTCATGACCATTTTCTCATGATTCCATGGAATCTTTAACTTAGATCTCTGGCAATTACATTTTGAAAGTGTTGGACTCTACTGAATGTGGTTTTCTTTTTCTTTTCTTTATTTTGGCTTAAAAGATGAACATTTATTTTTGTTCTTAAAAAGTAAATTTTCAGTTTATGCCAGTAGGTGTCATCCATTCATAAGAAGCACAACACAAGAAACCTAATGTAATTTGACTTAACCTCTGTAATTTCTATCAAGTTCTAGTGTTGTGTTCTAACTTATTTGAAAACTTGGGTTAAATAGAAATAAGTTTTAAATAGAAATTGGAGAGAAACTACCTTTACATTTAAGGTACTTGCAAAGAAGGAAAGAAGCAAAAAACAGTTTTGAAATAAAATGAATTTCATAGGCTTATAGTTATCATTTTATATCCTAAAAATACATTAATTACTGGGAAGAGGTTATTAACATCTTACTTTGAGTTAGCCATCCAAAGAAAGTTAATTATAGTAATGCTATATTTTTCTGAAAGAGGTTCACCAATCCAGATTCTGTGTATAATTATTCAAGATGAGCCAAAATATGATATATTTTTAAAATATAAAAATATATGAAAAGTTATGAAATTAAAAAAATTATAATATCTATATTTTTAGGTATTATGCATCAGGTCTTAAGAACTTTCATATCCATTACCTTTTGGTCCTCACAAGAATTCTCTGAGGTTATAAATGAATGAATTTTTGTTCAGAGAAGTAAGGCATATTGCTCAGGGCCACACAGCTGGTAAATGTTGATTCTAGGTCTAAAAGAAGGGTCTTCTGCCTTTATACGCATATGTATGTAGTGCCAAATGGGTGTCATCCTTTAACGCAGAGGTTAAACCATAGTGTGTCTTCGGATATGCTTTGTTTGCCTCCCAGAGTGCTTGCTTATACTGTATTTTAAATTTTTTGAATAAGTTGCAAAATTTTAATATTGGTATATTTCCTACAAAGACTAGACTTTCATATATATTTGGAAAAAAGCAGAAGATATGGCTACACTGGAGTTGTATTCCTTTGTAGTAATGTAAGCTGTATCTGATTGGCTGCTGCTTCCGTATGCTCTCCAATTTGCCCCAGTTTCTACCACTTCCTATTGCCTTATACCAGCATCACTTCATTCACTTTTTTTAATCTGCCTGGCCCCTATATGCCTTTGATTTTGCAAGTATTTTCAGTTTCAGTCTTTTGGGAAAGGTTATGGTCATTTTGACAATGCTATTATACATCAAAATGTTTTTTGAAAAACAAGGTTCTATTGACAGCACAGGGAACTACAGTCAACATTTTGTAATAAACCATAATGGAAAAGCATGTGAAAAAGAGTATGTATTTATGTATAACTGAATCACTTTGCTATATAGCAGAAACTAACACAATATTATAAATCAACTACACTTCAATAAAATAAATTAAGAAAATATTTTTATAATGATTTTTATCTTTTCCATTATAGCTGGTTTACAGTGTTTTGTCAATTTCTACTGTACAGCAAGCTGACCTGGTTACACATACATATATATTCTTTTTTCTCACATTATCCTGCTCCATAATAAGTGACTAGACATAGTTCCCAGTGCTATACAGCATTATCTCATTGCTTATTCATACCAAAGGAAATAGTTTGCATTATTAACCACAAATTCCCAATCCATTCCACTCCCTCCCCCTGCCCGTTGGCAACCACAAGTCTGTTCTCCATGTCCATGATTTTCTTTTCTGTGGAAAAGTTCATTTGTGTCATATATTAGATTCCAGATATAAGTGATATCATATGGTAATTGTCTTTCTCCTTATGACTTACTCAGTATGAGAGTCTCTAGTTCCATCCATGTTGCTGCAAATGGCATTATTTTGCTCTTTTTTTTTTTTGTCTTTCTCTCTTTTTAGGGCCCCACCCATGGTATATGGAGGTTCCCAGGCTAGGGGTTGAATCAGAATTACAGCTGCTGGCCTACACCAGAGCCACAGCAACACCAGATCCGAACCATGTCTGTGGTCTGCCTACACCACAGCTCATGGCAACACCAGATCCTTAACCCACTGAGCGAGGCCAGGGATTGAACCCACAACCTCATGGTTCCTAATTGGATTTGTTTTCACTGTGCCACGATGGGAACTCCTATTTTCTTCTTTTTTGTGGCTGAGTAGTATTCCATTGTGTATACACACACACACACACACACACACACACACACCCCATCTTAATCCAATCATCTTACAACGGACATTTAGGTTGTTTCCATGTCTTGGGTATTGTGAATAGTGCTGCAATGAACATGCAGGTGCATGTGTCTTTTTCAAGGAAAGTTTTGTCCAGATATGTGCCCAAGAGTGGGATTGCGGAGTCATATGGTAGTTCTATGTATAGTTTTTTAAGGTAACTTCATACTGTTTTTCATAGTGGTTGTACCAATTTACATTCTCTTTGCTCCACACCCTCTCTAGTATTTGTTATTTGTGGACTTATTAATGATGGCCATTCTGACTGGTCTAAGGTGTTGCCTCATAGTAGTTTTGATTCACATTTCTCTAACAATCAGTGATGCTGAGCGTTTTTTTATTTGCTTGTTGGCTGTCTGTATATCTTCTTTGGAGAAATGTCTATTCAGGTCTTTTGCCCATTTTTCCATTGGATTGCTGCCTTTTTTGCTGTTGAGTTGTATAAGTTGTTTGTATATTTTAGAGATTAACCCCCTTGTCCATTACATCGTTTGAAACTATTTTCTCCAATTCTGTAAGTTGTCTTTTTGTTTATTTTATGGTTTCCTTTGCTATGCAAAAGTTTTTCAGTTTGATTAAGTCCCATTGGTTTATTTTTGCTTTTATTTCTGTGCTTTGGGAGACTGACCTGAGAAAACGATTATAAGGTTGGTATCAGAGAATGTTTTGCCTATGTTCTCTTCTAGGAGTTTAATGGTGTCTTGTCTTACATTTAAGTCTTTCAGCCATTTTGAATTTTTTTTGTGCATAGTGTGAGGGTGTGTTCCAGTTACATTGATTAACATCAGCTGTCCAGTTTTCCCAGCGTCACTTGCTGAAAAGACTGTCTTTTTCCCATTTTATATTCTTGCTTTTTTGTTGAAGATTAATTGACTGTAGGTGTCTGGGTTCTCTATTCTGTTCCATTGGTCTGCATGTCTGTTTTGGTGCCAGTACCACACTGTCTTGATGACTGTAGCTTTGTAATATTGACTGCAGTCTGGGAGAGTTATGCCTCCTGCTTGGTTTTTGTTCCTCAGGATTGCTTTGGCAATTCTGGGTCTTTTGAGGTTCCAAATAAATTTTCAGATTGTTTGTTCTAGTTCTGCGAAAAATGTCATGGGTAATTTGATAGGCATTTCATTGAATCTGTAGATTGCTTTGGGTAGTATGGCCATTTTTATAATATTAATCTTTCCAACCCAGGAGCATGGAATATCTTTCCATTTCTTTGAAACCTCTTTAATTTCCTTGATTAATGCTTTACAGTTTTCAGCATATAGGTCTTTCACCTCCTTGGTCAGGTTTATTCCCAGGTATTTGATTTTTTGGGGTATAATTTTAAAAGGTATTGTATTTTTATATTCCTTTTCTAATATTTCATTGTTAGTATACAGAAATGTGATTGATTTCTGAATGTTAATCTTATATCCTGCTACTTTGCTGAATTTGTTGATCAGTTCAAGTAATTTTTGGGTTGAGTCCTTAGGGTTTTCTATATATAGTATCATGTCATCTGCATACAGTGACAATTTTACCTCTTCTCTTCCAATTTGGATACCTTTTATTTCTTTTGTATGTCTGATTGCTGAGGCTAGGACTTCCAGTATTAAGTTGAATAACAGTAGTGAGAGTGGGCATCCTTGTCTTGTTCCAGAATTTAGTGGGAAGGCTTTCAGCTTTTCTCCATTGAGTACTGTATTTGCTGTGGGTTTGTTGTAAATGGCTTTTATTATGTTAAGGTATGTTCCCTCTATACACACTTTGGTAAGAGTTGTTATTATGAATGGATGTTTGAAAGAAAATATTCTTTGGATAGCTTTCAGAATCAGGCTAAAAGTCACATAAGAATGCACAGTGAGGACGGGGCAGAGAAAGGAGCAATGTAGCTGCAAGCTAAGGAATATCAAGCATTTCAGGTAACTTTCAGAAGCTAGGAAGAGGCAAAGAAGGATTCTACTCAGAGTCTCAGAGGGAGCCTTGCCAACCTCATAATTTTGGACTTCTAGTCTCTGGAAATGTAAGCCAATAAATTTCTATTTTTTAAGCTGATCCAAACAAAAAAAAGTCACACACGAGAAAAATGGTGCTGGTATGTCAGCCCATTTAATTGTTTAATAGTGGTATGATCTGCTTGGTTACTTAGGTGAGCATATAGAAAGAAGAAAGCATAGGATTGAAGCTCACATTCTGGGGAATGTCAACATCACCATTTGGGAGGAGAGAGGAATTAGAACTGGCAAGGAAGAAACGGATCTGAGAGACGGAGGTTAAGGAGAGAACAATGATTCTGGCCAGTCACTGTGATGTAGACCACAGAGGGGCTTTGATGAAATGTTTGAAGTTAGGAGGATAAAGGTTCCGTTCTGAGAGTTAGGCCTTATTCAACACAATAGATCAGAGTAGAGGCAGCGAAGTAACCTAAAGGAGCAGAACAGCTCTTAGTTCCAATAACTCAATCAAGAGTTTCTTCTTAATCTGTTTCCAAGGTTAAGTAAGTATATATGCAATGGAAGAATACTCAGAAAAGAATGCAATGGGGAATTCCTGCCAGGACATAGTGGGTTAAGAATCCGACTGTAGCAGTTTGAGTCAATGTGGAGGTGTGGGTTGGATCCCAGGCCCAGCACAGTGGGTTGAAGCTATGGCTTGGATTCAGTCCCTGGCCCCGGAACTTCCATATGCCTTGGATGTGGTCATTAAAAAATAAATAAATAAAACAAAATAAACAAGTTGGAAACTTGTGGGAAAAAAATAATGTAAATGCCATTTACAGCGACGTGGATGGATCTAGAGGTTATCATACTAAGTGAAGGAAGTCAAACAAAGTCAAATATATGATATTGCTTATAAATGCAATCTAAAAATATGATACAAATGAACCTATTTACAAAACAGAAATAGACTCACAGACATAGAAAACAAATTATGGTTACTAAAAGGGAAAGGTGTGAGGAAGGATAAATTAGGAGTTTGGGATTAACATATATACACTGCTATATATAAAGCAGGTAACTAATACTACAAAGACCTGCTGTATAACACTGGGAACTATTCTCAATATCTTGTAATAACCTGTAATGGAGAAGAATCTGAAAAAGAATAGGCAAATCTCTATCTATCTATATACCTATATATCTATATAAATAGATATAGATATATCTGAATCACTTTACTGTACACCTGAAACTAACACAGCATTGTAAATTTACTATAAATTAAAGCATATTTAATTTACTATTTAAAAAAATAACATAAAGTAATCATAATTCAGAGAGGTCAAGGAAGGGAAGGATGGAGAGTGATGGTTGGAGTTGGCAAAGTGCAGGTCATGGGTGGGCTTAGGGATAGCAGTCCCATTGAAATAATAGAGACAGAAACCAATATACAGTGGGTTGAGGAACACCTAGGAAACAGTGAAGGGTAGAGACTGAGTGTGGACCTCTCTTTACTAAGAAAGGAGAGAAGTTGATTCAGATGGTTGCAGGATCTGAAGAGATACGGTGTATGTGTTAATGAACTAGCATGTTTATAATGGAAGGGAAAGAGCTATAGAAAGGCAGTCCAGGAGCAAAAGGTGGGACCGAGGGACCAGAACCCTGGAGATTCTGGAGGGAATGGGATCCAGAGAGAAGCTCTATGATTTCGGCCACACCCACAGCATGTGGAATTTCCCAGCTCAGGGATGGAATCTGCACCCCAGCAGCTACCCATGCCACAGCAGTGACAATGCCAAACCCTTAACCTGCTGAGCCACTGGGGAACCCCTGCTTTATGATGTTTTGAACAATGGAATCATCATCAGAATGAAGACCTTCCTGCCAAAGTGACTAAGTTGGGATATTTTTGTTAAAAATATCAATAATACCACCTTATAGTCACATCTTACACCATGATTTTTTTCACCATTAATGGAAATGTGCAATTATTTTTTCTGGGCTTTATGGATGAATGAGTAACTTTTAAATGAGGAAATATTATTTGGCTGTTAAAATGGAATGTTCTTTTGATGATTAAGAATGAGCAGAGAAGAGATAAATCAGGATGATTATTATATGACTGAATTAATTCAATGTGAAATACAAATATTTTTTAAATGATTTTTATTTTTTTCCTATAGCTGGTTTACAGTGTTCTGTCAATTTTCTACTGTATAGCAAAGAGGCCCAGTCACACGTACATATATCCTTTCTTTTTTTCACATTATCCTCCATCATGCTCCATCATAAGTGACTAGATATAGTTCCCAGTGCTATACAGCAGGATCTCATTGCTTATCCATTCAAATGTGGCTCATAAAAAATACATTTTGATAATTTTCTGCTCTCAGATTATCATTCAAAGAGGAAGGTGTTAATTGGTGAGTGTTCCTGAGGTAATGTGGTTCTTTCAAAAGTCAAAGATTCTTCACACTCTCATTCATTCAAGAAATAGTTATGGAAGACTCTACTATGCCCAAGGCTCTGTGTGGGGTATGGAAGACATGGCTGCAGAGAAGCCATCTTCATTCTTGTCCTGACTCTGCTCACAATCCACTAGGGAAACCAAATAGGCCATTGCAATAGTGTGATGAGTTTTAGGATGGAGGATACAGAGTGACTTTAGAAAGATGAAGAAAAACCACTTAATGGACTCTGGCTCTGGGGTAAATGGATCAGGAAAGTCTTCTTTGATGATTTGATGGGTGTGTAAGCAAAGCTGTAAAGAATGGTAGGATTTCTGCAGAAGAAGGGAGGCTGAGGTGGTGGGGAGGGCAGCAGGGGACAAGGGGGCTCCTGGTGGTTAGAGGAAGAGTTGGCTCTGGGTCTTTGGAGAATGATATGTTATTCGATGTGGCTGAAGCACTGGGTGCAGGAAGAAGAAAGAACAGGTGGGGTTAGAGATGGGATTGCACTGGAAAGCTGTTGTAGAGGGTCTTGTAAGAAGTTTGGGCCTTATCCGAGGCTAGTGGGAAGCTAGGGGAGGGTGCTAAGCAGGGGAGCAGATATATCAGATTTACATTTTACAAAGATGATTTACCTGGTTGTAGTGTGGAGCCAGATGGAAAGCAGGCAAGAGTGAGGACAGAAAGATCAGGAGAGAGATGCTGGAGGCAAGAGAGAAAGAAAAATGACCTGGCAGTCAGCTAGGAAGAATACTAGGGCTTATTGGTGAAGTAGTCAAAAGCAGAGAGGGCTGATGTGCAGGTTACTGGCTGGCTGGGCAATGGTATCTATCACTCAACAACAGGGGACAGAGGAAGAGAAAAATTTTGATTAGGAAGAACGCTTCTCTTCCAATGCTTTTCTATTTCAGATGGGCAAGCCAAGTTCAGGCGAAACAGAGATGCCCTGGGGTCCCTTTTGGCCTTTTTGTTTGGACTCAAAGGTGGCCATGGTGTGTGGTCTTCCCCACACATGTAACTGTTGCTTTTAATAAGTTTCAAGCAAAGCAAAAGAAAGATACTCACCTGTGGAACTTCAGAAAAGCAAGCACACCCTCTCCCCAGCCTCCCCACAAGGCAAGTAATAATAAACAAAGCACCTTTAATGTAACAGACTTTCCATTTCCACCCTCACCCCAGGCATCTGCACATACAAATCAAAACTCTCTTAAGTCATGGAATGAAAAATTTAAAAAAAATTAAAGCAAACAAAAAGTGCTTCCTGTGGGGTGAATGGAAATTTCTGCCCAGTTCCAGGCACATGAAAAGTAGTTTTGAATAATGAAAACCACAGTAATTGTATTCTGAAGTAAGATTTTTGAGAAGAGGAGGCACAGGAAGAATCCCTTAGAAGGGTCTTTGACATAAGGCTCCATCTCCAGAGAAGCATGGCCTGTTCCGCTTTTAGATCCGTTTCTACCAAGTGTCTTACACAGAGAAGTCGGTTGGGAAAAGTAAACAGATTCCAATCAAATAGAAACATGCATTGCCAACAGAACTTAAGTGAAACCCTACCATTATTTGTGTAACTTTTCTCCTCTTGAGATAGAAACCTTGCACCTAAATTTTCTTAGGAAGTCTTTTTTTGCATTCAAATCCTTTGGAGCTTCATCTAGGACCTAAGTGTCTCCCACCAAAATCTGAGGCAAACTCCCCCATATATTACCAGTAATTTCTGGCTAGATCATTGAAGACAATCGTGTGAGTATATTGTGGTGACTAAGAGTATGGAACTCAGAGCTTCATTGCCTGTGTTGGACCTGGCTCCATCACTTGTTGGCCATGCCATCCTGGGCTATGTACTTCATCTCTCTAAATCTCAGTTTCCTCATCTGCGAAATGGGGATGATGATAAGATTTACCTCATAGAGCGTTGTGAGAACTGGATGAGATGATGCTTGTGAGGCACAGTGTCTGGCACACAATATGCACTCGAAAAACAGTCGCTGTTAGACTCCTCCCAGTTTTCCTCAGCATAACTGCACCTGGGCTCTAGAATTTGTAGTCGCTTCTATCAAACAAAGTAAAATCTCACCACACTTAGTTCCAGAGTAAGGCCACAACTGGGTTAGAAAAATTCAGTTATTCTCTCCTTCCTGTCTCTTCTGAGAAAGGACTTCAGTCCAGTGACAGTGGGTCTGGAAGCATTTCTTCTTGATGCTGGGGGTCGGGGAGCACAGAGGAAGGAAAGGAAGGAAGTAGGGGTAGCAGGTCTATATTGCTCAGGTTCCAAACTTCAAATACCTTATTTTACACCCATTTTAGAGGCCCAGGAACCCTAAAAAAAAGTACCTAGGAAGCCTCAGCATTTTGGAAGTTACTGCAGGGTCAGACTCCTACCTTTGGAACCCTTTGGCTCTGGTCCAGAATCTTTAATTGCTCCTTTATAGCCCCAACCCTGAATTCTGCTTTGGAGACTGGACATTTTAGGCTGAACCCTTGGTTGCCCTGCCCTGCTGATTTCAGCTTCTCACCTGAATATAAGTACTGCAAGCTGAGAGTTGACCTTGCCCTGTTATGTCCCCGAAACCAGCCTAGGTCCATCATCCTAGAAGCTGGTTCTGACCTCTGGTTAGTAGGCTCCGCAGGCCTTGGCATGAATGGCTCTGCCTGCTTGGTTCAGAGTAAGGATTCTGGAGCCCCACTCTCCAAATCCTAGCACTGCTACTTACTAAGTGGTTTGGATCAGGCACTTTACCTCTCTGTGCCTCAGTTTTCCTCATCTATACAATGGAGATACTAGTAGTCCCATCATAGGATGCTTAAGAGGATTCAATGAATTAATACAGGAGTTCCCCTTGTGGCTCAGTGGGTTAAGAATCCAACTAGCATCCATGAGGATGCAGTTTCCATCCCTGGCCTTGCTCAGTGGGCTAAAGATCTAGCATTGCCATGAACTATGGCTCAGATCTGGTGTTGCTGAGGCTACAGTGTAGGCCGGTGGCTATAGCTCTGATTGGACCCCTAGCCTAGGAAATTCTATATGCCAAGGATGCAGCCATAAAAAGACATTTTTTTTAAACCTAAATGAATCAATACATATATATATATATATAAAACATTATATAAATATATAAGTAATCTATCAAAATAATGTGAAATAATAGAAATATAATATTAGCTGTATTCATATCTTTTTTTTTTCTGCTTTTTAGGGCCACACTCGTGGCATATGGAGATTCCAGGGCTAGGGGTTGAATCGGAGCGACAGCTGCCGTCCTGCACTACAGCCACAGCAATGCAGGATCTGAGCCGTGTCTTCAACCTACGCCACAGCTCATTGCAATGCCGATCCTTAAGCCACTGAGTGATGCCAGGGATTGAACCTCAATCCTCACGGATACTAGTTGGATTCATTTCCACTGCACCACAGTGGGAAATTCTATATCCATATCTTATAAGCAATAGATATGTTATTATACATTTAATTTTATATATGCTTTGCATTAACATGTATTATTTCACGTGAAGCATTATATACATAATTATATATAAATGTAATTATTTATATTATTATTACTGTTGTGTTTGTCTACTCTCTCTGCAAGGACAGAGAGACCATGGGTAGGCTCTTCAACTTTCTTACTTTCATCTGAGGCTATAGGGGCAGAATCCTTGGTTTTGACAGACTTTGCTCTACTATGCAAAGCAGGGTTTAAGTTAAATTAAAACTGACTCCGTCCTTTGGAAAATTACAATCCTCAATGAATACTTTGTAAATATTCTTTCTCAGATACCTATGTTGCTTCATTTCAAGTTCCGTAATACTTTCATTTATTTCTTGTCCTCTTTCAAAGGCTTTCTATCTCTGGGGCAAATACCATAAGACAGAAATGTGTCAAAATATATGTTATTTATCATGTGGTTAATTTTAGATCATATTATTCCCCAATAACTATTGATTCAGAGGAATAGAATGGTTCTATAAAGTATAGGCATTATCTCTTTCATTTGTTTATTGGAACTAGAATGAGGGTAAAGTTATCCTCTGTCTTCAAAATCATCAATAATCCATGGATTAAGCTTAACGCCCTTGAGTAATAATGCCATATAGTCACTGACATCAATTAAGAGCCACCTCCTTGCCTTGATGGTAAGTGTGACACTACATCAACCGCCACAAAACCCACTTCCTTTCCAGAAAATAGAAAACAGCTGAGAATATGAATTCTTTGTCAGCTTTGAACACTGAAGGAGAGAATCGAATTTGTTTCTGGCAAACATGAAGTCAGATCTCTGGTATTTCTTTCTCTTCTGCTTCCAAGTTGAAGTTCTAATGGGTAAGTGGCCTATTGAATATTTATTATTAAGTTATAATTCAAGTGAACATTAAGAAAAATCAAAGGTAGAAAACTGAAGCCTCAAATAGAATTTTTTTTTTAAGAAAGTAAGAACGATTATAGAAGAGCCCAAGCCTACAGTGAAGGGAGTTTATGTCATTGTTTTAAGATGAAGAAAAATGTCTCATCAGATCATTAAAATTTTAAATTACCTACTTGAAGTTACCTTTTAGCGGTTAAAGCAGAAGAGTGGCTTACTATTCTCAGAGAAAGATAAAAGGCAAAATGACTTGTGTCAACAGAATGAAAATTAAGTAGTCCTGGCATTTGAACTGGGAATTCTTTCTGAAGGAGAAAATAAAATGGAAAGGCTTTGAAAAGAAGGATTTTGATTTTAATCTTATCTGGGGAGTCTTTTGTCTGAAATGCCCAGGCTGCTGCTGGGTTTTTTTTCTTTTTCTTTTTTTTTTTTTTTGACATTAATGTCAATGTGTCCTTCTTAAAGGTCAAGAAGTAGTGGACCAATGTTAAACCACTCCCTAGCCTCTGTAGACATCAGAAAAATTACTCTGAAGTCCTCAATCCTTTCTCTTAGGTCGTATATATCAGAATCTATTTGAGCAATATAAATAATGATACCTATGATGAAATTAATACATGTGTTACTGCTGTTTCTTACTTGGTACATTTCCTATTATTTTTGTTTTATCTTTAACTTGGAGCCATGTTCTTAAGGCTGGGAAAAAGCAAGTGAAATTATATTAAATCGTGAAGTTCTATTAACACTAGAAGCGAAAGCAAAACTTTTAGTAGGTATTATCTTATTTAGAAAGAATTTTTGCAATGGCACAAAAGATAGACTTTATTTTTCTCTCCAAATAATTAAAAAAATGTAATGGTCAAATATTCAATCTTGTGGTGGCTCAAGGTGGCTTCAATGTGCATAAATAAAGAGGAAAGGGGAATGAGGAACTAGAGTCTACTTGTAAGTCCCAAGGGCAGGTTGGGGCTGCTTGTTTATTAAACTGTGCCTTTTCTACAACCCAATGAAATCCTCCAGCAGCATGAGTAACAGAGGAATCGCTTTGGAATTGGTATTAATTAATTCATTCACTCATATACTAATTCATTACTTCAGCACCAAACACCTGCCATGCAGGAGGTTCTGTGCTGGCCACTGTGTGTACAATGATGAGAAAAACCAGGTCAGTCCTTACCCCCAGGAAGCTACTTGAGTGGTTGGGAGAGAGACATGAATCATAATCCCATGAATGGATGGGACATGATAATGGAGAAAAAAGAATGTATACATGTATGTGTGACTGTGCAGCAGAAAAATTGACAGAACACTGTAAATCAGGTAAAATGAAAAAATAAAAATCATTATAAAAAATAGGTTATCATAATCCCATGAGTGCATGACATTTATAGGCAGTTCTATTAGAGGATGTCAGGAAAAGTCCTGAGTAGTGTGGGTGGGTATGGAGGTGCGGTTGGGGCTGGGGTTCATCCAAGTCTTTCCTCTGAATGTGACACTTGAGTTGAAATTTGAAGGACAGGAGTTCTCATTGTGGCTCAGCAGTAAAGAACCCGACTAGTATCCATGAGCATGTGGGTTAGATCCCTGGCCTTTTTCAGTGAGTTAAGGATCTGGCATTGCCATGAGCTGTGGTATAGGTCACAGATGTGGCTTGGATCTGGTGTTGCTGTGGCTGTGGTGTAGGTGTAGGCTGGCAGCTGCAGCTCTGATTTGACGCCTAGCCTGAGAGCTTCCATATGTTGTAGGTGAGGCCATAAAAAGAAGAAATAAAAGAAATTGAAGGACAAATGGGAGTAAATGGGAGAGTGACTGGAGGGTAGGCAAGAATATTCCATATCATGAGAAGAGTAAGTGCAAAGGACCTGTGGTAGAAAGAAAGGAAGTCAGTCCGGAGGCTGGAAGAAGGTGGATGTGCCTGAGTACAGAGAGAGCAGAGGCTGGGGACGGTGCTAGGTGAGGCTGGAAAGGAAAGAAAAGGTTAGACCCTATGTGCCATGTGAAGGATTTCAGATTATCTTCCAAGAACACCGGTTCAAGTCATTGAAGTGTTCGTTTGTGCTGCTGAAAAGCATCCCAATGTGCTAAACCCATTTGGGCACTTAAGTGGTGATATTATGCTCAGGAGATTTGAATTAGCAATGGTGTTTCTGCTGTGAAACAGTGGATCCGGCCTAATAACTAGAAATTGTTTTTAGTTGCCAGACTAAGATGATGAATAAATTGTACTTCTGGAATGATATCTATCTTGGATTCTGATGGAATAAAACTGTTGTTCTCCTTCATCACACAGAAAACCATGCCATGTGACAAGCTGTTTTCCTGTGTGACATGAGGCAAAATTGGGGCATGAATGGCTAGACAGAGAGAGGACATTGCTAGCAACCTTTACATTTAAAATATCATCACAATGCATTTATTCAGCAACTGCCATTTTAAAGGCTTTCAATGCAAAGCAAAGAGTCAAACTAAAATAAACTAAGCTCTTGCAGGTCCTTTCCTTTGGCATATTTTTAATTGTCCTCATTATGTCAGCCTTTTCATCCCATAGAGAGGTAGAAGGCATTCTTATTTTCAGTTTGTTTGGAGAATCTCGGATCAGGAAAGGCTAAGTGATTGGTTACCTAGTGATTCGTGGCAGAACCAAGATTAGAAGTCAGATGTCTGACTCCAAGATTCACATTCTTTTCGCATCAAATTGAGGAAATGAAATAGACCATAAATCTCAAAACGGATACATCCTCACCAGTTTTGTTATTTGATTGGTGAGTTAAGAGGTTAGAAAGCTTGGTGGTTCTCAGTAGCAGCTTCTGGATCTTCTGGGCAATGGGGACCATCTGGATGACCTGATGAATTCTGGTTTTGGAAAGACTACTTTGAAAGCAGTGGAGAGGGAATGACCAATGTCAGGTGGTGCTTAATAATGCATGTCGCATGCTGTATTCAGGACAGAAGCTAGGAGGGTAACAGGCTTATTTTGAACCTTGCTCTTGTCACCTAGGCATCAAAGCAGTGATTCCTGAATTCTGTCACCTCAAGAAAACAGCCCTTTGGCATCTCCCTTCTCCTCCTCCCAGAGCACAGAGATCTGTGGATGTAAGCTGACCTTTTAGCCCCTCACAGCATGTCCTTCCAGGGCACATATTGAATTAAAAAAATCCAAATTGCCTGTCTTTGCTTTCAATAGATTAATTTAGGCCATATTCCTTCAGCACAGTAACACCATATTGATTTTATTCCTTCAATATTATGTTTCATTTCTATTTATTTTCCTCTGTTGTCATAGTCTCTTTTATTTTTGTTGGTATGAGGAGGTTTCTTTTAACTCCCCTCTTTCCTCTGTAATTTGGGAGGGCGACTACATTTCTTGGTTGGCCAAGTCTTTATCATGTTCAGAGCATCTTACTTGAATGTCTGTTTGTTTATTATTGCAGTAAAGGAGATAATGACAATGGCCTTGCTTGGTGTGTTTATCTCCCCCTCCTCAACATGTCAAGAACTTTGGAGTGTTTTTGTCCCACTCTCAGGCTTTCCTGTTAGTATACCCCTGCCACATACGTGGGTTTTGTTGAGACAATGAAAAACTTGTAGTTGCAGATCATTGCTAAATTTCCTCAGACAGTATTTCTCTTCTAGTTCAAGAGTTCTTTCTTTACACTCACTTCCCTTCTTTTCAGGGGCAGCATCATTCTTATCATCTGCTCCTGTCTTGTCTTTCCTGTTCTGACTCAGTGATCAGAAGACTTCCATTATTTTCTTCGGATCCCTTGAACTCTCTGAAGTCCAGCATGTATAAAGATGTCTTCCTTTTACTCTGATGGATGACTAATATCTTTTCCAGGAATGAGATTCTTGGACTTCAGCCTTTTCTCTTAATAGTCTTTGGATATTCATCCATGCCTACTGGCTTTTAGGGTTGCGGGTGAATGGTTCCATGCTAGTCCAACTCTCATTCCTTTGCAAAGGACTTAAAAAATTCTCTAGAATCTTGTAGGCTATTCTTTTGGATATTGGAATTCAGAAATTCCATTAGGATATGCCAAGTTCTGTGTATTTTCATTAACATTGCTTTGGACTGGGTGAACCTTTTCAACCTGCAGACTTTAGTTTTTCTTTTTTAAATTTAATTTCAGGGATATTTTCCTCCTAGTAGTTGTTTAGTCCTATCTTTGTCTTTTTTCCTTCTTTTTAGAAATGCCTATTATTCTCATATAAGATCTCGAGACCCTTGTTTTTTCATCATTAGTGAACAAAATGGCTTTAATAACTTTCCATCGCTGTTTACAACTCCCTCAGATGAAATGGAATGTTATAGTTCTTAAATTACTAGCGGCATATTCCCATTTCTTGGTAGAAACAAACTATGGGTGTGTAGGGTGGACATAAATTCTCATCAAAGTTTTGCTCACTGTAATATCCATAGATTTCTTTGACTTAAAAAAATTGGCCTCAGTATTTACTGTTGTAAACTGACCAAAAGCCACAGTTTATGCTGTTTCCCTAACCTAAGAATGAATTTTATGTAAAAAGACTTACTAAGATTTGCAAACACAAACGTGTATCATTTGCAGCCTTCAATATCCAAAGAAAAGGCCACTTTAACTCCATAAATGGCATCTCTGTGCTACTGTTAGTCTAATGAATTGAGTCTATCAAATGTCACGTTTTGGTCATTCCAAGTAAAGTAAGAATGTGACATTCGATACCCTCTTAGGAAAATTCAGAATTATGTTTTGGAAAGTAGAACTTAAGTATGGAGAAAATATGTAACACAAATGAAAGCTGTTAGTCAAAGTGTATTTTTTTTTCATTAGTTTGGCTTGCATGATTGATTGAAACAGATTGAGACTGAGTTTAAAGAGATAGAAATTAGAATATGAACCTCTTCTGGTTCATGCATAACATATTGATGCCTGGATCTGCCTTGCTTGAGGGAAAGCTAAGAAAAAACAGGTTGTCAGCAAGGAAGATTATGGATTCAAGCATTTGACTAGTCAACTACTTGTTCTGATAGAGTCTGAACTTCTGTTCAGACTTTAGTTTGTCTGAGCTATGATGCCATAGATATGGCACTTTAGACAAACAATGAAGTATCCTTTAAATGGAACTTTTTTGAATGTGAGAAATCAGACTTTTTATAGCCAACATTTATATTCTCCTATGGTTCAGTCCCCCCCAAATCCATTCATGAAAAACAACAACAACAAGCAAACAAAACCTCTACTGCACTCACAGTTCAAGTTCTGTTTATTTTGTACTATCTGGAACTGAAGCAAACTTTCCAAGTAGTCCCTGTTGGCACTTATTTAATTATATGGTATATGATGACCTCTTAAATCATAGAATACATAGGTATCACCAATGTGAATATTACTTTAAATATTTGGGACAATTTCATACTCAATATATCTCAAAGGAAAAGAAATTGAAACAAACTTCCAAATCTAGCTTAATGTGAAAAGTCCTTTCTTTCTTTCATTCTGACTTTTTTTTTTTCTCAGCAAGTCTCTTTAGCTTCTGTGATTCAGTGTCTATAAAACTAGGAGATTGGACTAGATTATTGGACTAAGGGGCTCCTTATGTATGTGGACTCTGGTCTCAAATTGTCTAGGTACAAATTATGGCTCTGCTACATTTTACCTCTATAACCTTGGGCCAGTTAGTCAAGCCTCAGTTTCCTCATCTGTAAAATAAGGATTAAAAATAGAAAATACGATGTAAAAAGCTGCTGTGAACATCAAATGATATATTGTATGCAATGCATTTAAAACCCTTAATATATGGGAAGCACACAATGTTTATAAGTTGCAATTATTATTTGGAAGCTTTTGAAAGCTTAGATGTTTATATAACTCCAGACTTATTAGGCTTCAGAGAATCATTGGGGGTATCATTCAGTTTGAGTCTTTGCCTTTAGACCCAGAAATAATTAATCTCCATTATCCAGTAAATAGGATCTCTTGCTCTGTTTTTCTTGCTCATCCCATCACCCCATTCCAGAACATTTACCAGCCATAGCTGGTAAATGCTGGTTGGTTACCAGCTTCCGTATTCTTCTACTCATTCTTTCATTTATTATTATTGAGTGTCTACTATATTGCAAGTCCTGGGACTAGTTAAGTGACCAAGATACAATCTTTATCCTTCAGAAGCTTGTGATTAAATGATAGAAAAATGATTATGGTCTAAGCTTAGACATTATAAATATATTGGCGTAAATAAAGCTTTATTGAGAACATAGATATAGGGGTCTCAGGGAACAATTAAAATAGTTCCTAAAGAAAGAATGAGGATTTCCAAGCAGATAAAGGAGTAGTAGGATATTCTAGTCTATGGGAACAGAAGTAACACTCTGAAAAGAATGACCAAAAAGTTCAGTGTAGCTTGAAGGTATATAGCCCCTGAGATTGTGAAAGCGTTTTGTGTCATGCTAAGAAAACTGATTTTTTTTTAACCTCATATACAAAAATGTAATAGAAGCTTGTATGCTGGAGAGTGAAATGCTTTTTAGAAACACAATTTTGGAAACAGCATGGAGGATGGATTCAGAGGGAGAGACTGCTATTGAGCAGGCCAGTCAAGAAGATGCTTCCACAGATGAGGGAAAGTGTGAAAGGTCCTGGATTGGCAATGGGAATGGAGAAAATCAATTGAATTCAAGACCTAGAGTCAACTGGGCTTGGTGATCAATTCTATCAGGACAGTCAGAAAAGGAAAAATGAGGAAGACTCTGGGGTTCTGAGGTGCCTCCTGACTTAAAGGACAGGACTTGGGTTTGGTGAGTGAATACTAAGTTCAGTTGGGGAATGTTACTCTTGATGTGCCGGGGATGTCCAGATAGAGATGTTAAAAGGAAACTGGAAATAAGGGACTGACTGGAGTCAAGGGAAGGGCTGGAGAAAAAAGTGGGGGTTACTGGAGTAGAGTTTATTTTAATTATTTTGTAAATATTGCTAGAGAGTCTTATAACACCTCTGGATTTTTCCATTTTCACAAAGCAAGTTGGTTTTTACGAGAAGAAAATCAATCTTTCATTTACAAAAAAAATTATACATTTTAGAGCACCAAAGCTTGTTTTACTCTCTCTACAGAATTCCTCAGGGAATAAAAACAATTCACACATGTGTGTGTATGTGTGTATACTCTTTTGGCTTTTTGACTTTATGCTTACGTTTCTTCTTCACATTTTTTTGGCTTTCTTTTCCACAAGTGTTAAAACTTTGGATTGGGCTTATTTTGCCTCCCTTTGCTACTGATTTCAATCACTGCTTTAGACTATGAATGCCTCTGAATAATAATGTAAATATAGAAATGATGCATATATAAAAATCTGCTAATTGGGATTCTAAAAGTTGTAGCTGGTAGATGCATAAGAAATGACAGTGCTTTTATGAAAGGTGAAAAAAGTAGTAGCATATTTTTTTAAATGCCAAAATTTCTACGTAAACAAAACCCTAATATACACATTTCAATATTTAGAACTATGCCTGTTATTTGTGTGCTATGTTAAGCTAAAGCTTATCATTGTTGGATTACAGAAAATACTTTTAATAAGCATTATCAATAATTGCAAACTCAGGAGCGCTTATCTTTCTATCACTCTGAGACCTTTGTGGAGGTTTGTGGTTAAAGTCTGAGTTAAGGAGAATAAAGTCAAATTGCTGAATTGTCTCGCACCCCCTGCACTGTGTGGGTTCTCTAAGTGTTTTTGCCAAAAGATTTTCAACCAGGCCTAATGCAACTGCTTATAAAGAGTCCTGGCAGGATGGATGTTAGCAAGACAATCTTACACTGAAGAAATGAAATAGTTTAGGTATTAAGAAAATCAATAGGCAAATAAACTTCTGAACCATAGTGCAATTCTCAGGTGAATGACCCTTTTCTTTAGAGATTTTTTCTAACAGATCCCCCCAAAGAAGATGCAAATGTTTTTATCTTTAAATTTTTTTGAAGATCTAAAGAAATCATCTAATATAAAGATTTTGATTTCATTCTTGAAATATTAGTCTATTGATATCAACAGTAATGTTATAAAAACCATAGCTAGCAGTTAATAGTTTTGAACTTCTATTGGAAGGATTGCACCCTTTAGACCTGGTAGTTAGTGTGATTTAGATACAGTACCTGTTCTTTAGAGTCTTTATAGTCTAGCACTACCAACAAGAAGTAAAAATATATGGTAGCAAAACCAAAAGTAAGTCTTATTAAAAATTAAAAAGAAATTTTTTTAAGGCATATGAAAGTTCCCAGGCTAAGGGTTGAATTGGAGCTGTAGCTGCCAGGCTATGCCACAGCCATAGCCACAGCAACTTGGGATCTGAGCTGCACCCCCAACCTATACCGCATCTTGTGGCAATGCCAGATCTTTAACTCCACTGAGCGAGGCCAGGGTTTGAACCCACACCCTCATGGATACTAGTTGGGTTCTTAACCTGCTGAGCCACAAAAGGAACTCCCCAAAAGTAAGTCTTACTATTCAGATTTTAAGACCCATCACCAAGATTCCAGAGAACATATTTCTATTTGTGTTTTTAACAATGCTTTAAATGCTCAGTGTTATAGCATGGTGTTTCTGTTACAAATCACTAACATGCTCTGGTTTTGAAAGTTTTGGATGTATTAGAACAATCCTTGGTCCAGGTGCACCAGTCCTGACATATATTGGGCAAATTTAATAATTCTTTACTATGAAGGATACAGATAATAACCAGCTTTAAACCTGTCTTCCCCTCTGTAGATACCAAAGAGCCAAGAGAAGAGTCAATCATCTAAACATGTCTTTACGAACCTGGTAGATATTTATAATAGTTAAACAACCTGCTTCTTTAAAGCTCAGATGGATTAATATTCATTAGAATCTGACATCCTTGTTGAGGAGGTGTCATTTGTGTTTGATTGTATATTTGCATGTACTTATTTGCAGAAGAAAGGCAACATGTCATAGCTAACCCTGGGATTATGTCCCAGTTATGGGCTATGTAATCCTGGGCAAGATATTCATTTTTCTGGTGTCAGGTTGACTTGGTAAATTTAAATGTAAAATTCAAAATGAAAGGCTTAACTGGATTATTTCTTAAACACTTTCTGATTCTTATATACTATATTCTATGCTTTATGTCTCCAGATTTATAACATCACTGAGAGCTACATTCATCCATCCATCCATCCATCCAATAAATATTTATTGTGACTTGCTACATACCAGGTGCTATTGTATATACTTGTAATGGATCAGTAAATAAAATCAAAGCAGTTCCTGATTTTAAAGCTTATATTGTAGTGGGATACCCAGACAATAAGCAAATAAACAAACAAATCAGACAATGATACTTTATCTCAAGTAATATGACAGAGAGGTACTTAGGGTGCACTTTGAATTGAGTGGTCAGTGGTTGCTGGGCAAGTAAGAAGCAACCATATGAAAATCAGAGATAACATCCCAGGCAAAGAAACAACAAATATAAAGCCTTGGGGACCAGATTCTTGCTTTGAGAAATAGAAAGAAAAGCAGTATGACTGCAGTGTAGTGAGTGACTTCTATAAAACAGTGTTAGCAAGGTAGAGTAGGTCATGGAATAAGGAGCTAGAATTTCTTTTGAGTTGGGAAAGCCACAAATATTTTATAAGCAGGGCAATAACACTCTCTGATTATGTATCTAAGATGTATATGGCTTCTTTGAGGAGAGTGAGTGGTGAATGGCCATGAATGCGAGCAGAAAGTTAGGAAGTTCTTGTCAACCCAGAGAGAGACCATGCTGGTTTGGCCAATTGCAGTTTAGATGGAGAAATGGTTAGATTCTAAAGGGCATACAGGTTCAGGAAATTAGACCTTCTTCATGCAGACAAATTTTTAACAGTGATCCTGTGAGACTCAATCTGTAAGGACCACTCTCTAGCTTCACACAAGGTTGCCTGCTTCCATTATACTTCTTTGGGTTGTTGCTAGTGGTCCTTCAAAGACTCAAAATCCTGCACATGCCCAAGAAGTGGTGTGACTTTAGACAAATAATCTAAACTGTCTGGGGCCATCAGTTCTCCTTACATGGAAAATAGGAACTTGTGGTATGATTTCTACGTTTGCCAGGTTTGACTGTGTAGGATGCTGGGCACAGGTTGAATCATGTTACAGGAAACACGAGTGTGATGGTGGGGGTGTTTACAGGATGTCTGAAACATGAACAGACAGTGTATATGAGAACTTATGGGGACTGGAGATGGAAATGGTGTATTAGGGAGAATGAGGGACAAATCCAAGATAGTGTGAGAGAGAATATTTTGGAGGGTGATTTTACATTAACATGTGGTATGTAAAGAAAACTTTAGCTTGAAAGAAAGGAAGGAGAGCAAGAAGAAAGAGATTGATGGGGGGGGGGGACCCTCACAGTTTTCAACTACTTCTGTGATGGTAGGGGAACTGACCAAACAGATTTGACATCCCATCAAGAGAGCCACTGGCTATGAAAACTGGTCCTATCACACCACTATTCCTGGTTGAATATTAGACTTGGAGATAAGAATATCCAGGGAAGGTACAGAAAAGATTCTAGCTGCTTCTGCAGTTATAAGAAACTAGTATATTCCTATTTCCTTAAATTGTCTGTCTATCCATTAAATGCTTTAGTCATGGTTAGAGGGATGAGCTCCTTTTGAATTTATTTTTCAAATAGCACCAGAGACTAAGAAAATTTTGTCAATAGTTATTTGAGCTTATCTGTTCTCTAAGGTAGTTATGAAGCAATTGTTGAAATGCCATAACTGATTCCTCCAGTTGAAAACACTCAAATAGCAGACTTAGAGTTGCCAAATGGTTTTCCAGATGAACCTTAAGGACTGGGTATCTGGAAACTTAAGTCGGGTCTATAACCACATTTAATAATAATAAAAAAAAATAACCAAGGCAGTTTTTAGATTAAAAATGATAAAATGAATAATTAAGAAGTTCTTGTAGAAATGACACTTTGGAAACCCTGGTTACCCCTCTGACGTCAATGGCACACATGCTTGACACTGTCAATCAAGAAAAACTTGGGTAATTTTACTTATACCTAAGTGCTTTTATGAACAGGAAGATAGTCTCATCAATCTTCATTTCACCTGACTTCCTGGAATAGCCTAGTAAGATGCTGGGACAGAGAGAGTACTAAGGAAACATGGTTTCTCCTCTGGAGAACCTAACAGCAAAGTAATTGCTCTTTTGGTAGTTCCTGGTCTCATCCAGATAGGTTCTCATCCTGAATCCATAGAGACTGAATGTCGGAAAGAATTTTAAGATGTCTTGGTCTCACTGCCTTATTTCACAGATGAAGAGACAAACTCTAGAGAGGTACCCTTGTCACAGAGACTTTCTAATGGCCAAGCCAGTGGTTTCCTCTGGTTTCCTTGGGAAACTGAGCATTGCCTTTCCATTACCCTGCACCGCCAACCATTTTATTTTGTCTTGCATTGGGTCATAGGTCATAGTGTGGGCACGAAAGGAGAAAAAAACTGCTGACAAAATCTTTTTCAGAAATAGAAGACAACACGTCTACATCTTTGTGTGCACAAGGTGGCTGCAGACACTTTTGCTCCAAGATCTCTTTGTGGTTTATAGGCTGCCATTCTAAAGTCCTTAGGAAAGTTGCTCTCTGCATTTCTAAAGGAACTGTGAACCAGCCCATTGATTTTATCTTATGCAGCAGACAGTAAAGACATTAGCATCAAAGCAATAGTAATGCAATGTAATGTACTCTCAGACAAATAAGTCCTATGCAAAACACCTTTCATTTTAATCTTATTAAGATCGCATCTATTCTCATGTAATCAGTTTTTCCCCCTTCCTTTTGCTTATGGAGTTCCCTCTATTTTTAAAGTAAATCAAACATTGGGAGTTCCCATCATGGCTCAGTGGCAACTATTCCAACTGAGGATGCAGGTTCGATCCCTGGCCTTGCTCAGTGGGTTAAGGATCAAGTATTGCCATGAGCTGTGGTGTAGGTTACAGACGCAGCTCGGATCTTGCGTTTTGGTGGCTCCGGTGTAAGCCAGAAACTGTAGCTCCAATTTGACCCCTATTCTGGGAACTTCCATACGCTGTGGACACTGTCATAAAAGGACAGTAATAACAAAAACAGTAACAATAATAATGAAATAAATCAAGCATTGTTTTTCTTCTGTATACATTTAAAACTATTTTATTCTAAAACAAAACACCTCTTCAGAAAAATGAACAAATATAAAAGTACAATTTAATAAATAAGTGGGGGAACTTTCCATATGCCATGGGTGCGGCCCTAAGAAAAAAAACAAAAAAACAAATAAGCTATTATATATCTGAATTATCAGGTCCCCAAAATAAAACAATTGAGCTTACTATGTTTAAGTAAATAAAAGACAAACTTGTAATAATATTTGTAGAGCAGAGAAAACTAAGGAAAAAAAATCAATTAATTTGAAAAAGAACTAACTAGAACTGGCAAAAAAAACATACTAACTGAGATTAAAAACTCAATGGCTAGGTTAAGAGAATATTAGACAGAGAATTGATAACTGGAAAATTCAGTTAAAAAGTTATTCAGATTGCAATCATAATCCACAGATTCAAGAATCCCAAGAAATCACAAGCAGGTTCCCAGGCTAGGGGTTCAATCAGAGCTACAGCTGCTGGCCTATGGCACAGCCACAGCAATGCCAGATCTGAGCCACGTCTGCAACCTACATGCCAGATCCTTAACCCACTGTGGAGGCCAGGGATGGAACATGTAACCTCATGGTTCCTAGTCAGATTCGTTTCCACTGTGCCACAATAGGAACTCCGTGTATTTGTCTTTGTAGTCTGTTGTTTCTGTTATTGTCTTGTTTCCTTGTGTGCCTGATTTTTTTATGCTGGTACTTGTCATTGTAATTAAATATTATTTGAGTGATAATTTGAGGCCTAAGATGTAAATCTTTTCTTCCTGGAATAGTTTGCACTTTTACTTTAAAAAACCTACGGGTAATAATAATCCCAAATCACCTTAAACAAAGTTCAAGTATTGGGATTATCTGGACCATCAAAGTGATTTGAAAGTGGGCTACGATCTGCATGAAGGCTGGTTTACTTCTGGTTTACTTGTGTTCTAAGGATGTACCCTTTGTGATCTCAACTTATTGTGAGTGTCTTTTACCAGATTTCTCACTTGTAGGCTCTGAGAGTTGAGATGTGAAAATAAAAGTTTGAATTTGGGAAAACAGCACATACCTTCGGAGTAAAAGCAACTTCTAAGCTCTGCTTATCTCTCTGGATTCTGGTTCTTCAAATTTAACCTAGTAATTTATCTTCTTCTTCTTTTTTTTTTCCCAGCTCTTAAACTCTTAGATTAATATTTCCAGACATTTCATTCAATAATTTTGGGTGTTTTGGGGTGGGAATTAGTTTGAATAATCTGAATTGCTATAGGTGAAAACTAGAACACTGTGTATTTTTACAATCAAATCCCAAAGCTTAAAATCTATTTCTCAGTAGTATGAGAGATATAAATTAAAGTCTAGAAATAATTAAGAAAAATAAGTAACTGGTGAATCTTAAATAACATTAATGCACTGGTATAAGCAGAGTTGTGGCAAGTGAACTTTCCTGCATAACGCTAGCCCTGCTATAAAGTGGAACACTTCTTTCAGAAAGCATCATGACAATACACAGTGTTATCACAGTATTTAAACATTTTGACCACATGTCAAAATATCTACATAAAGTCAAAATGCTGAAAACAACCCTAACAGTTACCATTAGTGGAATGCTCTAACAAATTATGATACATTAATATTATGGCCTTTTATGTAATCATTAAAAATGATAATTACGGTAACTATATAAAATGGAATGTTTATGGCATAACATTTAGTGACAATAGAAGAATGTAAAGTAATAGGTTTGCTAAATAAAATAAGTACATGTCTGGAAAACAAAGAGCAATAGTGCACAAATAGTATTTCTATTTCACTAGAGTAGGAGGGCAAGGCAATTTTTTTCCTTAATAATTTCTTTGCATTTGTTATATAGTTTTCTGAAGAATAAAAACTGGGATTTCAAAATTTAAGCTAAAAACTGTAATGCGAATAATTTTTACTAAACAATTTCAGCATGAAGCTTTGTCATAAAAAAAAAGAAGAAGAAAGAAAAAGAAAAAAGGCAGGCAGAGAGTAGTTTGAACTTAAGATCTGAATAACTCAGAATCTGGAACCAGGCCAAAGCCATTCAGGTTTCTTTCTTCTATGTTCCCCATATAGCTCACAAAAATAACCTTGACTTCCTATAAGCTTAACACTTTTAAAAAATGAAAAAGTAAACAAATATGTGGGGCTTTACCTTTATCATCAGACTTTGATTCAGTTTTCAATGGATGAGGTTCAGAGAAGACACATTTCTATCATTTGGAAATGATTCCTTTACTCCCTAGAAGAAGGGTACAGTGTATATTTATATATCATTATTCATTTTTAGTTTAAGCTATTTCATGCTTTAAAAAGTTTTTTCCCCCTATATTATATCTTCCCCAAAATTCCTTATTGTTTTGGAGAGGTTTATCCTCTAAATTAGCATGAAAGTGCTAACCCTTCTTCAATTTCAATTTTCAAAGTCACTTTCTCAAAGTGGCATTATCTGATTCTCCAATCAAAATTAAAACCAATCTAAGGGGTTCTTGCTGTGGCTCAGCCAGTTAAAGACCCAACGTTGTCTCTTTGAGGATGTGGGTTTGATCCCTGGCCTCGCTCAGTGGGTTAAAGATCCGGTGTTAAAGCTATGACTAGATTGCAGATGTGGCTCGGATCTGGTCTTGCTGTGGCTGTGGTGTAAGCTGTCAGCTGCAGCTCTGATTTGACCACTGGGCTGGGAACTTCCATATGCTGTAGGTACAGCCCTAAAAAGAAAAAAAAAAAAAATAGAACCTATCAACTCTTATTTAAATAGTACTCCATTCTCAGCATGAATTCTGTGCCTCATTATATATTTAGTTGTTTATCTAATCTGTCTCCAGAATGAAATCTGCCAGAGGGCAGGAACTATTTCTGTTTGATTCATACTATGTAAATATGGTATTTAATATATTGCGTATTATATATTAATATATGACAAACAAGTCTCTGGCTAGGATTTTTCTTGTTTTTTCAGTTTTAACATCATGTTCTGTTTTTTGGTTGTGAAGTTCTTTGATTATGGTGCAAAAAAGGTGACTTTATGAAGGGAAAATATTACTTTTGTGTTCAAATATAGGGCAATAAAGTCATAAAATGTCACTTTTGCTTTGTTTTCTTTTCTTCTTCTTCTTCTTTTTTTAATCCAGGAGAAGTCAATGACTCTGCCAAGTCTGAGATGTTTATGTTTCATGATGGAGGTCTACAGATTGTATGCAAATATCCTGATACTGTCCGACAATTTAAGATGCAGTTGCTGAAAGGGAAGAATATACTCTGTGACCTTACGAAGACAAAGGGAAGTGGAAACACGGTGTCCATTACCAACGTGAATTTATGCCAGTTTCAGTTATCCAATAACAGTGTCTCTTTTTTTCTGTATAACTTGGACAGTTCTTATGCCAGCTATTACATCTGTGAATTATCAATTTTTGATCCTCCACCTTTTCAAGTAGATATTCTAAGCAAAGAATATTTGAATATTTATGGTAAGACATTGTTTTCATCTGCCAGACCTAGGAGTACATATGTATTTTAACAGGTTTTTCTCATTAATGAAAACAATTAAAAAATAATTATCTTTCATGTTGAGTTCATTTTAGGGCAATTGTTGGCAATAATTTATGATAAAATATGCAAGAATGTTTATTCCTAATTAGTATGAATTAGTAATAGGTAATTTAATCATATGGACTGCTGAATTTGAAATAGGTCGTGTTGTTTTTTAAAACACCTATGCCATTAAAAATCAGGAAAAAATTAGGACAAATATCCAAAACCATGGTTTAGTAGTTATTTCCTCTATTCACCTAAAGTTTAAGGTTTTGGTTTTATGCTGGGATTTGTAGTTTTATATTATTACTTCTCCTACTTACTGTTTTGCAAAAACAAAGATAGCAAAGTCTTTTCTACTAATCACATTTGTAAACACATATGTGCATGGAATCTTTTAGGTTTTAGTTTTTGGCTCTTTGCTGTCATACTGAGATGATGTTATTGATTTATTCCTTACTAGATTTCATGATTGTAATGAAGACAAGCTTCATTTGTTTAAATTTAGTGAATGAACTTGTGATTCAGCACTGAAAAGGAGATTTGATTCTAAGAGTTTTGCTTACTGTATCTTTTTTTCCAACCCAGAATCACAGCTTTGTTGCCAACTGAAGTTCTGGTTACTTCTAGGATGTGCAGCCTTTGTTGTAGTCTACATTATTGGATGTGTTCTTACATGTTGGCTTACAAAAAAGGTGAGCATTGTCTGTCTTTACTGAGGAAAGTTGTTACTCATCAAGGTACCTATTACTATTGCCAGAGTAATTTGATAAACAACTAAATGATTTATTTTCCTCCAGATAAGCCTACTAATTAGACTGCTAACTTGGAACATAGGCTTATTTGCTTTATAGATGCTTCATTCCAAAAATAATTCAGTGGCTTACAGAGAGTTATGTCATCTTTATTATTCAAAAAAGATAAGCAAATTGTGGCATGGAAAGACAAAAAGGCAGGAGGAAGGTTAAAACATAAAAATAGATGCTTTCAACTTATAAAAATTATTACAGTTGGGCTGAAAATTTGATTCTAATTTTCCAGAGTCAGGGCAGATGAAACTTCAGATGAAACAACTTATTAATTGTAAGTTTTCCTCAGGTAGTCAATAACTGTGGTAAGTTATTAGGACTCCTTGTTTTTACAGGAAACCAATGAAAAGCTATGCAGAAAGAGAAAACAACAGCATAACAAAAATCTCTCTGTGCTGGGGATATTCTCTTTAGTCTTTTACAATATGGGTTCTCAGTCAAAGAACTTACAAGGCTCTGCATATTATGCAAGATATTACCATCCTTAGTATATCCACAGTATGATCATTGGCCAGGCAGTGTGTATATCTACATCAGAAGAAAATTTGAAAAGAGGAATAAAGAAGGAGGAGAATAAGATACTCTCCAAGTCCAGCTCTATTGAGGAAGGAACAGTACAGGCATAAATGAGAAAAGACATTTAGCAGAAAGTTTTTTTTTTTTTTAACTTAAAGCCCTTTTCACATTGTTCTCCTACTTAGCCTCAAGTTAGGAGCTGAAGTCACCTTATAACACTGTCATATACTGTTTCAACGAGGAAATAGAAAACAGTAAAAACAAATACCCTCTTCCCCAGGAATGGATATGGGGAAGGACAGATGCCAAACCACGTTTCTGACTTTTCTTGCAGAAATATCGCCCCAGCGTGCATGACCCTAATAGTGAATACATGTTCATGGCAGCAGTGAACGCCACTAAAAAGGCTGGACCAACAGGTACAGCAACAAGTTGGGGTTTGGGAAGGGAAGAGTATTCTTTACACAAAGCCTAGCATTTTAGTTTTTTATTTTATAGGAAGGGAAAATGTTACTAAGACTGGGTGATATTTCCATGGGTGTAAGTCCATGGAAAATAGGGAATTAGTGCTCAGTCTTGCTTAAGGAAGTGTTTGGATGGGGTGTGTGTGTGTGTGTGTGTGTGTGTGTTTACAAGAGGCAGAGGAAAGGGCAAACCTTGTTGAAGGGGATTGGCGTGTGGAGAGCTTTAAAGAATTTATTCTAAGTTTTAAGTTTTTGTTATAGATGTGACCCGCAATTTGGTACACTCTGGCACACGGGCATGAACCAAGTTGGCCAGTTCTCTCCAACTCGAAGTGCAAGATTCCCTTATTTCCTGGACTTGATTTGACTCCATCTTCTGCTGGCATTTTGTTCAGTCTCAACCCGTGACTCTATCCATCAACACGGATTTTAACAGTCAGCCTCAGTACTGCTGAGTTCTCTCAAATACCCTCCTGCAAGTAGACTTAGAGAAAGCCCAGCTCATGTGTGCTCAACAAACAGACCTCACTGGGATGGAATTCCTGTCTTCATATCTGCTTCTAGCAATGCACCAGCCAGTAAAATGAACACGTCTACAAAAATGTTTTCAAGATGCCAAGGGTACCGAATCTGTAAAGCAAATGGGCCACCAAGGGCCAGAATCTGTCTTCATTTCAATAACAAACTACCTCTCCTTCTCGTAGGGATGATCTCTCCTTTTCAAATCAGATGATAGGAGGAGATGCTTCCAAACTGTAGTCAGTTTATTTCTGAGGTGTGGTTGTGTAACCATAGCGTATCATTGCACTAGTGCACAGCGCTCTTCCCCAACTTCTGAAGTCCACTTGGCCCCTCCACCAGGAGTTTAGATGCCTTTGCGTGCTCTCAATTTTCCTTTTTCAAAATACTTCCACATAACTACTTGACAGACACCCTGAGTTAGGAGCTATGCCTACTGTTTTTCCTTTTGTGACTCAGTTATCTATAGAGTTGCAGCCTAATGACCATAACTTCCCTCTATTCTCCCTGAACAAGCATATTTTTGCTCCAGAAAGGTATCTTATTTTTCCCCAGTTCAGTTGAAATGGTTTTCTTTGCTGACTTGTTGACATCAGTGGTAGGAGACATTGCTCAGAATCAAAAGCGAATTCATTTTATGATACTTTTCCATCATTATCTATGTTTACATGGTGCTATTAATTACGAGTTAGGCTATTTTTGTAGATGTTCAAATTGCAAACAAACAAAGAAGTCCATCTTTCCCTGTCAAGCCTTGACCTGGGTTGGGTAAAGCCCATGATCCTTTCAGCTTGAAGGCTGCAGTTCCTGGAAGTCACTGCCAAATTAGAGCCATGCTGCCTCTGGGCCTGACAGGTTGAAATGGCCCCCATCAGCCTGGAGCAGCCATCCGGTCCTGGATGGAATTCCCAGAGTTGGGAGACTCTGCTAAGCCAAGATAACCAGGTGCTCTCGCACCCAGAGGCTGAAGTTGCTGGGGACCAGAACGGGTCTGCCTGCTGTTTGGACCTCCAGGATCTATGAAAAAGCCCAGATGTGTCAGAAAACATCTGTATAATTCCCTTTCCTAGAAGCCACTCAGCCTGGAAACTGGTCCTGGCCCCTTAAGACAGTCTTCATTTGAATTTGATTTGGTCAGAAAGATTCTTAAGTATATGTAACATGTAATTACTCCTAGCTGAAATATTCTCTCCCCTTCCTATTCTGCATGCCCAAGGCTTTGGAAGCAGCCAATGTGAATGCGATAACATTTTCGAGTTTGATTAAATGGGATTATGTAGTAGTTTTAAAATTTGTAGTTGTCCGCTTATAGTTTACTTTAAAAATAAGACCTGATGTGTCATTATGCATACTTATATTATTTTAAGCATGTGTAATACCGGATGTGTACAGTACAGTACTGAATGTGTAATTTGAATCAAGTACGGTGTTCTGTTTTCAGCTGACTTGGACAAACTGGCTGGCTCTGCAGAGGTGTTCTCTGGGTTGTTTGCAGCCTTCTGCATGGGGTGTCAAGTGGGGAAGAACAGCCCTCACATGGCCCACCTCTCCTGGTTGTCCAAGTTGTGCCCTGAAGCATCCTTATTCTTAGCACTGGACATTTCAGAGTGAATTACTAAAGGATACAATTTCTATGAAATAAAGACTGATTTTAAGAAAAGTTGATTATAAAATAGATTTTAGCCATGGTAAGAAGCTAAAGAATAAATATTTGCTATTCAGCAACCAGAATATCTCTGTTTTCTTTGGGGGGCGGGGAATGATTACCACCCTAGCACTTGCAAATTTGACCTTGTTCTTAAAGACTGTTAACACTGCTTGGAACAGTTGCTCTTTTCATTTCCATTTAAAAAAATTTGAAACAATCACTCACACAAAAAAGTTGGAAGGCTAGCAAAAGGACTTTTATTTTCCTAATTTTCTGACCTAATACCCTATCATATCTGAATAGTATGCATTTCCTATGAACAAGTACATTCTCTTCCATAACCGTAATATAATCGTCAACATCAGAAAATTATCACGGACACACTGCTGCCCCTAATCATCAGGCTGCAGTTTCCAAGTGTCCTTATAATATCTTTTATGCAAAAGATTCCTTCCAGAATCTCCCTTTGCCTTTAGTTGTCACATCTCTATTCTGAACTTCAGTCTGGACAGTTCCTCCGTCTAGACTTGTATGGTCTTGACTCTTTTGAAGATTACAAGCAATTATTTTATAGAATATCCCTTGATTTGGGTCAGTCTAATGTTTTTTCACAATGAAATCATTTTATTGATCTTTAGCAAAGATAACACAGAGGTGATGTTATGTTCTTTTAATTGCATCCTACTAGGTGGCTCAAATCTATCAGTTGGATTACTGATAACATCTATTTTGATTACCTGACTAAGGTGCTGTCTGTCAAGCTTCTCTTCTGTAATGCTTTTCCACTTTAGCAATAAAAAATTGTTCATGGGGAGGTACTTTGACATCTTATAAGCCATCTGTTCCTCTTCAAAGTTTCAATTTATTCATTTTTCAATTTTTAAGTGTATGGTTTCTTATTTTATTCAGTAGGCAAGTGTTTGTTATATTCTTTATTTTATTTTGATGCTTAAATTGTTCTATCCTTGGCTAGGGATTCAGACTGGCACCCCATTCCTTCAACCATGTCTCCTTATTCTTTCAGCACTTCCTTACTTGCTGGCAGAACAGACATTCCAGGCTCAGCTTGGGTTTTTCTAGCCTCAGTACTAGAATCAGTTGTTCCTCCAAGGATCTTGGGTTTCTTTGAGTGGGCAATGGATTTTAGAAGCCAAGATTTAAGCATTAGTAAATGCTCATTGCGACTGAGATTTCCCTGTTCCAGGACCCTCAGTGTACAGAACTGGGACACACAACCCATATATACACAAATATAGATGTAAATGTGTGTGCATATGTGTATGTGTGTGTATACAAATACATATGTTCATGTAATATGTATATTTAAGTATAGATGTAAATACATGTATATATCCATATACCTAGGTACATATATATGTATACATGTACACATTACCATCTATATTTATTTCCATACCTGTATATGAATATGTTGAAATCCAGGAGTTAAAAAAATTCAATTGGAGCTCCTGCTGTGGCTCAGCAGTAACAAACCTGACTAGAATCCATGAGGATAGGGGTTTGATCACTGGCTTCACTCAGTTGGGTTAAGGATCTGGCTTCGCTTGGATCCCATGTGGCTGTGGCTGTGGCTGTGGTGTAGGCTGGCAGCTGTAGCTCTGATTCAACCCCCAGCCTGGGAACTTCCATATGCCGTGAATGGAGCCCTAAAAAGAGAAGAAGAAAAAAAAAAGGAAAGACTCTATTGCCTTACTTAGCCAGGAGTCTGTCTGTCCTGTCCTTTGGGTCACAGGGTCCCCATCACACTCAAAGTTTTTATCTTGTTTCCTCTGGCAGGGACTGCCAGAATCCTAAAGCAAGTCGATATTAATTTTTAATGTCTGTTCATTTTATTAATGTGGGAAGTGCGCTAGACTTAATTAAATTATTTTGGGTCAGAGTTTCCCCTGTAATGGAAATCTGGGTGGGGATCTTTTATTTTCCTCCATCCCATGGTATGTATTACATGATGAGGGGTCTGAATTTATTTCCTAGCAACAGTCCAGAAAAAATGGTGATTTCTGGGAGGCACTCCTCTTTTAATATAAAAAAATCCAAGTAAATGAACATGAGAAATATGGAAACCATTGATTGCCTGCCAATTGAAGCTTGAATTCAGCCCAATATTTCCCAAACAAGACATTGAGAGTAAATCCTATTGGTATGTGAGGAATAAAAGTGTGATTTAAAATAACCAAAATGCCTCTCCACCCTTTTCTGCCCTGCCTAATCCCACTCCCTCGTGTAAAGGAACAATTACTTTATGTTAAATTCTGGATTTCAAGCAAACTGTTACATAAATCCAACCGTTCAGATTTTCGAATATCTAGAATAATCAGTTTTATGTGTGTGAAGGCAAGGTCTGAGATAGCAAATCTGATCACAAGAAAAGGTATTTATAAGACTCGGCAGAACAACCTGGCTCTCCACAGGTTCTGCAACCACAAAGTCTCTAAAGATCCCTGGTAAAACTTTGTAGTAGTCAAAAGAAGTAAAATGGGGCCTTCCTGTCGTGGTTCAGTGGTTAATGAAACTGACTAGTATCCATGAGGACACAGGTTCGATCCCTGGCCTTGCTCAGTGGATCCGGCCTTGTCGTGTGCTGTGGTGTAGTTCATAGCTACAGCTCTAATTCAACACCTAGCCTGGGAACCTCCATATGTGGTGGATGCAGACCTAAAATGACAAAAGACAGAAAAAAAAAAGAAATAAAATGATTTCCTACTGTTACATTTCTAGTGAGTATCAGAGAAGACTAGAAATTATACTTTTCATCATTGCTTATCCATTTTCCCACTTGCTTTATCTTCCCAACACAACTTCACATACACTATAACCTCTCTCCAAACATTCATTCACTCCTCTTATTCTCCCATCTTCTCTAACCCACCTCCCCCACCCAGGGAGACTAAAGAGAGCAAATAAGGAGGATGGGTGGGCAGTGCATGGAAAGCCTCTATGCAGTTTTGTCAATCTCAGCTTCCTTTTCATTCTTCTTTTTCTTCGCCAAGACTTGTCCTCACCTCCAAGCCCCCTGCCTGCCCTCTAGGACCAGTGTTCTTCCAATGCCCCACTCTGCTCCTGGCCTAAGAGACATTGGGGTAAGCCTCTTCCTTCTCTAAGAACCCCCTTCCTTCTAACCACACATAAGAAGTCTGGATAAAAACTATTTTTGAATGCAGAGGTCAGCGAAAATGAGGGCTAGATCCCTGACTTCTGGGACTCAACCCTGTCCCTTTACTACCTGCTAAATTCTTTCCATTTATTTGAAGCTCTATTCATCATTATCTTTGCCAAAAACCTGGGAGTTATGTAATTACCTCATCATTTCAGCAAGAAATAACTTACCGGCACTAATCTTTGTCTCTATGGTTTCTTCAGGTAAGCATTCTGAGTAAGAGAAGTGGTTACTGCCAGTCTCTAAAGTTTCAGAGCCCTACTATCTCCTTATCAGGACCTATAAGGGTTGAGTAAAATATAGGTATAATCCATTTATCTAACTGCTAATCGTAAGATGGACCATCTTCAGGCTCTGGGCCTGCTGCTGTTTTGAAGATATGAAATATAATTATATATTTATAATGCAGTGAAAACAAGGTTCAGCATCACTATTTATCAGAGAAATGCAAATCAAAACTACCACAAGACAGCACCACCTGCCCACTGAAATGGTTAAAATTAAAGAGTGGCCAGATAGGGAGCAATTGGAATTCTCATTCATTGTTAGTGGGAGTGCAAAATGATAAAGCCACTTTAAAAAACAGTTTGGGCTTTTTAAAAATAAAGGTACCACATGAGTTAGCAATTTCACTAGTAGGAATCTCCTCAAAAGAAATGAAAATATAGGTCCTCACAAAAACTTGTATGTATATCATATTAGCAACATTATTCATAACTAAACACTGAAAACAACACAAATGTCCATTAACTGGTGATACTCGGATCCAAAAATCATGGCAGCCCTATTTGTGAAAAATAAAGGATCTATATAAGCATTAGGTTTAATCATTAGGCTCTCAACTGAACTTTCAGGAAAGAAGTTACAGAACAGGAGAGAAAAATGAACTGCTGGAGACATATCTTACTATTGAAGAAAAAGAGGGCACATAATGACATTCTACTCAAAGTCTGGATTATCTAAAAGCTGAAGGAAGAGAGCATAAATTGGGGATATGGGGTGGAGAAATCAGCCTTCACCAGACCTTTTGGAGGAAAACATTCTGAAACATCTACAGGAGTTTTATTTCAGAGATCTACTGAGATTAAGACTCTGGCAAAAAAAAAAAAAAAAAAAAGTAGAAAGTAGGGAAACTACCTTTTCTCACAGGACCAAGCATTTTTCTTTTAAGAAGTAGGGGTAACAGCCACCACGGTGTCATAAGAATGAAAACGCTTGCTCACAAATGGGTGTGGAAATTATGGTCTAAAGAGGTAACCCATCAGGTATGGAAACATGGCACCAGAAATATGAGGCTCAAAGAGAAATGGAAATAAGACCTGTGACTGGTCCTCTAACCATTAGACACTTCTGCACTTTCCAAGAAGGCAACAGTGTCTTCAACCCCTCTCTCTAAGAAAAGAGGGAGTTGCTCTGGGATTTTTCTTCAGATGTGATATTAACCTCCTATGGGAAATTTATTGCAGTTGAGCTTAAGTCCATTGTAATGAACTTTAGCTGACTGGCACCCTGGCAAAATTAAGATTGAGAGCTTCTCCCCTCTGACTGCCTTTCCATACCACGGATTCATTGCCACAGTCTTTGGCCACATGAATGTGGGTCTAGACTTAGTATTATGTTCAGGGAATAGTTTTGCCTTAGATGAGATTTCTAGGGGGTGAGTTTTGCCTTGTTTTAAATTGCATGAGTGCAGTGCTACTATTGCACTAATCTTAGTGTCTTTAGATTCTTTAAATGTGGAGGAAGCATAAAATTATGCTCACTTTGGTGATAAAAATCCCAGGCAGCAGTGGTTGAGAGGACCCAGACCCCACCAGATATCTGTGCTTAAGTCCTTTAGCTGAGTCTCAGTAGAATTAGAACTTGGAGAAGAAGAATTAAAGATGTTAATTCTTTTGCATGTTAAGTTGTTTGGACCTTAACTTGCCAAGAGAATTTAACCTTTTGACTTCAGTTTCTTCCGGGAATTTCACAATGAGAGAGAGTTTCTGTTTTTTCTTTCTTTCTTTTTTTTTTTTTTTTTTTTTTTGTTGTTGTTGTTGCTATTTCTTGGGCCGCTCCCGCGGCATATGGAGGTTCCCAGGCTAGGGGTCGAATCGGAGCTGTAGCCACCGGCCTACGCCAGAGCCACAGCAACGCTGGATCCGAGCCGCGTCTGCAACCTACACCACAGCTCACGGCAACGCCGGATCGTTAACCCACTGAGCAAGGCCAGGGACCGAACCCGCAACCTCATGGTTCCTAGTCCGATTCGTTAACCACTGCGCCACGACGGGAACTCCTGAGAGAGAGTTTCTATGCAGAGTTTGGGTATCTTTATGTTGTTAGAGATTTATGAGTAGAATACATTTGCACAGACATTTAATCACGTTGCCTAATCTCTGGTGAGCTGTAGTGGGCACTGTAATTTGGCATCATTTGGCATGGGAAATAGAAGAAGGAGCAAAGTTTTATTAGCCTTGGAAATACCATAGATTCGGAGTTAATCTAATCAATACACTCTCTGGGAGCATTTTTAATGCTTCCACAGGAAGATACCAAAGGAGCAGTAGAGGTCTTAAGGAAGCAACCCATGAAAATGGAAATGAGACTGTCTCGATGAACAGCTGGCTTCTGCCTTTTGGAGGAAACCCAGTCCTTTGGTTGATATAATTCATGGTGAATCCCAAAGGATAAGAGAAAAAAAATCATGGGAAATAATTGGGGGAACTAAACCCCTCCCTTTCTTAATTTGTCTTTTAAAAATTTTTGTGAGAGTCCTAAACTAACATCCTTGGCTTTTATCCACTTTTTTTCTTACTCCACTCTTCCTGGAGACGTCTATTGGTCCACATTGATCCATTTAATGGAACTGATTTATCACAAGACTCCAAGCACAGGGGTGCTAATTTTTATTATTTTCTCTCCATCCTGAATCAGTGTGAGGCACAGATCCTAGACATTGTTTTATTTCCCTTTTGAGTAGGGTATGAATGGAAGGTAGAGAGTATCAGGGCACACTTTTTATTGCATGAATAAACCACATACTCCACCCTAGCTTTCACATCTAACATTTTGATCTCATTTTTCCTGACTTCAATTGAAAGTCTTTTTCTCAACTGGTTTTTAACTCAGGTGCAGAGTAGAGGTGCTATATATATTTTTATATGGTTTTAATATATTTTTGGATTCTCTTAAACCAAAGGTGTCAGTGCAAAATCATAAAGATAGTTAAGAATAGAGTTTATTAGATACCAACCAGTGATCTGAGTGTGTGTTTGGGAAACAAGCCAGGAAATGGAGTTTGGGGCCAAATATGGGTACAGCTTTATTTATTTATTTATTTATTTATTTATTTATTTATTTATTTATTTATTTATTTATTGTCTTTTTGCTATTTCTTGGGCCTGAGGTTCCCAGTCTAGGGTCGAATTGGAGACATAGCCACCGGCCTATGCCAGAGCCACAGCAACGCGAGATCTGAGCCGCATCTGCAACCTACACCACAGCTCACGGCAACACTGGATCCTTAACCCACTGAGCAAGGGCAGGGATCGAACCCGCAACCCCATGCCTCCCAGTCGGATTCGTCAACCACTGCGCCACGATGGGAACTCCGGGTACAGCTTTAGATTAATTTTTTTTTTTTTTTTGCAAAAGGGGATGCATTTAAGTGTTTTAGTAGGGCAGAAACACTTCCAGAGATGAACTTTCCAAAGAATAATCTGTATGTAAATAGACTGAAGACAGATGAAAGAAGATGACCAAAAGGAAAGATGATGACTGAGGAAAAAGAGGCAAGACAGAAGAATAATACAGAAGTGTAGCTTGAAAGATGATTCTCTATTAAGGGTGAAGGAAGATCAGTTGTCAAGATAATATAGTTGTTCAACTTAGGAAATTTAGCACAGAGATTGGCAAATTTCTTTCTCTAAGGGGCCAGATTCATATTTTAGGCTTTGTGGTCCATACAGTGTTCACGGCAACTATTCAACTCAGCCAGTGTGGCATGAAAACCTCCATAGATAATACATACATGAACAAACAGGGCTGTCTTCCAGTAAAACTTTATTTACTAAAACATCTGGCCTGCAGGCTGTGGTTTGCTGATCCCTGGTTTAGAAATTTATGGCATCAGGGCTGGTATTAAGCTATCACCTCTGAGCTACAAACTTGCTCTCCTATTTCTTGGTCTTGGATGCTGGGGCTGAGACTCTGCAAACACTTCTCTGTTTTACCTGCTGCTCCCTATAAGGTCTGGGGCAAGTAGGGAAGGGACACACTACTTTCTGTTTGGCTTGCTCTTCCCATCACTGTCATTACAATGGTTCTCTACCCTGGAAGCTGCAGTGGGTTCTGATTTCCAGTTTCTTCCCACACTCCTAGGACCAGCCTCTAATAGAGCTACCTCAGTGATACCAGCAGTGCCACTTGCACCCCTTCCACAAGGGTTTGAGTCTTGGCATCAAGAGGATCTTCCTCTGAGCTTCTGAGGCCTCAGTTCCAGCCTAGCAGAGCATTCTTCCCAGATCCAAGAGTTCTGATAACTCTAACCTCTTACCTCTGTTCCAATAGCCCTATGAGTGGTATCTGCCTCCTGGAGTTACTTTCCTTGTGTTACCTCAGAATTCCTTTTTGCTTTGTCCTTTCAATCCTCCAATATCTATTTAAATTATTTCCTGTATTAGATTCTCTCTGTTGGAATAACTGGTGAGGTTTCTGTTTCCCTCACAGAACCCTGATCAGTACAGAACTATATTCTATGTAGAATAGGGCTATATATAGGGATACAGATAGGAAATATAAGAAGTGTAGTCTTGAAAATGTTTATGTTTAGTCTACCTTTAGAAATGATGAGTTTGAAATACTGACAAATTAATCATTTCTAGGTTTCTAGCCAAAAATTGGATACTGAAAAAATTCAGGGATATAGTATTCACATGAAAGTATATTTATATGAGTAGAGATCAATAATTAGGAAAGTATAACTAGAGTGGAGAAGATAAAAATGGGAAATCCTTCATTTTTGAGAGAAATGATGAAGAGGAAGAAAAGACAAGACAAAGAAATTCTTGTGTCAGAGGTGGAAGGAAAACTTTCAGAATACCAGAGGCCAAGAAAAGAGTAAGATTTAAGAAGAAGGTGGTCAATATGAGAAAATCCTGTAAATATCAAGGGAGATGACCAATGACTTCCCATAGGATAACAGAATAGCAAATTAGAATTGGAAGGGTTGTTAAAAGAAATGAAGCCAGTAAGAGCAATCTTTTTTTGAGCGAAGACAATTGTAAAAGGAAGATGGATAGAGATCTACAAACCCAAATTAATACAATTTTATGTATTTACTTGTTTACTTACTTACTTATTTAGTTGTTTTGGCCATGCCTGCAGCATGTGGAAATTCCCAGGCCAGGGGTCGAACCTGCACCATTGAAGCAACCCAAGCCACTGCAGTGACAATGCTGGATCCTTAACCTGCTGCACCACAAGGGAATTCCTTATTTATTTATTTCTAAGGAAAACTTTAAGACAGCAGTGAGGGGCAGTGGGATACTTGTAGGAAAGAGGAACAACACATGTAATACAGGAGTGGAGAAAACTGTGAGAGGAGGGTTGGGAAATAGAACCCAATTGATACAGAGGAAAGACAACTCCTTCTCTGAAACCAGACAAATTTCATGTGGGTAGGAGAGAAGCTGAACTGGTTTTGAAAATGAAAACTATCCTAATTCCTTGTTCCTGTGTTAAACAATAATGGGACAAGATGAATTCTCATATTCTTTTGCTAAACAGTGCTGGGACTAAGCACTAATAATAGCTGCTTATTCAGGGAATGTGTGCTCATGTATGATGAGACCATGGCCCACATTTTCCAGATACCTCTTTAAAGACAGATTTCTGCCCTGGTTGCTGAGGAATGCTGTTGGCTGAATGTCTTTGTCCGTCATGCCCTTCCAAGATTGCCTCAGCTGCAGAAAGTAGCCTTGACCACTACTTCTGTCCAGGGGTGGCCTATGTTCAGTGACATGGCCCAATGGGGGATGCTTCAGATGAGTCGTTTTAAAAACAGAGATTCCTATGGGAGACTAGCTGAAATTGTGGAGCCTGCATCACAGTTTGTCTTCTCCTCCTCCAGTCTGGCTTATTGCCCTGCTATTGCACAAGTGTTGATCTTAAGGGCATACCCTAATGATAATCCTGAATACTAAATTGCCCCAAAATCTGCCTCACAGAGAACCCAACCTATAACGTCAATTCCATAGCTTATACCTGACAGTATGCTCATCAAAACTTGCTTTAACAACCTACCTGCTGTACCCACCAAATCAACTTATTTTGTCATAAACTCTGCTGATTCCCAGTCAGTTTCCTGCTTTGGAAGACCTATCTTAAAGTCACACAATCTAGGGCCTAAAACACTATGCTTAACCTGTCTGAATTTTCTATTTTGAGGCTGCCAAGATGGTGTCCTCCCTTACTTCAATAAGTTTAATAGACTTGGATTTGCTTGACTGACAGGTTTTTCTGGTGATCTTCTAGAGAATTAATAGATGAGAGTTTCCACCAGATGTCATTATTCTTCCCACATTTTGGAAACTCTGGTAGCTTCAGGGGGAAAGCAAAGATTTGGAAAATATATTTTGGCCAATTTAATAAGGAATCAACTCTAAAAACTGTGTTTTCTGTTTGGACTTGTGATTTTGCAAGGAAGGGTGATCTCTTTAGGTGTGTTAGGAGCTCTAAAACTTGGGTTCAGATAACATGATGTAGAACAGTCGGAACTGGTAGCTAGCTACCATCTCCATCTTATAATTTGTGTCCCCAGAAATCCTATCTCCCTGATGGAGCATCTTGGGCTCTGGTGGAAGTGGAGTCCATGATTTCTACTGTAACTCCATGGTCACATGTTTCCTTGTGTTTATGATGATCCTCTTTGATTCTGGACACTTTCATCTCTCCTTTCCTCCCTGGCTTCTCATCCCACCTCCTCCATCCTCTGCTGCTCACAGGTTCAGCAAGAGAAGCTTGTAGTCACAGAAAGATTTTCTTTTTTCTTTATGAAAAATGTATTTGTAGAAATTTGAGAGCATATAAGAACAAATATATTAATTTCCCTTGAAATAATCTTAGAGATATTATAAGAGCAACTGACATGTGAGGTGGACTTTGACCTACTTCAAAGGTGATATGATCTTGAGAAGAAGTGTTATCTATTCTCCTGCCTTCTATTCAATTCTTAAAATATTCAGTGGTAGATGTTTCCCATATAGCTATTTTTCATTATTTCTCACTCAAATATATTTCTTACTTGTTGAAATTTAAACTAATTTCTTACTGCCATTAATGAAAATAGCTATTCGGTAACTATTACTGAATGTCTGATAGGACAAGTCCACCAACTTTCACATGATATCATGTTATATTCTTAAACATCTTCTCTACCTTCTTTTCTTTAGGCCAAAATGGACCTAATTGTTTCCTTTATCCAATTTCCAAAAGACAATTTCCTTTTTCTTTTTTGAAAGCATTATAGGTAAAGGCAGGGATGGAGCATTAATTAAGTCAAGTTCAGCCCACAAAAGATCCTTATCTCATATTACCAGACTCTGAGTTTTGAAACTTTTGAAGTTTAGGCTTATTTGAAGTCATCTGGGTTTTCCCCTCCTTTAATTATCTTTTTTTTTATCAACAGCAATCTCTAGTGCCAGGAGGCACTGAATATTATAATTTCAAGCATCCCACCCAACTCACTTGAGAAGCACCTTGCACCAAGGCAAGCCACATTTACTTAGAGGCATAACAAAGGTAGGACACAGTGTTCAGAGATAAAATGAGACCTACAATCTAGAAATGTTGCCACTTCCACAAAGAACAAAACAAAAGCTCTTGCTAAGGACTTTTTTCGTGGTATAATTTGCTTTCCTAAAGAAGTGGTACTTAGTGTTGCTGTAGATAAATTTAACATATGAATCTTTAAAAAAGACAAACTTGAATTCAAAAGTGACACTTAAAAAAAGACGTTAGGGCACATTTTTTTAATTACATGCTTGAAAGAAAGTTTATAATATGATGATACAATTTTCACTAATAATTTGTTTAAAATTAGTCAATTTTCTATTCTCATAATTATTGTGAGCTTTTTGGCTTTCACACCTCACACCTCTTCATTTTCCCATAGTTATCACTAGCTTTGAATTTTTCAGTTTCTTTATATTACCACTTTCATTGTTGCCAACTTCTTTGTACTCATGGGGGAGGAAGCTGCGCCTGTGCTGTAGTTGAGCCTGGACTGAAGTCTGGGGTTTTTGCAGATGAAGCCACTGCATCCCATCCCAATTATACCCAATCCCATTTAGTTTTAACCTTTGCACATAATTTTTCCTATTGTTCAGAGCATTTTGCCTTTTGTCTGTGCACTTATCTTCACAGTGACTGACTAGTCATTTCACTGTCAGTCAAACACACTCAAGGTCTCATTTTCCCCATTTACAAAATAGTTTCTAAAGTTTCTTCTACTCCTGTAATTTTTACTATTCCAGCATTTTAGAATCATTACCTCTATCCCCAGCACTTGAATTTTAGGTTTTCTTAAAATCCTTATGGGGTGATAATTTTGGAGGCTATCAGACTCTATCAATTCACTGCTAAAAACATATACTTCAGCCCTTATTTTCCCTCAGGTAGGTGAGATGACAATACTTGTGTATAAAAGTATCATAAATTACATTGGCAAGATGAATTCTTTTTTTGGGGGGGGGGGTAAGGTCTTATATTTCTTAAAGCTGCACCATTAGGCATTCTGCAATTTACTTCTCTAATTTCTGGGAAACTCTGAAACCTCCTAACCTAAATGTGGAACTAACCTAAATCACAAGATATTTTCTACTTCCATCTTCTGCTCTTTGATAACTTGCTTAGGGAGGAGGTAGTGTGTTTTTCTTCAGTCTGAAAGTGTCCATTTTCTGGATTTTTAGTATTGTGACTTTTTCCCCTTTGAAAGTTAGATGGAGAGAAAAGGATTGCCTGTATCAGAATGGGTGGAAAGTAATGATTTTGCAAACTAAAATAAGCAGTTTTATTTGTGGCAATTCTACATGGGGAATATGTTTGAATTAGCAATCTCCTAATTCTTAGATTTACAGAAGATGAGTATATGTGGTATAAGCTTCTTTTAAGTGATTTCAAGGGAAAAAAACTTTAAAAATGGCAGTTGAAATTCTTCCTGGATTTATATAGCAATTACAAGTGAGCAATTTCAAAACCAGAAATATTTGGATGAAATTTCTCACAAGACATTGTAGAGATGTTATAGACTATTTCAGTGTAATCACTGTCTTTTGTTACCAGATGTCAGTCTTTTAAGGATTTACAGTGATTTTAAGTAAAGCTATATTGGAAAAAAAAAACTGACATAGTTTTCCTTTTTAGCAAATTCAAAAACTTAGTGCAAGAGACAAAGAACATTTTAATCTCTGAGTCAGAGCCAAGAGAGGTTAGGGTTGGGAATGAGGACGAAGATGAGAGTTTCTGTACCGTGTAATTGCCCAGGTTGCTATATGAACATTTGGAGTTAGGAGAGATTACCCAGTATTGCATTGGAGGACCCACTGATTACATCCTAGGGCATCAGGAAGTCAGAAATACCTAGGCAGATGCAGAAATCAGCTGAGATCTGGAGTGCCTATTCCCAAGTTAACAACAAGGGTGGGTAAATGTAGATAAAGGGGTTGTTTCAGACAGCTCTAGAGTTCAGAGGAAAAGGGTTTCCAGAAGTTGTTAAAGCTGATGTAAATATAAATAGAGAAAAAGAATGCGAAGTTATGGGAGTTCCCGTCGTGGCTCAGTGGTTAACAAATCTGACTAGGAACCATGAGGTTGCGAGTTTGATCCCTGGCCTTGCTCAGTGGGTTAAGAATCCGGCGTTGCCATGAATTGTGGTGTAGGTTGCAGACGCAGCTCGGACCTGGCATTGCTGTGGCTCTGGCGTAGGCTGGCGGCTACAGCTCTGATTAGACCCCTAGCCTGGGAACCTCCATATGCTGTGGGTGCGGCCCTAGAAAAGGCAAAAAGACAAAAAAAAAAAGAGTATGCAGTTGTGTTCACATGAGGGCACAAACTAAATCTGAGGACAAGGAAGACACTCACCTTGCTGTGCTTCTGAGTTGGAACTTAAAATTTTCTCTGTCCAACTTCTGACATGACTGTTTATTCAGCACCTACTCTATAAAGGGCAGAGGGGATGCAAAACATATCTGACTCAAGAAGAACTTGCAAAGCCTGAGCATTAATAGCTATTAACTCCTCGTTCTTCCTATTTACCAATTTGAGCAATATTGAAGAATTCAGAGTGACATGGCTTGGAGAATATTTATGTATAGCCAGCATGGAAGAGAGGAGAGGCAGATTTTCATCTGGATGGTGGACAAAGTCTTCATTCTCACAGATATTGAATACATGGTCATTGAAAGTAACTTAGAATCTTTTGGAGGCAAAAAATCAACAGTACATGAGAAGTGAGTTAGCAAGAATTTACTTTCCCTAATGGTTTACAAATTGCCATCAAATTAATTTCCTTGTTTGATAATCTGAGAATGATGTCACAAGGTGAATGTCCAGCTGTCAAGCTGTCAAGCATGTGGTCCCAACAGTGAGGGCTAGATGGTGGAACCATATGACATAAAGATTTCTAGGCCACCCAACATGAAGATATAACATTTGAAAATGTTTATGTACCAAACATAGGAAAACCTAAATATATAAAGAAAATATTAATGGACATAAAGGGAGAATTAACAGCAATATGGCAATTGTGAGGGATTTGAATATCTCATTTTCATCAACAGACAGATCATCCAGACAGAAAATCTGTAAGAAAACATTGAACTTAAGTGACACATTAGAGCAGATGGACTTAATAAACATTCATAGAATATTCCATACAAAAATAAGAACACACATTTTCCTCAAATGTGCATGGAATATTCTCCAGGATAGATCATATGTTAGGCCGCAGAACAAATCTTAATAAATTTAAGAAGATTAAAAATCACATCATGCATCTTTTCCTACCTGAATGGCATAAAATTAGAAATCAATTAAGAGAAAAAAATGGACAATCCATATATATATGCATATATATATGGAGATTAAACAACATGCTACTGAAAAAAAAAACAATGGGATAGAGAAAAATCAAAAGAGAATCAAAAAATATCTTGAGACAAATAAAAGTTGAAACAAAACAGAACAAAATTATGAGATATAGCAAAGTGGTTCTAAGAGGAAAGTTCATAGTGGTAAGTGCATACAGTAAGAAATAAGATAAACACCCAGTTTTATAACTCAAGGAACTAGAAGAAAAGCACATTAAGGCCAAAATTAGTAGAAAGAAGGAAATAACAAAGATCAGAGTGGAAATGAATAAAATGGAGGTTAAAAGAGAATAGAAAAGATCAGTGAAACTGATTTTTTGAAGAGTTGTTTTTTTAAGATCAAAAAAAGACACATTTTTAGCTAGACTTAACAAGAAAAAAGAAGACAAAAATATAAAATCATAAGTGAAAGAGGAGAAATTACAATTGATACCACAGAAATACAAAGTCTAAGAGACTGCTATGAACAATTACACCAACAAATTGGACAATCTAGAAGCGATAAATAAATTCATAGAAATGTGCAGCTTACTAAGACTAAATAGTGAAGAAATAGAGTATCTGAACAGACAGATTACTAGTAAGGAGATTGAATCGGTAATCAAAAACCTCACAACAAACAAAAATCCAAGACCAGACGGCTTCACTTAAAGGATAGCTCATATCAATCCTTCTCAAATTCTTCCAAAAAAATTAGTAGAGCAAGAACACTTCCAAACTCATTTTACGAGGCCAGTATTACCTTGATACCAACATCAAACAAGGACACTACAAGGAAAGTTGTAGGTTCATATCCCTGATGAATATAGATGTAAAAATTCTCAACAAAATATTAGCAAACTGAATTTGATAATACATTAAAAGGATCATACAACATGATCAAATGGGATTTATTCCAAGGATGTAAGAAAATGGTTCATCATTCACAAAATCAATGTGATACACTGCATTAATAAATGAAAAATAGAAATCATATGATCATCTCCATAAAGACAGAAAAAGCATTCGACAAAGTTCAACATCTATTCATGATAAAAACACTAAACAAAGTGGGTGTAGAGGGAACACACATTGACATACTAAAAGTCATATACAATAAGCCCACGGCAAACATCATACTCAATGTTGAAAAGATGAAAGCTTTTCCTCCAAGATCAACAATGAGACAAAGATGCCCACTCCGTTTCAGCCTAATGGAAGTTCTAGCCACAGCAATTAGGGAAGAGAAAGAAATAAAAAGCATCCAAACTGGAAATGGAGAAGTTAAACTATCTCTATTTGAAGATGACATGATATTACATTTAGAAAACCCTAGTAACTCCACCAAAAACTTTTACAACTAATAAATAAGTTCAGTAAAATTGCAGGATATAAAATCAATTTACAAAAATCAGTTATATTTCTTCTTTTTTTGTCTTTTTTTTTTTTTTTTTGCTATTTCTCTGGGCAGCTCCCGCGGCATATGGAGGTTCCCAGGCTAGGGGTCGAATTGGAGCTGTAGCCACTGGCCTACACCAGAGCCACAGCAACGCAGGATCCGAGCCGGGTCTGCAACCTACACCACAGCTCACGGCAACACCGGATCGTTAACCCACTGAGCAAGGGCAGGGACCGAACCCGCAACCTCATGGTTCCTAGTCGGATTCGTTAACCACTGCGCCACGACGGGAACTCCCAGTTATATTTCTATACATTAATATTGAACCATCAGAAAGAGAAATTAAGAAAACAATTCCATTCACAATTGCATCAAAAAGAAAAAAAATCTGGGAATATATTTAATCAAGGAGGTCAAAGATCTATACACTGAAAACCATGAGACAATGATGAAAGAAATTTAAGAAGATGCAAATAAATTAAAAGATATTCCATACTTATGGATTAGAAGATATAATATTGTTAAAATGTCTATACTATCCAAAGTAATATACATATATAATGTAATCCATATCAAAATTCCAATAACTTTTTCAGAAGCATAGAACAAATAATCCTAAAATTTGTATGAACTACAAAAGACCCTGAATAGCCAAAGCAGTCTTGAGAATAACGAAGTGGGCAACATCACACTTCTTGAATTCAAACTACATTACACAGCTATGCTGACCAAAACAGTTAAGTATTGCCATAAAAAACAGACACAAAAATCAATGGAACAGAATACAGAAACAAGTCCAAGAATGTATGTTCAATTAATTTATGACAATGGAGCCAAGAAAATACAATGGGGTCTCTTAATAAATGGTGCTGGGAAAACTGGACAGGTATATGCAATAGAATGAAATTGGACCACTATCTTATACCACAAGCAATTTGAACATAAAGATTTGAACATAAAACCTGAAACTACAAAACTAGACAAAAACAGAGGGTAAGCTCCTTGACATAGCTCTTGTAAAGGATTTTTTGGATTTGATATCAAAAGCAAAGGCAATAAAAGCAAAAGCAAACAAGTGGGATCACATCAAACTAAAATTCTTCTGTCCAGCAAAGGAAACCATCAACAAAATGAAAAGTCGACAAATAGAATGGGAGAAAATATTTGCAGATCATACATCTGGTAAGGGGTTAATATCCAAAATATATAGAGAAGTCAGACAACACAATAGAAAAAACAAATAAACAAACAATCTGATTAAAACAAGGGCAAGGAATATGAATAAACTTTTTACCAAAGACTTATGAATAGCCAACAGATACAGGAAAAGGTTTCTAACATCAATAATCACCAGGGAAATGCAAGTCAAAACCACAATGAGATATCACCTCACACCTGCAAATACCTGCCATTTTAAGACTGTAACTTGTTAAAAGGAAGTTTCTGAGAGAATGAAGCTGGAAAAGAGGATTCCCAAGCCCTTCTTCCTACTCCCAGCATATCCCAGTGAGACTCTCTTATTCAAACTCTGACCCTTCCACATGTCAAGCTCAAGTCCAAATCAAAGTCCAGCTCTACTTTGGAAGCACATGAGCATGAAGGTCACATGCTGGATTACAACTCCTCCTTCCCACTTCCTTTCACCAACCACTTCCCCTTCAAAAAACAAAAGAATCCTAAGCTCAATTCTGGGTTTGATCTGCCAGTAACAAGAGGTGTGAATTTCATTTTCTTTGGACTTCAGTTTTCTTATCTTTCCAGTTTGCTTCAGGTGGGGCTGAGGGAGGAGTACTCTAGATGGCATTTAAGTTTTCTCAAATCTATCACCTTCTGAGTAAATATCCATCTTTCTCCCCTAAGCTGCTTTCCCCTTCAGACTAGACTGTCATTTCCTGGAAGGCAAGGAGTCCTGTGTTCATCTCTGGATGCCAGTGATCTGGCACAGGGTCTGACACAGAGAGTGCAGAATTAATATTATTGAACAAGTGACTGAATGCATGACCTTCTTTTTTCATGAATGATACTAGACCCTATTCTCTCTGCCTCTCGGGGTTAAAAACTTAGAGTGCTGGAGTTCCCGTCGTGGCGCAGTGGTTAACGAATCCGACTAAGAACCATGAGGTTGAGGGTTCTATCCCTGGCCTTGCTCAGTGGGTTAAGGATTCGGTGTTGCTGTGAGCTGTAGTGTAGGTTGCAGATGCGGCTCGCTCGGATCCCACGTTGCTGTGGCTCTGGCGTAGGCTGGTGGCTACAGCTCCGACTCAACCCCTCGCCTTGGAATTTCCATATGCTGCAGGAGCGGCCCAAGAAATGGCAAAAAGACAAAATCAAAAAACAAAAAAAAACTTAGAGTGCTCTGTGCCTTCCTTCTTCTTGCATAACATCCAACTCTACTTTGCCTTTGCCTATTCAATCAGGACACAATTCTTCCCTTTCAGATCTGGCTTCCCTTTCATCTCCAAGGTCACCTGAATCTCTGCACTTCACCTTCACTTTAGGGGATTTTAACACTTTCTGTTGTAGTCTCTCCCTCTCAAACCCACTCCATCTACTACTACCATGTTAAGTTTCCATAATTTTGGGGCTAAAACCCTCAAGTGTCTACAATGTACATTTATGCTCAATGCTTTTCTTAATCTGACTCCGACCCACATTGGATAAATGCTGTACTTAACCTGCTACTCATGGCCTTCTAAACACTTGCAACTTCCTGTCTCAGGATGTTGCTTATGATTGCTGGTCCTACGTGGAATGCTCTTCCCCCTCACTATCTACCTAAGGGTACTTCATCGGTCGAGTTCTAGTTTGTTACTACTCCATCAATCTGAAGTCTTTCAAGTTTCTATCTTAGTCCACAGTATTCTTTCCCTCACTCTTCTGACAAATAATAGCATCACATACTTTATTAGGATATTGCTAATGCTGTTGTCTTATCACATGGTTGTGTCTTGTCATCTCAAGTATCCCAGAAGCTCCTTAAGGGTGGGGAATGTGTCTTATATATCATCGTATTCTCTGTTGTCTGACAATAATAATAACAATAATATTAAGAACCGACATTAGTTGATTACACATATGTCCTAAACACTACACCAAACCCTTTATATTCATTTTCTCTCTTATTTCTCAAAACCACCCTAGGTAATGGGTGCTATTACCATTCTTAAGATGTGAAAATGAAGCTCAGAAATATTAAGTAGTTTGCATTAGGTCAGCTACAAAGTGACAGAATTTTCCTCAGTGTTTACATATAGCAGACTCTTGCAAAATTAATTAATTCAACCTTTTTTTTTCCTTTCCTCCAAGTGGCTGAAGCAAAAATATTGGGAATGTGGAATTTTGGGGTGGACTCCAGAACAGCCTGGAGAAGATTTAAGGGGAGTTAGTAGTCAAAGAGTAGGTCTTCCAGTACAGGGTGAAAGATTGTAAGATGAGGAACATCTGTTTTAGAATCCAGTTAGACCCACATCTGGGAAAGTAACACAATGTGAAAGTACCCTGGGTCAATAGCCTATGGAAAAAGAAAAAGTTTAGAATAAGCTTACTGCAAGCTTATATGTTTGTTCATCTAGGACATTTGGGTAGCATGGAAAGTTTTCAGTTAGATTTTGAGAAGTAAGCTTGCTAGTTAAAATTAAGACAATATTTTGTAGTGGGAAAACCATGACTGCAAGTAGTAGGATTCAATTACAAGTAGTTTGTTGCATTTGAGAGTGTAGTGGGTTTAGGGCCAAAGAGGGAGTTCAGACTATATTCTGGGTTCATTCTCACCCTTGGGAACTATCAAGCAGGAACAGTAAACTTTTACTTGCCATCCCAAATACTTCCCTGGAATTTACCAGAACTTCTTAGGATAGGACAGCCTTAACAGAGATTGAGATGATTTCTGGCTTCAGGACAAAAGCCCGGCAAGGCACAGTCTCCTATTCTGTTCTGACATTGTGATAACTGACACTCAGGTTACTATTCATCAAAGGGCACTACCCTGGGCAGTCAGGTTACCACTAGTCTCCTTGGTCTCCTTGCTCTAGAAGTGGAAGAGGCAATGGAAAACTATGGGTTTTGGTCAACTCCATGGAGGAATTTCTCAAAGCCCAAAAACATGAAGCTTTGACCTGGAAAGGATGGCAGTTGACATTTATCAATCACTTAGACTACACAGAAGTGTAATGTTGGGTACTTTACACATGTTATCTCATTGAATTTTCATAGCTCCATGAGGAAATGTCTTGGGGAGATTAAGTAAATTACAAGAGATCCCAAAGCTAAGAAGTGGCAGAGTGGAGATTCCCAGCTAGACTTTTTGATTCTGAAGTACATCCATAATATGTTTTGTTCACCAAGAAAAATACCTGCTCCCTGGGCTCTAACTCCAGCTCTGCTACTAACTGGCTATGTGACCTTGAGAGGCCTCTTAAAAAAGCTACCAAAAGGTTTCTTCCAAAACCATGAGTCTTTCATACTATCTAATTAAGGAATGGGGGAAAATCCAAATGCTAGGGAGAAATGGTGTGTCCAATCCTATTGTGGTCACTCCACCTAAATGTACCATTGAGGTCACGCTATGATACAAAAGACTCAAAAGAGGGAATTCATGGGAAGCCCCAAACCTGGAGCAGTAAAATAAATAATTAGATGGTGATAAATTCTCAAGGACTAGCAGACTTTAAACAACCTACTTTCTCCTAATCTGGATTTGTCTTCCAACGTGATCTCACAGCCTGGGATCTTTGAGTTCTTTTGCTTTTGTTTTACAAACGGGTGGTATAGTCCCAAGCCAATGGGCCTAAGACCCCAAAAAGAAGGTAACAGAGGATGCACATGCTACCTGTCTCCTCAAAAATACAAAATGGGCTGTCTTCACATGGGGGATGCTGAGATTGTGTGGAAGTCATTATCTATGAGTGAGCTAATTATGACTACAAAAGAGGGAATTCAATGGACACAGAAGTTATCTTTCATAAGTTGAATTAATTTTATCTTAAGATAATACAATAAGGAATAAAGTGCTAATATATGCTTCAAGATGGCTGAACCTTGGAAACCTTGAAAATGAGGTGAACTGTATAAAATGCTTAGCACTCTCTGGCACATTGAAGTTTTCAGTCAATGGTGGCTATGCCAGTAGAATTCATCATTATCGTTACTATTTATTTTATTTTATTTTATTTTATTTTATTTTATTTTATTTTATTTTATTTTATTTTATTTTATTTTATTTTATTTTATTTTTGTCTTTTTAGGGCTGCACCCATGGCATATAGAGTTTCCCAGTCTAGGGGTCAAATTGGAGCTATAGCTGCCAGCCTACACCACAGCCACAGCAATGTGGAATCCAAGCTGCGTCTGCAACCTACACCACAGCTCACAGTAATGCCAGATTCTTAGCCCACCGACGGAGGCCAGGGATCGAACCTGCATACTAGTCAGATTCGTTTCTGCTGAGCCACGAGGGAAACTCCATTATTGTTACTATTTCTAAAAGTGAGAGTGTATATGAAAGGACCTTTCACACAGTGTCTAGCCCACACCAGAGTCCATAAAATGCTAGTACACTTTCCACTAGCATTCCACTTTTCACTAGTGAGAATTGTGTTCTTTTCCTTTTCATTAAAAAATATAAATACAAATCATTTATATTAACCGTGCAAGCAATTCAAAACTCACTCTCCTCTCCTCCATTCACCCGAGTGAAATGGAGACATTATTAAAATAAACCAAAGGGTTCATCTTCAAAAAAAGAATTTTTCTCTTTCCACAAAGTCACTGCGAACGCATTTTACCCCTTTGTCCTGGAGTGGCCTCGGCTCTGGGATTTTATCCAAAAATCATGTTCTTGTCCTGATTATGAAGTTATACAAATCATTTGTTTGCTTCACTTGGAAATTTATGTTGTTTTTCTTTAGAAGGTGTTCTGTTATAGGCCACATGGTTTCTGGCTTAGTCAAGTTCTAGTTTCTTAATCATTCAGAAAACTCTCGATTCAACCAAAGTTAATCATATATGAAGCCTTCTCCCTTTTCCTCAGTAAAATACCAAAAGAGCCACCAGCTTTTGTTGATTTATTGTAGATAATTTATCTTGCTACGTAATGGAAGAAATTGACAAAAGAGTTCATCTGAGAAACATGATAATGAAGACTTTACTTCTTCAGCTTAGATTTCACAATTTTTTTGGGGGGAGAGGGTGTGCACCTGTGGCATATGGAGGTTCCCAGGCTAGGGGCTGAATCGGAGCTGCAGCTGCTGGCCTACACCACAGCCACAGATCCAAGCCAGATCCAAGCCACGTCTGTGACCTACACTACAGCTCATGGCAACACAATCCTTAACCCACTGAGCGAGGCCAGGGATTGAACCCACAACCTCGTGGTTCTTAGTCGGATTCGTTTCTGCTACTCCCCAACTGGAACGCCCAGAATTTTCCTACATTTATAGTTCTAACCCATAAATCATGTATTAAGTACCTTTAGATGAGAGAGACCTACTTCATAATTTTTATACAGGAGTTCAGACAAGTTGTATAGAAACATGTGACATTTAAATCCCCAAGGATAAAGTAAAATCAACACATACACATGGTAGGGGGACTTACTGCCATATCAATGCTTATTTGTTTTTGCTACCAGAGCTCTGATTTCTGTAGCCATATCATCTGAGGTCTTAGAAGTCATTTGGAAGAAAGAAAGAAAGAAAAAAAGACTGGTGTGACTCACAGAATCTTTGGAGAACTTATTGATTTCTAGATTTTTGGCTAGAGAGCACAGGTACATGGGTCATGGAAACTCCATCCTAGCTCTAAGGAGACTAAATTAACTGAGACAAATCCTTTGCCTCATCTTACCACACCATCCTCCATCAATCAGTGGGCTGTTAATTCTGTGAAATCCTCTTTTACAACCTGCGAGTTCTTGGCATCTTGTGTCATTCTGCTTGTTTCTTCCCCCATGTCTAGCCTTAAGAGATTAAAGATATCAGATAAGGACATGCATCTTTATTCTCCCCTATCTACATCCTTGCCCTACTTACTCCTTACTACCAGAGTTGTGATTAGCAGCACTCAAAGATGTCAGTTTCTAGAATTCAGTAGCCAAAAGGGGGGGAAAACCCACAGAAAAACTTGTTTTGTAAACAGAGTTATTGAGTCATTTCACTTTCAGGAAATCATCCTGTACAATAAAGTATCAGTGAGGGAAAAGTTCTGAATATCTCCTGTTTTTGAGGAAGGTTACTTAGTTCATCCTAATTGAGGCAACTTTCATTTCCCCAACACTATTGTTTCTTCTTTGTGACTTTGAACTTCCTCTTCTTTCTTCCTATTCCCAATGGCAATAACCTTATTCAGAATCTTATCTTAGGACAATGCCTTGTTAAGTGTCATAGACAAGGCACACATGGAGTGACTGAATCTTCCAGAGAGGGGGGGCAATTGGTGACAGAAAGGTCTATAGAGGAGATAGTTCTTGAACTGACACTAAATATGAGTCAGTGTTTGTCTGAGGGTTATGAGAGGGACTGTCTAGCTGGAGCGGATGCGAGGGCTGATAGGGAGTTATTAGAGATGAAGTTGTTGCAGTGGGCAGTCACTCAAGATCTCACAGGTCTTCTTTTCATGTTGTGCTAAGAAGTTTGAATTTTTTCTCGAGAGCAATGAGGTACATTCGATGGACTGTTCTAGTAACTCCCAATGATAGTGCTGTTCACAGAGGGATAAACACGAGTAGGGAGCACATTTGAGGGAAAGAATGGCTCTGTTTTGGATCTGTTGCGTTTGGAGGGCCTGTGGAACTTCAGAAGGCATTCAGCAGGCAATTAGGAATTCAGGAGAAAGGTCTGCCCCAGGGATTTAAATCTGAGAGTAAACAGCCTCTAAGTAGTTGACGAAGTGGTGGGTTGATTGCGATTTCTCAGGAAGCTCTGTAGCATGAGACCAGAAGATGACAGCAAACCAGAGCTTCAACAAAAGGTACTGGGAAGAAATAGTCAGAGTGGTGGGGTGAACAAGGGAGGGAGCCACTGTACTAGAAGCCAAGGGAGGAAAGAGATTCAAGTCATCTACCATTCCAAATGCTACCAAGAAATGGTCAGGTCATATAAGTCTTGAGCTCTTTTATTAATGACCTTGGCAAAAACCATTTTGGAGGATGAGATTTCAGGGAGTGCATATTGAGAGAAGATTAGCAAGGCAAGACAATGAGAAGCTGGTCTTCCTCAGAGTCTTCCACGGGGAAAGTGACTGGGGAGATATGGAACATAAAGCCTGGGGACACTGAGTTTCTGGCAAAAAAAAAAAAAAAAAGGTAGGAAAGAATATAGAGGAAAAAAGTCTCTGTTTGGGGGAATCAGTGAGAGGAGCATTGTTCTGATATCCCTTTGTAGGTAAAGGGAGATCAGATCACTTTACCCTAGCTCGATCTCTAGCTAAGGGCCAGTGCCTCAGGAGTCCAAGCTGGATTGAGGGGGCATGTGGAAGGCTGGCCCTTGTACTGTGAGCATGGAACTGAGAATGATGCAAGAAACTGCAAAAAGAGAGCTGCACTGGATTTTCTCTGAGGCCTCTTTCAGCTCTAAAATGTTATGATCCCGTGATTAATTTGCTAAATAAATTAATAGTGCAAACAGTATTTCAAGAGGAATGTTTAAATTACTTATGAGAACAAACTTTTTAAGCACCCTCAAGCATCATAAAAACATCCAATCCCATAGAAATAATTGATACACCAATTATAAATCTTTCTTAGCTATTCATTTGAGTAGATTTCCTAAGAACTATGCTTGGCTACATTCTATTTACCTAGTTCAAGTTCTTGTTTGCATTTTAAAGCCATTGAACTGCATTTCTTTAAACAACATGTTTCAGCCTGGCCAGCTCCTCCGCCCCCAATAGGCCTGAATTATTAAAGTTTTATATTATGTACAAAATGGGTTCTTGATGAATTGGTTCATCTCTGGAGAAATGCCCGTCTTCTTAATTTAGGACACAGCTGCTAGAATTGCAGACTTCATCAAAAATGGCCCCATATAACTCAGACAACTCATAGAAACGTTTCCTCTCAATTGGCATGGTCTTTGAGGACAAACCACACTCTAAAATGTTTGTGTAACAGGAAAATGTGGTGTCAAGATGATCAAAACAAGATAGAAAATGATATGTTTTCACAAAATTTGCATGTATTATTAAAAATATCCTATGGTGAACCTACGAAATAAGAACACGACATTTAAACGAGACAGCCTGATAAAAGCGCAAGCAGATTAAATATACTTGTGATCAATAGTATATTTGCCCACATTAATGCACACATTAACAATTGAATTTGTTTGTTTTCTTCAACTTTGAGAGAACATCAGCAATGTTCTCTACTTCAGCAAAAGTGGATGAACCCTCTGCCATTCATCTCATTCTTTGATTATTTTGTACTTGGATGAAATTCTTGAACTACTGAATAACTCCAAGTCTCTCTTCATTTTACAGTTAAGGGAAATATCAGGGAAGGCCCTAGCAGAAATCAGATGGCGCAGGCAAACTGGGTGATTTAAGGAGCATTTAATGAAAGGTTATTTACAGAAGTGTGGGCAAGATTCAGGAAAAGCAACAGTGATGGGGCAATCCCCACAGTAACAGGAGCCAGGACCTTGCAAGCAAGCTCTATGTAGAAGTTACCTGTCATGCCCTATGACCTTAGGAGAGGGATGTAGTCAACCTTCAATAATCTGGGAGGGAGAGGGCTGGAGAACTCACTGTCTACCCACCTTCCACATTTTCTTCTGCTGCCTCTGGCTGGCCAAACCCAACCAGAAGCCAGAGATCAAGGCAGTCAGTTGCAGCAGTCTCTATGGACCACCTTCCAGGGTAGCGGAGGGAGGAAGTGCATCTGGAATGTCATGGGATGATATCCACCATGATGGACAGTAGAGGTATCTACCTTAGAAGGTTGTTGCGAAAATTAGGGCAGAATAGAGAATAATTTGTTAGCACAGAATTTGACTCACAGTAAGCACTTGGCTTAATAAAGATCATTGGCTACTATTATTTTTATTGACAGAGGCATTGAATTGTATCACTTTCAAAGTGGTAAAATATTAGTTTTCTATCACTGCTATAAGAAGTTACCATGAACTTAGTGTCTTAAAACAATACAAATTTATGAAAACCTCTTAGAATTACAGAGGTCAGAATTCCAAAGTCAGTTTCGTTGGGCTAAAATAAAACTCCCTTTTGTAGGCCTCAGGGGAAAATCCATTTTCTTGCCTTTTCCAGCTTCTGGTGACTGCCAGAATTTCTTGCCTTGTGGTACCTTCCTCCATCTCCAAAATATATCTTTCCAATCTCTGCTTCCAACATCACATGGCCTCCTCTTTGACTTTGACCCTCCTGCCTCTCTCTTATAAGGACTCATGATTACCTTCAGGGACCACCTGGGTAATCCAATATAATTTCCCTACAAGGGATTATGTGCAGATAACTCATCTTTATCTTAATCATATATGCAAAAGTCACTTTTATCATGTTGAGGTAAATTGTTCATAGGTTCTGGAGATTAGGACATGGACGGATTTGGGGGGCCATTATTTAGCTTACCGCAGATGAATCACAAATTTCTGGAACTAGGTGGATTTCACTTGCTGTGTGATTAAACAGCTGTTACTCTTGTGGTGCAGCAGAAATGAATCTGACTAGTATCCATGAGGATGAAGGTTCGATCCCTGACTTAGCTTAGTGGGTCAGGGATCCACTCTTGCTATTAGCTATGGTGTATGTCGCAGACATGACTCAGATTCTGCATTGCTGTGGCGTAAACTGGCAGGTGTAACTCTGATTCAACCCATGGCCTGGGAACTTCCATATGCTGCAAGTGTGGCCCTAAAAAGCCAAAAAAAAAAAGGAAAAAAAAGGCTGCTCCCAAATGCTTCCCATAATACCCAAAGTCATTATCTTAGACTGGTTTCCACACAAAATAAGGACCCGAGTCAAGGTTTTATATGCAGAAAATTTACTTTGGAAGTAGTTTCAGAGAGTATGAGTGATGGATTGAGAAAAGAGGGAAGGAGAGGAATCACATTTAAGCATATGTTTAACATATGTTATATGTTACTGTAGGTAGCTAGGACCCAGCCAAGACTGTCTGAAGAAGACTAAGAGGGTATTCCAGAATGGTTGGCCCAAGACAGTAGGACTGGTGGGAGAAGACTAGCTCCATCAACCATTGACAAAGAGTTGCCCTACAGGGTGCTAAATCCCTTACACTTCTAAGCTGCAAATGCTGGAGTTCAGACAAGTTCCCCTGGGTGTCCTGTGATACATCAGTCCTTGGGCTGAAAGCTAGAGATATGTGAACAGCTAAGGTACGGTTACACCAACTGGTTGCTGTCACAATGGCTAAAGAGTGGTCCAGAAGAACACAAGATGTGTCATAAAAGGTATCTAATACAGTCATCCAGGCTAATATTAGAGGCTTAATATTCTGCATTGAAATGGATAAATATGGCTTGTTGTGCTACAGTGAGATGTCAGGATTATTTGCAAATTTTGCCCAAGTCCACTATCTTCTTAGAGGGAACATTAGGCCCACGACATGTGGTTATAAATAAAAGATCAGAAGTCTTTGGAACAGCTAGAAATGCAAGGTTCTTTTTGAACACCCACTCATGGTTTTCTTTATAGTCTGGTGGAGACTATTAACATTAACAAAAGGTACAACATAACTAATTAAATATTCCCAAGTGTGCTGATGCTATGTACTTAGTCTGGGAGTTGGAGAAGGTTTCCTTGAGAAATCATGATTAAATTGAGACTTGAAGATTAAGTAAGAGTTAAGTAAGTAAATAAAGGGAACAGCATTCCAGACAGAGGGAAGAGGCTATGAGGCAGACGAGAGCATAGCATACTCAAAGCTGAGAGAATCCAGCCTTGCTGACTTGAGCAGCAGGACTGTCACAGGATGAAATTGAAAAGTAGGAAGTTGTGGGGCAGAGAGAGATGATACAGGGTCTCAGAGGCCAAAAAGATTTTGACCTTCTTCTTGGAAAGTCATTGAAGTTTTTTTTTAATACATAGAAGATAAAGATTATATTGCATGTCTAAAAGGCTGTGGCAGAGAGGGGATAGGAATGGCTCCAGGGAGATGAGTAAGTCCTAGTGAATGAGATTGATTGACAAGCTGAGAAGACAAGTCACTGTGATAGAAACTGATTTGATCATGTGGGGATTTCAAGATACACCAGGATAGAAAAGATGACCTGTGTCCACGAGATAGTTTATGACTTCTGCAAAAGCTGAGTCATCTCATTTCAGGTTAAGGAAGGAGGGAAGGAAGGAAAGAAAAAGAAAGGAAGAAAAGACTTTATAGCATCACCTGGAACAAATAGAATTGAAGGAAGTTTGTGGATTAAAATTATTCTAGACCAGGGTTTCTCCATCTATATCATTGTTAACATTTAGGTATGGATAACTCTGTTTTTTGGGGGAAGTGGGGAGTTCCTGTGTATCATGGATGTTTAACAGCATCCCTGGATTCTCAACACTTAGATGCCTGTAGCAACCTCCCTCGCTTCCAAGCTATGATATCCAAAAATGTCTCCAAATATAGCCAAATGTCCCCCGAGGGACACCCCCACCTCCCACCATTGAGAACTACTGTTCTAGACAGTAGTAAGTTTTTTGTGCTATTAGAAGGACTATGGATAATTTAAGAAGCCTAAAAATATTATTTCTTTTTTTTTTTTTTGTCTTTTGCTATTTCTTTGGGCCGCTCTGCGGCATATGGAGGTTCCCAGGCTAGGGGTAGAATCGGAGCTGTAGCCACCGGCCTATGCCAGAGCCACAGCAACGCAGGATCCAAGCCATGTCTGCAACCTACACCACAGCTCACGGCAACGCTGGATCGTTAACCCACTGAGCAAGGGCAGGGACCGAACCCGCAACCTCATGGTTCCTAGTCGGATTCGTTAACCACTGCACCACGACGGGAACTCCTATTTCTTTTGTTTTTAACTTCATTTCTTTTTGTTTGTTTCCTTTTTATGGCCACACTTGTGGCATATGGAAGTTCCCCAGCTAGGGGTCCGATCAGAACTACAGCTGCGGGTCTACACTACAGCCATAGCAACAGCAGATCTGTAGCTTGTGGCAATGCCAGATCCTTAACCCACTGAGCAAGGCCAGGGATTGAAACTTGATCCTCACCAACACTATGTTGGTTCTTAACCCACTGAGCCACAAGAGGAACTCCTCTTTTTTTTTTTAACCTCATCAACAGTTGGATTATCAGTTTTTAATCTTTGAAAATATTTAATTTACTTCCAAATTTTTTTGGTTAATGATATTTTAGCAGAAACTACAGGAGGAAGGCTTTATTATAACCTGGCTGCTCTCTGAGCTGAAATGTTTCATGTGTGGAAAATAAGTCAAGTTGAAAAACAAGTTGAGTCAGTAGGTCCCCAGAATTGTGTGTGAGTAAACTTTTATGCAAATTCACTAGTACTTTGCTGCTGAAAGAGAAACATTAAGAAGATAAAAACGTTGGCACTGATGAAATAAAAATCATTTTTTTTCTTAATTTTCCATAGGCCATAAAGAGCTTAAAAGTTTTTTCCATGATGCAGAGAAGTCATTTTTACTTACAAATCACCAAACCACCCATTCTCCCTTTTTAAAAAGAGTGATCTAGCTGTAACTGGAAATTTCTCTCCTTGCAATGTTGTATGTCCCCCTCCAGCCATTTTTAACACCTCGGGTGAAAGAATGTTTTTTCCAATATGCAAATCTGATCATGCTTTAAAGCTGGTTATTGGCTTCCGATGCTTTTGGGTTAATGGCCATAATCCTCATTAAAGCTCCCCAGTCATGTCTGAAAGCTTGTATTCCTATGTTGTGTGTGCTTCAACCACACCAGTCTTCTCTCAATTCTTTAGCTATTCCATGTTTCCCACATCACAGGGCTTTGTACATATTCTATCCTTTGTCTGGGAAAACTTTCCACAATTCTGCAATCTAGCCAAATTATTCTCATCCTTCAGATTTCAGTTGAAACAACACTTCCTTCGAGAAACTTCTCTACCCAAATCCACCAAACACACAAGTGAACAGATGTTTCTTTGTCTAATTGTCTAATGGCACCATATATCTTTTCTTTATAGTTCTGCTTACATTTGTCACTTTATGTTTATACACATGTTTATTTGATTAATATCCATCTCCTCCACTTAGTTGTCATCTCTATAGAACAGGAAGTGTATTTTTTGGTCTTAGCATTGTGTGCCCAGCACCCAGCATAGTAAGTTCTCAATCACTATTTGTAAAATTAATAAATTCATGAATTCATTAGTTAATATTACAGGGCACCATGTACATCAGAGATCAACAGACTCTTGCTCCTATCACCTGTTTTTTGGTAAATAATGTTTTATGGGGGGTACCTGCTATAGTGCAACAGGATTGAACATGAACCTGGAGCACTGGGACACAGGTTTGATCCCCAGCCTGGCACAGTGGGTTAAGGATCCAGCATTGCTGCAGCTGCGGTGCCAATGACACTGTGGCTTGTGGATCCAGAATGCCATATGCCATGGGTGGCCAAAAATAATAATAATAAAAGTAATATTAAAAACAATTCATGGGAACAAGGCCACACCCATTCACTATTTGCTGTAGCTGATTTATCTCTATTAAGGCAGCATCAAGTATTTGTGACAGAGAGCATGTGGCTCACAAACCCTAAAATACTCTCTTGCCCTTTATAGAAAAGCTGCCGACTTCTGATCTATCATATACTTCTTGTTTGGCTTATTAGCTGGTGGCCATAAGATCCCAGGAAATATAAAACAAAAAAAGTGAATATATATTTTTATTTTGTTTTTGTTTTTTTTGGGGGGCGGGGCAAGAAAATACCAGAATTTTTATTCCTCACAACTCCAAATAATCAGGAAAAAAAAACAATGAAAGAGCACATTAATTGCCTTCTTCTGTACTTTCATTACATTTACGACATTAGTTACATTAAGTAGGTTGAGCATATTTTTAATATACATTAAAATTTACTAAAATTTTAGTAAATTTCTAATACTGCTAAAATTTTTAATAGTAGCAATTCCTCAATGAGCACTTCCAGTAAAATGAGCATGTTACTGATATTACTTCATAAAAAAGAAAGAGGGCCCATTTTAAAAAGAAAGTATTCAGCCTAACTCAGTTTCCCAGAATCATGAAGCTGGTGTGGAGCTCTGTACGTCAGCATCAGCTTTCTGTTTCTTTGATTTAGTCATTAACTGGATGATAGTGCGTGGTGACAATTCATATTTGACATGTTTCAGGTGCAGTGGTGAATGGATTAGTATAGGACAGGATAGGGTAGCCATGGGATCACTGGAAAGTAGTAAAAATTTGTGGTGGCTCCTATATTATATGGTTCAAGCATGGCACCATAGGGCAGGGTCCTTGGAGGAAAAAGGGGAAAATTGACTAGAAGGAACCAAAGTGGGAAATTAGTGGGGGAAGTAGTAGAGAGAGCATTGAAAGGATCCAGAGGGTACTGACTGGCCCCAAATGTCTAAAGAGGTCAGATTTGGTAGTGAGAAAATGACAGGCCAGGAATTTGGGAAGTCAAGGAGAAAGATCAAAAAACCAGGAACAGGAAAATAGAAAATGAAAATAAGAAGCCAGAGTCCATGTGACACAGGATCAAGAGAACCCTAGATTAAAAACCCAGGCAACCAAGTATTGGGATCAAGGCAAAGAGTATGAGACAAGATCTACAGGGTGCAGAAATGAGAATGTAGTTAGCCAGGAACTTGGCATTCTGAGGACCCCACCCCTGACCCTCACCCTAGCCCAGAGCCAGAGCCAAATTCTCAGAATGCAGACATCTAATTCTGCTGAGTCAATTTTGTCTACCTGGATGCCTAGAGGAAAGAGAGAAGACACTTCTTGGTAGGAATAAGAAAACTAATAAGACTCCCATTCAATGCCTCTTTGGGCCTACTGGTTTTGTTTGTCCCTTCAGACCTCTTCTTTCTTCATATTTCTGACATGTGCCTCAACTGCCCAAGTTTGGCTTCTTGCCGTCCTTTATAATGCTCACTTCATCAACCCTCAAGCCCCACGACCCCCCAGATGGCAGCACAACCAGAACATCATGTGCCTTGCCCCATGTTTCCCAAGTGTATCCAAGTTTCCCATTGCCTTTCTCCTTGTCTCATACCATTGGCACTGTTTGGGATGGTTTTACCCAATTACATCACCTAGAAAACTACCCATTCATTGGATAATGTCCAACCCAAGTTTCACATCTTCTCAGTAACTTTTTCAGACCCCTCCACCTCTTAGGAAGACTTAAGTCCATCCTCTCTGTACCTACAGTGCTTCTTACCTAGAATTTTCATAACGGACTTACAGCTCCCCATTGCTCTCAGGATAAGGACAAAACTTCTATGTGTGGCTTTCAAGTTCTTGCATGGATCGCACCCCACCTCACCAATCTTGCACTCAACTGCCTCCCATCACTCCCTGACCTTGATGGAGCTATTTCTTCTGCTTGGAAGACTCTTTTTACCTCTCTTTGCCCAGTCAATCCCTGGTCTTCTTTAAGATTTTTGCTGGGGAGAGCTTTCCCTGAGTTCTGACTTGATCAAATGCCCCCTTGCAGAACTCTCCTAGTTTCTGGATCTCACTGTCACAGCCCTGTAACAGAGGAAATTCCATAACTGCTTTTGTGATTATCTGATTAGCTGTCTCTCCCATGTACCAATATATCAGGACTTGCAAAGCTGTGTCTGGGGTTGCTGTCCTGTATTCCCAGGTGTCCAGCAGAGTGCCTGGCTCAGAGTAGGCACTGAGTGTGTAATGGTCAACATTGATGTCATATTTATTTGATTATGGGTCTTCTATTCTGCAGATAGAGAGCTCCTTGGAGGCAGGGCTGTAGCTCTTAGTCCTTTAGACCCTCAGTGTGTGCCATAGTAACTGGCACATGGTAGGTGCTCAGTTAATGTATTTTAAATTTCCGCATATTCTATTTCAATGTCACAGTCTCAAATTTGATTAGCAAATGTTGTTCTTTGATCATAAAGATGACAAGACAAGAGACCATCCATGAAGAAAATGTGTTCCCATGGACATGTCTGTATTTCAAATATTTCCTTCCGTTACCCCACAGCCTCTCTAGCTTGCCCTCATTGACAGTGCCCTTCCATTCCTGATGCCCTATGTTCCGATTATCCATGTAGAACTCTCAGTGAGTGGCTTTTTCTTCTTCCCTTGACCTTCACCCCTTAGCGTTTCTTTCTTGGTAATTTTATTGTAATTTCATTCCTGCATCTCTTACTCTTGCCCCCAAGTCTTCTGCTACACCCCAAGGACCATTATTTGCTTTCTTCATTCTGCCAGCTTAACTCTGCTCTCATTCTCCCACACAGATTTTCTTCCAGAAGCAAGGTGACAGCGTGAAGAGAATACAAAAAAGAAAAAAAAAAGGGATTGTGTGCCTCCACTTGAAGCAACAGAATTATGAAGGCAGATGTAGGAGGAATCTTCCTTTTTTTTAAAGAGGAAAGTAGATAATGTGATTTTTTTTTTAGTCTAAAGCAAGAGGAAAGTAATGGATGTAATTAAAGCTTCTGATACTTAAGTTGTAAAATGCCATAAGAATGATTTGCCCTCTGACCTTAGTGCCCTAGTTCTGAATAAGGGAGTGGGCTGAGATCAGGGATCTGCTCAGGGGGAACCAAAGCTGTGGCAGGAGGTGACAGGCTGGGCACAGGAGTCAAGAGAGGGGACTCCTTGGACACTGGGCTCCACCAGGGACAGAGTTTGTTTGATCCCTGTTTTTAGTGCTTATCCCAGTGTCTGCAATGTAGATATTTGTTGAAGGAATGACACTATCTTACAGATTGGAATTTCTTGTGATACTTTATTTGAGGGGGAAAAAAGGTTTTTTTTTTTTTTTAAAGTGGAAAAAAAAGAGTGTAAAAACCACTGGATTAGGTGCTCTATAAAGCCCTCTAGCTCTAACTAGAATTACCTCTATGAAATTTAGAGTGTCAGTTGTTTAAAAATAAGCAATATATAAGCTTAAGGCAAGAATATTCTAGACTGTTATGCAAAATACATTTTCTTCATTTAAAAATCATATTCTATGAAGTATGCATAAAAACCTTTAACGTGCAAAGCAAATGGACACTTAGAAAATGACTTCGATGCATAATCATTGTCCTACTTTTGCCTCCAATTCCCTATATCTTTAAGCCTAACCTCCCAGGAGGTTTCTGGAATTGCAAGACAGCAAGTCTCAAGACTTGTGGGTCATTCATGTCCTTTGTCCTGAACCACTTGCCTTTACTTATGTCTTGTCACCTGCCAACTCCTTGGATCTGGCAGTCTGTCATCTGTCCCACTATGAGCTTTGAGTAAACTTTGCTAGGGTAAAGCCTCTCCTTTGTCTACACTGCCTCCAGTGTGATATTCCTTTCCATCTGATCCTGCCCATAGAAACTTTCACTTGGTGCAAGTTCCCCGGGCCCCTTAGGAGTTACAAGATCAGTGCAAAAGTGAACTGAGGGACTCAAGGATCGAAATGCATTACCTGTGTTTTGCCAACTTGGCACTAAGAGAGAAGGCCACCTCTGAGAAGGGCAAGATCCCGCAGTGGCAATGTGTCCAGACACTCCTAGGTCTGGCATCATCTCCCCAAAGGCTTCACATGTAAATATCTGCATCAGACATCTTTGTGAGTAACACGACTATTTTTTCTTTTCTTTTTCTTTTTTTAATAGTCACACCTGAAGCACATGGAAATTCCCAGGCTAGGGGTCTAATCTGAACTGCAGCTGCCGGCCTACACCACAGCCACAGCACCTCCAGATCCAAGCTGCATCTGTGACCTATGCCTCAGCTGGGGGCCATGCCGGATTCTTAACCCACTGAGTGAGACCCAGGATCGAATCTGCATCCTCATGGTTATTCTGTCAGGTAGTTAAACCTCTGAGCCACAATGAGAACTCCCTCATTTTTTCTTTTGATTTTTTTTTTAAAGAAGCTGATATACTTTGGATTCTGAGTCTTGGGTTTTCCATCAAGGTAGTGCATGAGTGAGTTTAGGACTCTCAGCCCCAGGGAGGCATGGAAGTCATTGTAGTGGAATTAATGTCATTTTTGTCTTCCTTGTGTCCTCTTCCTGCTTATTCCAGAGACAGGACACTCTCTCCTGCCCCCTTCTGTATGGTGATGGGGGGCTGCTAGTCACAAATTCCTGTTTTTTCACCCATTTTTCACCTGTTTTTTCACCCTCAGCCATGGGCAGGATATACTACTCAGACCTGTCACTTTACGGTAAGCAACTCACCTGGAAAGATGGATGAGTTCATGAGTTGGGAATATGACCAGAAGGGGTCAACCAGATAACTTTTATGGGACAGATACCTGGATGCTTTGAGAAAGTTGGCTCTCCCTCTGCTGGGATATTGGCTCCCAGATGCTAGGGCTTTGGGATTGCCAAGTCCCTTCTCCCCACCACACAGGGGAAGGTCAACTTCTAGAAGAGAATAAAAACAATTCTCAGAGAGAAGCAGAGCTAAGAGGTGGAGATCCAAGAACCTCTTTGCTCCCCAGATCTGATTGTGACAAAACTTTCTATACTCATGTTATGTGAGCTAGTAAATTCTCCTTTTGGCTTAGGCTAGTTTGCATTAGATTTCTGTTACTTGGAAGCAAAAGGGGTTTGGCCAGCACAGAAATTGGCATCTAGAAGTATGTCATTGCCAGTGAGGGACCCCACAATGTGAAATTACCTGAGGTGAGGTGGAGTAAGGAACTGTGGCAAGTTCCCCATCCTGGGCTGGAAGATCAAGCAATGCATAGCAAAGATCGGCTTGGAGATTTTGAGACTCAGACTCTGAACCTACCAAGCCTGGAGCCTCAGAGAATATGCTAGAGAATTATCAGAATGATGGAGGGTATTGGTTACTTTTGCAGGCTTCATTATTGCCCTGAAAGAAAGGGACACATTGGTGGGTTGAAAAAAGAGAAAGTATAGTGTTTATATGTGGATATCCAGAAAGCCAAGACCACTAACATTCAGATCATCATGTATTTTGTGTAATTGCAGATGCCAAAATATCTGTCTCATTCTCAATATAAAGAACCAGGGAAAGGCCAAAGAATATGAAAACCTCTTCTGAATACTTCCTGTTTGTGTCACTCCTGCTAAATAAAGGTAACAACTAGCCCTATACTAAGGCTTCCTCCAATGGGATATGGCCAGAGATGGATTAGCTCTGCCTCTTTGCTTCAGTTAATTGTCTCATATAGTCTTACAAGCAGACACCAAAATGAACACATAGAATAGAGTTGGGGGCTTGGGCAGAGGACCAAAGCTTGTTGCTAAGAGATAGAAACTGAAAATTAGGACTCAGATTTACCAATTATTACTAGCCAAGATTTCTGGCACTGGTTCTGAGCTAATGGAATTTTCCAGAATTGATTGCATTCACAGCTCACTAGAGTTTTAAGGAGTTATGCTAGCTGAGAAACTCCCGATCTAGTAAGGGATTTGTGTTTTCTACTCTGAAGGCAGTGCACAGGACCCCATAGCAACACACTGGGACTTGGGCTGCTAAAGAGACCCCAGAATACTCCTCAGAGAGGCTTGGTGTTCAAGGCCAAGGGAGAATTTCCTTGTAGGAGGGATGAGAGATGGGATTGACTACCCAGAGAACCCCTCCAGCCCCAGGAGACACATTCTTATGATTTATGTCCAGTTACATACTACACATGGCATTTGTATTCTTTCCTCTTCTCTATTTATCATAAGAATAATACTAATGACTTCCAAACTCTGTACAGGTTGTAGCTGAGGCCAGAAGTCACAAGTAAACTCCTATTTGCAAATTCCTTCTTGGTCCTCCAACTTGTAGTCTCTTTCTTGTCACCAGGAAGCAGGAAGGAAAGGTACATAGCTACAACTTTTACATCCTACCATAATGACTTGCTGGGCCCCTGGGAGCCAGACTCTTTGGTGGAAGCAGTCAAGTGTTGCTTCTCAGCTCAACATTCTGTCCTCACTATGCATAAACCAACTCATCATCAATCTCTTACATTTCCTTCAGCATTTGCCAAGTTGCATCACTTATTAATGAGTCAAAACATCTTTTATAATATTACCAATTCTGTCTGATGGTAATTTACCCCCAAATCACTCCTTTCCCTCTTCAGTTTGGTAAATTTGTCTGCCATTTTTGTTAGTACATAGGTCTAGGCTTATAAAGAGATACAGCAGCACAGGTCACAGAGTGGCCAAATTATCTGGATATTTTACTTTCATGTTTGATCTGCAAGGCATATAAGACCTGAGAGGATTTGGAGGAAGTATGATGCTTGAGATGCCTTGAAATGATATGAACTGTCAATCATATTCAAGGGTGTATTCAGCACTTAGGCCATGCATGTGCCCTCACTTGTGCTTCATTCACCTTATAGGAGGTACAGTTTTTGAGAGAGAAATCTATTGCCAACATATTTGTGAAAAGGAAAGGTGAGATTAAATTGGAATTTACTGCAGATGAAACACAGTCTTAATCACTGTAGTCTTGTCAACTAACTACAGTGGTTAATGTGAGACTGACGCTGGAAGGAGGTGAAAAAAAGTGGAGAAGAACCATTTTGTAGTATTTTTAAGCCCCAGTTTTCTCAGACCCCCCCTCTTTTTAATTTAAAAGACTAACTTTAATTATTTTCAGGGATTTTTGTGTGTGTGTCTGGGTAAGAATGAAGCTTGAAACGCTAAACTATCAGAAACAGAGATGCCATTAAAAATGACTATGGCTATATTTTATGTTAGCATGTTTCACATGAAGAAGAAAATACTGCTTAGTTTTCTTTATTTGCCACAAAGTGAAGAGTTGAGTTATACCCATGAAGATATTAGTCTGAACCAACATATAGCTTACACAGTATATGATTAGGGGCCCAATTCTGGCTCACTATATGAGAACAGTTATTTCCTAAAGTAGAATATGAGTGTTATTTACTGTCCTCCTTTAAGTCTATGCTAGAAAGTGAATCACACTAGAACTTGTTTATTCCCCATTGCAAGCCATAGGATGGGCCTGGGAGTTAGAGTGTGACTTATGAATAAATGATACTACCTTGGTGATGATCTCTAATTGTACCTATATCTAACCACTGAATATTTTGCCTCGCTAGTGAGTGCTTTGTCTTTTCATTAGCCCATGAAAGTGGTTCAGGTTCAAGGATGAGTAAGGGCAAAGGCTTAGATTGAGTTCAAATCGTCTTCATAAATGTTCTTAGCAAAGCAAGGGATAGATGGTGGTGATGGGCTATGATTTTCCATTTCCCCCATGTTTATCATGGAAACATGAAGTTGGTGGTCTTGGCTGTGTGGGTAGAATGAGAAGCCCACCAGGGCAGAGAAGCATAGACTCTGCCAAGTTTCCACCCAGAAACCACCTGTTACCATACAAAGCAATAGTTCAGATACTCAGGACTAACAGAGATTCTGTCTTGAAATTCTTATTGTGCCCAAACTGAAGTAAATTTTTCCTTAACTGCAGCTGTACTGGAGAAGCCATGAATTACCCATTAGCCACTTGGAGACATTTTGTGAATGCTGTAACCATTCACAACAGACAGGTAGTGGTCTTGAGAAGGAGTTCAGCTTGGCTCCTCCCAATTAAGCTCCAGAGAAGCATATTCTGTTCTTGAGATTGTCTGTCTTCAAGTTGCTGCCAGTTGTGGCAACTCCTCTAGACATCTTATCTTAGAAAGAATGTGTCTCTTCAGTAGCATTAGCTTATGAATGTCTTCATTAAAGTCTTGGCACTTCTCTGGGTAAGCATGTAGCCCATTCTCATGCAGCAGCAGACTGGCATTCCTTCGGGCATGTGCAACATCTTAGTCACCCCTTCAAAATCCTCTAGGTTCCTGGTTCTGTGAAGGCTTTGGCCATCTTCAGGGAGTTGCAACTGAACAGTACTGCCCTGCCCTTTAAATCTGTGTCAAGTACTTTTTTTTTTTTTTTGGCCTTGAGGTATCTCTGATTTTGCAGCACGGAAATCTCAGAAACAGGCTCTGATAATACAGGCATGCATGAGGCCACTCTTGGCCACTGGGGGGTCAGGGGCCATTGATAAATTCTTTTTTCTTGAGTCCCTGGATAGATGGGCTGACTCATTCCTGAGGACCTTCAGGATCAAACACTGGTGGCCTATAATCAATTCAATGGCACTTCCTCACACTGTCTTGCTTTCTTTCCCTGTGTCACTTTCTCTGCCTTGCACTCCTGCTTCTTGAGGTCACATTCAGAAATAAACTACCTGCAAGCAAGCCTTTGTCTCAGACTTTACTTTCAGAGAAAGTTAAGGTTAGATACAGTGATACAAGAATCTAAACTTTTTTAAGTTTCATACTAAGATGTCAGTGTTGCCACTTATGTGTCATCTCATTTCTGGAGGGTAAGGATCTCCTTTCAGTCTCATTGGGTTGACTGCCATAGAATCCTTGTGAAAAATCTTCTGAAAGGAAAAACATACAGAGGTGGTTGAGAAGAAATAACCTTGTCAGGGAGAGACGAAGGCATATGATGGCTGTATTAGGATCCTGAGGAAAAACAGATGGCACACTCATACCAGAATAATTCAAGGATGGCTTATAGACAAAGGGACTCATTCCAAAGACGTGGGCAGGATGTAGGGAAACCAGCAGGAGCCCTGGGTTAGCAGCTGACTGTATCCCTAGGGTAGGGCTGCCAGACAAAATACAGGATGCTCTGTTCTATTGGAATAATCTTAGTGTAAGGATGATACCAAATATTGCATGAGGCATATTTATATTTCAGAGTTCATTGTGATTGGGTCACCTTGCTGTACAACAGAATTTGAAGAAACATTATAAATCAACTATACTTTAATAAAAAATAAATCAGCTGTATGAAAGTGAAAAAAAGTTCATTGTTTGTCTGACATTCACTTTTAACTGACCATTCTATATTTATCTTTGTTAACTGTAGCATCCTTATCTTAGACTTAAAAGAAAGAGAGAATATTAGGGAACTCCAAGAATCACATGGAACAGGCTATTCTGGAGGAGGAATAAGCGTCAGTCTAGGGATTCAGGAAATTCCAGGCAAACTCGCAGGGAGGAAATCAGAGCATAAATACTGTGAATTCAATCTCTCCTCTTCCTCTGATCTTTTGCCAGGGCTCCCCACTGGCTGAACCCAACAGGAATCAGAGGGCGGGGGAGCTTGTGAACATGAACCAGCAGGTCAGCCTCTGTGGGCTTGGGGATGGGTGAAAAGGGTGGCTAGAGCATCTTCAGGGGTGAGTGGGAGAGAGCCAGCTCAAGGGCCATTCCTCCTATTCCTAGCGGACCTTCTCTAAGCATAATGTCTGATCCAACTGAAATCACAGACTGGGAGCCAGGCTGTCTGATTACAATTATTCCTCCCTCCCAACTACTTTTCATTATTCTTCTCCCTTTGTCTCAAAAGTGATGGCTCTGTTAATTCTGTGCCTTTTATTATAAAAAGTCTTAAGTATTTGCGAGGAGAATGTGGGTATGAATATAATAAAAACAGTTTCTTCACTCTTTGAGCTCTTCTAAAGCAAATGTCTGCCCAGTGTCATCATTCTGCAGGTTCTATTTCCCAAAGGTTCTTTACTTTTAATTTTGTTATTATCTGTCGACTTTGCTTGTGGATCATATGCAATAGCAGGTCTTTAACATCTGTAAATGATACACTGAAAGCCATTTCAAAATGCTCATATTTGAAACAACCTCTCTAACCTGTATCTTCCTCTGCACAGAGCGTGTGGTGGTTCTATTCATGCCCTGGTTCAGAACCATTACCCTGATGTTCATCTTCCAACTAGGAAATTTCATTTTATTCCCTTCTAAACCTTCTTAATATTTTCTTCATTTCTGTCACTAGCACTGGCATTTGTCTCTTTTCTTCCCCCGGAGTTGTTTTGATTAAGAAACAATATTTCAGTCATACCGTGAGTGCTGCGTGAGCAGAGGACAGCAAAGTTGTACTGGAGGTGGATACCAGAGTCCTCAATTAGCTAGATGACTCATTTCTCCTCAGAAGTCATGATTCAAATTCACACTTTAGAGTGTTTAAAAATAATAACATGCCAAGGAACTTCCCAGGTTACTTTTCAATTGTTCAAACTGACTGTTAGATAAAAATGTGAGGCTTCCTCAATAAGAGCAATAGTTTGTATTTGTGGAGTGTTTATTATGTATAGATTCCTCATCTAAGTACTTTGCATGTAACATCTCATTTGACATTCACAGTGATCCTATGAGTCAGGTGCTATTATTATCCCATTTTGTAGGTATGGAAACTGAGGTGTTGAGAAGTTAGTAAGTTGCCAAAGGCCCATAGCCAGTATAATAAAAAATATTGCTCTTTATTTGTTTTTTACATAAAAGAAGACTAGCAGGAGGTAGACCAGAGCTGTTATGTTAGCTCCTCAGTGATTTCAGGGACTCCACTTCTAAATTTCTATACATCATCTGAGTGCATCACTTTTATCCTCTTGGTCACTTCTTGGCCTAAAATGGCTGCTGGAGTTTCAGCCATCACATACACATACACTGCAATCCAAAAGCAGGATTAAAGTCAGGAGAGCAAAAAAAAAAAAACTTAAATCTTAGCTAAAATTTGGTTCCAGGCCATGCACTAGTCCCATGTCCTCACCTAGCCACTAGGGTTGCTTGAGGAAATAGTATTTTCTTCTAGATGACAATATGTCCAGATAAAAATTTGTGGTATTTTATACAAGGAGAAAGAAGAATGCATGTTTGGGTGGGCAATACCATTCTTTGCTATGGTGGTAGGACGCGTGTTAACCCTGATGATCTGAATGTAAAAGCACTGCCCCACTCCTTAGTGGCTATACCATAGGCAGTCTTCTGCTGTTTTATAATAGGCCAAAAGCCTTTGCCGTGGCTTTTTTTTTTTTTTCTGTAAACTTTCTTCTCTGCTTTCAGAATACTGGTTATAAGCATGGAGAGGGTAAGGACTTTGAGAAAAGCTAACTTCTTAACTGAATGGGAGTTCTGACAGATGACCAATAAGGGATTGGGGTAGGGGCTGGGATGAAAAGGTGAAAGTCTAAACACATGGATTAACCACCTGCCTGAAAGAGCTGCCTGGCTATACTTTTGCAGGAAAAATACCCTTAAATCTCAGGCTCAGTAACCAAACACATTAAGGCCTCTCATCTTTCCATCTTCATTTATATTAATCGTTTCCTTAAATAAACTGACTCTCAAAAGAAATTATAACATGCAGAAATTTCACAAAACCCATGCTGGTAATGGTAATGAAAATTCTATCAGCAAAAGCACATTTGATTAATCATATACATGCATGATTTTTCTCTTATACCATCTGTTTAGAAGATGAAAAATGTATTCTGCTGGTAGTTTGGCATAAAGTATATTTATAGAAAGATTTTATTTATAGTCTGCCAGTGGATTTTGAGCCTGCCATGACATAGCTTTGAGAACTAGGTACGCTGAAATGTTCAAATATTAATGCCAACAACATTCTTATCATTAAAACATGAAAGTTAAAATGTTTTCATATTCAGTTCATATTTTGGAGGCTGTGGCTGCAGACTGAACAATTTATTTGGAACTCAGTTTAAAAATGTTAAAATAGAATTCTCTTGCCTTGCTTAATCTCTGTGATTGATGGTATCTAAATGATTCTGGTTAGCCAATTTTATTTCCTGGCTATCTAGCATTGAGAAACATAAGACTTAGCTCAAAAAATATTTCCACTGAATGGAATACACATGCATAATTACTGTTTTTGAATGATGAAGAGACAACGTTATAGGAACTGCAAAATAATTGCATCAGTGGGGAGAACTTTTACGAGTAGAATTGAGACACTGGATCTTTGGCTTTAACATATTAGAAAAAGAGAGATGACTAAATTATAACTAGATCCTCTTAAAAAAAAAAAAGGCAGGAGTTTCGGTTGTAGCTCAGTGGGTTAAGGCCATATGATGTAGTCTTATGAGGATGCAGGTTTGATCCCTGGCCTCACTTAGTGGGTTAAGGATCTGGTATTGCCACAAGTTGTGGTATTGGTTGCAGATGTGGCTCAGATCCAGTGTTACTGTGGTATAGGCTGGCAGCTGCAGCTCCATTAAGACTCCTGACCCTGGGAACTTCCACGTGCTACAGGTGTGGCCGTCAAAACAAAACAAAAAAATATGCCTAACGTATTGTCACATCCTCATTCACACACATATTGCATAAGTTAAAATTACAATTCACTTGATTGTATTTTAAATATCAAGGATGCCTGTGTAACTAATGAACCACTTGAAGCAAAAGAAAACCCCATTGATGGAATTCCTTCTGTGGCTCAGGGGATTAAGGAGCCAACACAGTGTCCGGGAGGATGTGTTTCAGTGAGGATGCGGGTTCAATCCCTGGCCTTGCTGCAAGCTTCTGGTGGTGTTGTGATTGTGGAATAGGTCTGCAGCTATAGGCCTGTAGCTACAGGTCCGCTTTGACCCCTAGCTCCAGGGGTACTGCCATTAAAAGAAAAAAAACCCAAAAAACAAACCCTATTGCTTTTGTGAGTTTTATAAGAAAAAGAGGGGGCCATTAGACTGTAGGAGTATTCTAGTAGGCAGCTTGTCCTGTTCCTATTGATGCTGCCTCAAGTATCACTGATATATAGCAAAACTATCCCCAAGTAGACTTTTTGTGGTTTCTACTGTTTAAAAATATTCTTATACTAACCCACAGGATGAGTCAGACCTGCAGTAGATGAAGGCACACTGAGATGCCAGAGGTCAAGCATAAAAACAATGGATATTTCTTACTACCAACAAAATCAGGTCTTTTCAAGCAAGAAGCCCAATGGGCAAAAATATATTCATAAATAGCAATATGTAGGAAATAGCTTTCTGCTATCCAAACCCAAATATTCTTTACCTCCAGAAGATTTAAGGCAGATCCATATGGGTTTCTAAAAAAAAGGGGGGAAGGAAAACATTTGTCTTATTTAAAAAGGGAAAACTCATTCATGGTAAGTCTCTTCTCAAAGCCCTAAATTGCATTAATAAAATAATCAATATCCTATTCCATTTGCTCGTAACAAGTAACACGCACAATCCTCCAGGTGTTTGTCCTCAGAGTTGGATGAAAAAGGACTTTCTGACACATTTAAAGAGGGGTTCCTTCTGGCCCTGTTAGGAAAAGAGCCTAATGATTGATAGCATAGAGATGAGCAGAGAAGCCTTGACATGGGAAATGTCAAAACTCCTTCAAAGCATTCTCAGCAGCAGGACCCCCAAGTCCATGTCGAGACAGGTCCTGCCAGGCCGGAGGTGGACTTGACAAGATGAGCACTGTGGGAAACACTTTGGTCCTCTTGTCTGATATTGCCCAGACTCAAAAGACAAACACCTTGACCCTGCAGGCATCTACAGGGCTCTTTCCCAGACAACGCCCTCCCCCCATCTCCCCACTACCCACCCACCCACCCACCCACACACACACACACACATATAAGCACAGTGCCCAGGTGGTCAGCTCAGGCTAAACTTAGTTCCTCGTTCGACTTGCTGAGATACTGGCAAAAAAGCCAGGGATGAAATGACGATGAGGGACAGTAATGGATTTAATTAGACCGTGTTTAATAGAGTTACATCCCGGGCCCTTGGCCGAGCACTGCACAGCCCTTATCTCATCTAATCCTCACGAGCATTCTTTGCGGGATGTTTTAGGGGAATTTTTGGTCCAAAGTAAGAGAAGATGGTTTTCAGTTTCCAGGCTGATAAGGAAGTTCTTTTTATATGACAGTGAGCGGAGGTTCAGAATTGAGACAGATAACAAGAGTCACCAGGGGTTTTTCACAGCAAACTTCCTTTACTTTGACTCGAGATGGTATTACGTAATAATAAGACACTATACAACCTGGTTTGTCGGTTTTCTGATGTGGACATCTCTTTGCCTTAAGTCATGAATGTTTTCAAAGCTCCCGCAGAGATATATGTCTGTCACTGCTTCCTCTACCACCAAACACGTGTTCTTTTTTAGGCAGATCAGGCAAAAATACGTTTGTCCACAAAGAAGCACTGTGGATAAAACATGGTCAGGTTTTGAGGTGACCTGCTTTCCTGTGCCATCAAAGACGACTGACATTGATGGAATCAGGCTGAAACCTCTCAGTTGGGGCATTGGGAGGTTGTTACCAGAGCAGCAAGGATGCAGGACATGACAGTTATCTCATGACAATTCGAAACAAGACTAGAGAACCTCCCATGCCACTTTATGCTCTATTCTAGTTCCCCTATTTTAATTTAATACTGTTTTATTGAAATGGAGTGGTTTTCTCAAGATAGTATCAGAAATTTGATGTGCTCAAAGATGTAGAAATAATCATTACCTAGCAAATGATCAAAAAGTAGCCCTGGGTCACCATGCTGTACAGTAGAAAATTGACAGAACACTGTAAACCAGCTATAATGGAAAAAAAATCACTATATAAAAAAAAAAGTAGCCCTGGCTCGAGTTTCCATTGTGGCTCAGCAGATTAAGAACCCAACGTAGTGTCCATGAGAATTTGGGTTTGATCCCTGGCCTCGCTCAGTGGGTTAAAGGTCTGGCATTGCCAAGAGCTGTGGTGTAGGTCACAGACTTGGCTCGGATCCCAGGCTGCTGTGGCTGTGGTGTAGGCCTGTAGCTGCAGCTCCCATTCGACCCCTAGCCTGAGAACCTCCATATGCCACAGGTATGACTGTAAAAAGAAAAAATAAAATCAAATAAATTTCTTTAAAAAAAAAAAAAGTAGCTCTGTTCCTGTGTTCAGAGGATTGACCCAGGTTCTCTTCGTATAGGAAGATCCTCTGACTATGCCTGTTTTATAGACAAGGAAATGGGGCCCAGAAAGCTTAAGTAACTTGACTGAGATGTACGTTATTAGAAAGTGGCAGAGGAGGGAATTAGAACTCAGTTTACGTAATTTAAAACTGGTTCTCTGATCGATTAGAGTATACTGTCTCTTAGAAGCCAACGTGCTTGAATCTTTATCTTGATCAGTCCCAAGTTAACAAGAAATTAGAGACAAGACATACAGACAGGTGACTCTAAGTCTGCAATTGTGCTAAGGACTCAGGCAGAGGCAAACTTCGTTCTATAGGATTAGACTAGAACCCCAGAGAGTTTGTCCCCAAGACGCCACTATTGGAAGGAATCGGGTAAAATGCTCTCAAAGTCTGAAAGTCTCTTCGATTTTCTGGGATGGTTCATTTGTCAGTTAATTTTCTTGCAAGGAAACTCTTAAAAGGATGTTTTAATTTGGGTGTGGAGGGTGGAGATGCCTACTAAATATATTCCTTGTCCTCCATCAAAAATATTCCCAAAGCTCATGTTCCTGGAATCAAAATTATGCAGAAAATTGGACTGAGTTCAAAGAATTGTAAGACAAATGATTAGGAGCTTGGCAGAAGCGAGTAGCAAGGAAAGAGTAAAACTACTGAATGTGCACAGTCAGATTAAACCTGAGCATGAACTAGGGGATGAGGGCAAGAGGAGCTTTCTGAGACTGATGATCCTCAAGTATGTCTAGAAGGGGCTGGATGGCCAATCTCCGTCAGATTGATGGTGTGGAGATTTAATCATCAAAAATCATTCTTGGGAGTTCCCACTGTGGCTCAGCAGTAACAAACCTGACTAGTACCCAGGCGTATGTGAGTCTGATTCCTGTCCCTGCTCAGTGGGTTAAGGATTCGGTGCCATGAGCTGTGGTGTAGGTTACAGACGCCACATTGCTGTGGCTGTGGTGTAGGCTGGCAGCTGTAGTTCCAATTTGACCCCTAGCCTTGGAACCTCCATATGCTGCAGATGTGGCCTTAAAAAAAAAAAAAATCATTCTTGACTGTGAGTGCTATGAAGTCAAGGGACATACTTCACCGAAATGGAATTACCTTGGAAAACACACTGTGAATAAAAAGCCAGGAACAAAGCAGTCTGTGCTTATATGTATTAATATATGTGAGTTTGTACTGGGGAAAAAAATGCAGAAAGTCTCTTTGCTACGTCCTTACCAAATTGTACTTTGAGGTAGATTCAAGTCCCTTCAAATCTAACCTACCTCAAAGGACAGAGCTATTTAAATATGCTTTTCCTCATTTTCCCACTGTTCTCTTCCACTTTCTCTTTTCTCTGCTTGTTCCTGCTTCCTCAAGAGGGCACCAACACCCCATCCCTAGAAAGGGAGCCCCTACCTGTGGGTTTTGCACTGAACGTTGAAAACGTCTCTTTACAGGAAAGACCCTGGTTACCGACCAATAAACCATTAATGAGACTTCCCATTTTAGTTTCAAATATCTCTAAAAACAAATTGCATTTTGTTCAAACCCAGACTGATCATTCCATTTAAAAAGCTGGTGTATTTGAGAGAGGAAAACGGTTAGAGGGGGATCATGGTCTCAGCCAGGAAGAGACGGAGTTCAGCTGAAGTCCAACAATGATACAGGATTGTGCATTCAACTTGCAGGATATTCTTCTTTTGAATTGAAAAGAAACCTTATTTTGTATGTGGGACTGGTTGGTATACAAACCAGCAAGCACATAGTATCAACAAAAAGTCTTTGTTGAAGTGCAGGCAGCAGGACATGTCAGTCTTGCCAGGGAAAGCTTAACGTGCTTCTGTTGAACATGTAGCACGCACTTTGATTTTGGTCAAGGAATATTCTATACAAAAGGGTGTATCGCCCCTGTGGACTTGTCGTATTCTTTCCACATGTGCTTTCACATGTAATAACAACGTGCTTTGTTTCTCCTAATCCTTATTATTAAATCTATGCCTGGGTGATAAAATCCATAAATAGCGTAATATTGTACCATATTTTCTGGGCTTATTTGAGTGGTGTGAAACACTATTGCCTATAAATTTTTTTTTTTTATTTTAAGGTTGTGGAGTTAATGACCATATGGTAAAGTCACTGTTTATAAAGGCTATTTACAGAGTTTTCCTCTTTGATCAAATAAAATTGGCAATAATTTAAATCTTATACTTAATGATACACATAACTGTTATTGTGCTACAAGGTTATTAGGCATACATGGTAAGCAATTTGCATAATTAATATTATTTTGTTTAGGAGAGCCAGATTTTGGTTGTTTCCCTGCTAATTCTACTTTGACTCTGGTTAGTGACATAAAGTCACTAACCATGCAATCATTATTCTCTAAAATCCTGCTTTTCTCCATATCTCCCTTCTTTTGCCTTTTCCCTCTTTGTTCCTTCTTTTTATTCTTTTTTTTTTCTTCTTCTTCTTTTTAGGGCTGCACCAGTGGCATATGGAGGTTTCCAGGCTAGGAGTCAGATCATAGCTGTAGCTGTCAGCCTATGCCAGAGCCACAGCAACGTGGGATTCGAGCTGCGTCTGCAACCTACATCACAGCTCAGGGCAACGCCAGATCCTTAACTCACTGAGCATGGCCAGGGATGGAACCTGTGTCCTGATGGATACTAGTCGGGCTCGTTAACCGCTGAGCCATGAGTGGAACTCCCCTTCTTTTTATTCTTTATCATGGTAACAGTTGGAGGCATCACTAACCATCATCATCTTCCTGCGCATTGACATACTCTGATGTCACATGTAAAAGAAGAACAAGGCTTTTGACTCCCAACACTGGGGGATCCTTGGTCCAGCTCCTCCATCTTCCTGTGCCCAGAGGTGAGGTTTTCAGGACTTTGCTTTCTCTGCCAGTACTTAATCACTGAGATAATTTGCATTAACTCCCTAGGAGTATTGCCACAAATAATCACAAACATGGAAGCTTAAAACAACATAAATTTATTTTCTTTTATTTCCAGAGGCTTCGGGTCCCAAATCAAAGTGTCAACAGGGCTATATTCTCTTTGAAAGCACTGTTAAGAGCCTCTTCCTAGCTTTTGGCAGTGGTTGGATCCTTAGGCTTGCATTTTCCAATCTCTCGTCCATTGTCATATGGTATTTTCTCTGTATCCATACTTCCGTCTTCTTATGACATCAGTTCTATTGGATTTAAAGCTCGCCCTAACCCACTATGACCTCATCTTAACTTGATTATATCAGCAAAGGCCCTGTTGCCAAATAAGGTCACATTCATGGGTACTGGGTAGACTTGAACTTTGGGGCAGGGGGCACTATTTAGCCCAGGACATCCCCCAGTCCTATTCCACACCCTTCCTTAGGGGTCTTTGATCTGCTTTCTCCTCCTACTCTCCTTTTTTTTTTTTCTGCTAGATTTCTATACCCAGTCAATATTTAATATTTATTATTTTAACAACTGTTTGTTAAAAGAATAGTGTTCCAGAAGCATGCTCTCCTGGAGGCTTGAAGCTACAATAGGTCCAAGGTCTGAGGCTCTTGATTCCCTGAAAAGGTAGGTGGATTGTGATAGCACAACTGTGGAGGCCAATGGGAAACCACAGGAGAATGGGTGAAGTGTGGAGGTGGGGGTAGGGTTTAGCAGTTGGGAGTCTTAAAGCAGAAAGTTGAAAGGAAAACTGTTGACATCAAGGAGTGGTGGAGGGAAGAGAAGTCACGGTCGCTGGGGTGCAATTCACTGAGTGTTGATGGGAAGGGTGTTGTAGGAGACAGTGGTCCAAAGCCATCAGTATGTTCTTACCCATTTCCTATCACTCACCACTTTCCCACCAAGAAAAATCTCTACTAAATTAAAAGCAACTAACTTGTTCTTTTTAATGGGAAAAAAAAAAATTTGAAAACCCAAGATGACCAGTATGATGAAATCTGGATAGGATTTGGTAGAAGTACACATGGTAAAGGTGGTTCCTCTGCTCTTCACCTGAGAAGAAGATAAAAAGTGGGGTCTCTAGGAGAGACCACAGTCCCCTGGTGGAAGAAAGGGAGAATGCAGAGGAAGCTGTAGGCTTTGAGGTTTTGTGCGAGTCTGACCTGCTTATCTCTATCTCTACAGGGACATGAACAGAAGAAGTGTTTCCTATTTAGAGCAGCTGTGCTGACCTACATCTCAGCAGGTGTTTCCTGTTAAGGGGCCCTACAGATAATTATTACCAGATCATATGGCCAGTGTGGCAAAACTCACGAGTGATAGATGAATGTCACAGAATTATTGTCGTTTTTATTTTTAAGGGCCTTGCAAGGGCTTGGATTCACATTAATTTTGGTTGTTGCAGAAGACCTTTCAAATGACATATTTCAGGTGATGAAAATAAAATCATACTAAGTCATATTTTTAAGGCCAGAGAAGAGTTTTTAGTTAACTGAATGTTCTGGGCAGGGCTCAATGTGACTTTCAGCCAGCTAGCTTAAGCTCACAGGTTTTTACACCAGAGTAAGAAGATTACCCCTACCCAGCCCCTTCTTCCACCACTGAGAAAATAGAGGCCTAAAGAGAGAAAGTAATTTGTCCAAAGATCACACAGGTGATTCAAGAGCCAGGTATCCCAAGACAAATTCTTCCTCCACTCTGCTGGGCTGCAAAATTTTCACAGTCACCTTAAGATAAGCTTTATCTTCCATTCTTCCAGAATGATGGAGGCCTTTGGATGTTTTCAAGCAAAGGCAGCATATGAACCCCCCCAAAGAAAATGCAAATAAGAAAATGTGTTTATTTCTTTTATTATGTCCCAATTTTGTGCCAGATACTGCATCCAGCACTGAGCCATTATTTGAGCATCTGATCCAATGATGCATAGTGCACTATGTAGGCTCACCATTTCGATTTTGCTTAGCATTCTTATTTACAGCATTATTTAATTAACTCAACAAAATATTTTCTATAGGTCCTGTTGCCCTCAAATAAATACTTTCTTATTTGATAGCAGGGGGTGAAGAGAAGGCAGGATGTTGGTGAAGTTACCAATATTAGGTTGTGCCGCCTGAGGTTGATGTGAGAAATTCTGAAAGCCAGTGGGACTAAAGTTACCACACTAACATTTGATCAGTTGATAATATGGGCACATAGTTTGATTACATACACTCTGCTACACATTTTATACCCAGCCTCATATTCTCTTGGGAAAAGATACATATTTGGGCTAAAAGGTAAATGTTACTAATCTTTCCCTAAATTGTCCATTCCTTCTTCCTGCCTCTATCTCTGAATTATGGGTATGCATGTTCAGCAGGGGAACGAGATCATTAAAACACTGATGCTGGCCTAACCTGGTAGAGCTGAATTCCATGTTTTCTTTGTAACTTATGTGTACGTTGCTTAGAGGTTTTTTTCTTTTCCTAGCAAGATATTTGGGAGTCATTTTCATGCTTTCCTCTCTGCCATCTCATATCTTTTCCAAAGTCCCATAGATTCTTCCTAAGCTGAAAAGCTTTTCTTAGTCTCTACTGCTGCAACCATAGATCAAGCCATTGTCCCCTCCCTGCCAGTGAAAGAGAATTCAGAGATCTCCCTGTTTCAAGTTCTGTCCCTGCACTAATCTCTGGACGGATGCTATGTCTTCCTAAAACATCAATGTTGTGATAGTATTGTTGATGCAGATGTGTCCCAAACACCACCAATGATTGGATTGCCTCCATGATTAGAAACATGCTCATAATATGGTTAAATATTTAAATCATCGTATCATGGAACCTACAGTGGCTTCCCTTGATTTTTGGATCAACCAAAAATAGCCATAACTTCTACATAATTTTATTCTCCCATCCTCTCCTTAATCTCTTCTTATCAGATTGGCCACCATATTGATTCACTTCTGCCCCATGAACTCTTTTTTTAAATGGATTTTTGCTTTTGATCATATGGTTCTTGCTCGCTATACCCAACCTGTTCCCATTCAGACATTGTTTCCTCTATTCCAACCTAATCTTTACTTTGAAATACATTTTAAGCACCAGCTCCTTCCTGATGCCATTTGTAACCACTCTAGTCAATAATGATTTCATCCTTTCTGGACTTTCCATATGACTTCCTAAGAATCACAAACTGTAGAACTTCATGATATACAATGTAAGACAATAATATACTATCTTTTATCATTTCATGGTTGTTTTCATGCTTTTGTGCACCTCTCATTCATAAAATTGAAATCCTGATGTCTCCCTTGAAAGGTTGCCATATTAAATGTAAAATGCTTAGAACTGTCTTTGGCATATGGTTGACTCTTGAAAAGTTTTCTTCTCCTTCTTTTCCCCTTTATCAGAGGGTTAGAGTTATAGCTGATAATGTCATATCCTTCATAGTAGGAATTAAATCCAAGCATATAGTAGTAGTTCTTAATCAATACTTATTGACTAAGACATGGTTGACCTAGAGATCCACACCCATGAATTCTAACATCAAATATATATACTAATGTACTCAGTTTATAATATTGCCAATTTCTTAAATAAATGTTCTAAAATTATGATATCTAGCAATGCATTCCTGCAAACTTTCATCTCACCTCACTTATTGGTACTTAAAGTTAAATATTACTCTGAAAGAGGTACAGACTAAAATTCCCCCTCTTGATGGTATAGCATTGCTGTCGCCCATTATGCCCTTTTCTTTGAAACATGTGAATACTGCAAGCCAACAAGCCTTGCTGAAAAGTGCATATTTCCTATTTTTATGTATGCCTTGTTTTTCTGTTGGCAGTGAGGAAACTTGGCTGAATTGAGTCCAGGTTTCCAGTTCTCTAAACCCATGTCTGGATAGCTGCCCTTCTGAGGGAGTGGTCAGTTTTTACTCTTGATTTCAAGAGTAGTCTTGTTCTACTCAGAAGTTCTTTCACAAACTTTTTTAGTCACTAAAATTAAGACATTCATGTCGGTCTTCCCACACATTGTTTGTAGTTCTTAACTGCTGGCCTGGGTGTGCAATTACTCCCTGGAATAAAAGTACTCTAAATCATATTTATTTCACTTTCAGCTACTATCCAGGAAAGCTTGTTTGAGTTTTCTGTGTAGTGATAAGATTCATACCATACACAATTATCCTCAGCCATGCACATTCTGCAAATAATCCCCACTTTGGCAATAGCTGTCTCCTAAAGCGATATTCCTTTGCTGGGAGGTATTGCACAATAAAACAGATCTTTTCGAAGAATTCTAATCATCTGATTCTAAGACAACATATTATTTATTTCAAATGGTCAGCAGTGTTCCAAATGCCCCTGCAAATTAGATTAGAAATTATCCACTTGGTGTGTAAACATCCCACTAATTTACCTAGTGTCTGGCACTTTTATTTGATATTCAGGAATTTAAATAATTTAAGATTGTTTAGTTCTCAGTTCAACTTTTGCTTTCTGGATATTTACTTGGAACTTCCCTGTATTTATTTAAGGATATTAGAAATACTGGGGGAGGATTTTTTTTTATTGCCCAGGAGGCTGGTAGAGCCATGTTGTAACATTTGTAAAGATAACGTGGCAGTGGGTTTATAGCAGTGTTGCCTGCTTGATGCTTCTCTCAGTTTCTTCTGCCATGAACCTACCCAAGCTGCTCAGCTCTGTTGAGAGATTACCACTGGTGCCACTGGACTGGCAGCTCTGAACAAAAGTAGTAAGGCAACCACATTCCTTTACAGCATTTCCTGTCTCTCATTTTTAAATTATCTTTTCCCTCCATGGTTTAGAGTTTTGGATTCAAATACACGTAGACGCTTCCATTTTCTAGCTGTTAAGTCTTTAGGAACTTATTTTATTTGAGCCCTAGTTTTCTATCTGAAAAATGGAAATAAGAAATGCCTTTCCTGAAATATAATGGCAGAGACCAAATGATATAATAAGGGATCATCTAGCAAGATTTTAGGTTATTTTACTCAAAACAATCCCATCTTATTGTATATTTACCAAGGAAACACTAATGATTTAAAGATATGACAATTTGTACTTGAAAAGCATTATTTCCCTTCTCCCAAGTGCCTGAAACTTCATGCTTGAGCTTCCTTGTCCCATCATAGTCATAACCCATTCCAAAGGAACTAAAGCTTATCAGACTAAAGCATAAATTAACTGATGACGACTTAGATTCTTAATCTATAAATGGGATTTTTTGCCCAATTGTGTCTCCTAGAGCTTTAAGCCAAAGGAGTGTGTAAATAGCTATAGAATTACTGGCATTAGATCATAGATTGTTTCAATCAGTAACTGTTTGAGAGCCTACTATGTGTCAGGGACTGTTGCAGCTACTTTGAACATTGCAATGAACAAGAAGAATGAAAATTCCTGGTAGTCCTTTGGCTAACCTCTCTGAGGTAACAGCAATAATGGTTAATTTGACCATATCCAGAGGTGACCAATAAAGAAATAGTAACGTAATAGGATGAGGGGGAAATTTAGAACAAAGAAGTCCAGTCCTGCCTGAGGCAGAGATAACTACATTTTCTCAGGGACCAACCCATTTCTCTCCCCCAGCCTCTCCCCTCTATACTCTTTGCAGCTTAACAAATAGCTCTTCTGCAGCCAGATGAGGTTAAGAACTACATTTACAGTTAAAATGCTCAAAACATAGCTGGTGGTGATGGGAGATTTGGTTTATTAGTTCATTTTTATGTATGAGAGAAACTGTAGTAAAAAAAAAAATTCAGTGTTCATCTTTTTTCAATTTGGGTCTAAGAGATTTTTGGCATTATAGCTTTTTCACTTTCAAATGTTCCAACTCTAGCTGTATTTATGTGATGCCAAACCAACTAGTTGAAAAATTACAAGTTTGGGAAATTAGCCAACTCTTTTGTCTACAAACTGCCAACAAACCAGGTTGCCTGATATTTTTTTCTCCACTGAATTGTCCCATCATTCAACTGAATTGACTGACAATGGCCTGTGAGACACAAACAAAGCAGAAATTCTGTTTTGTGTAATTCAAAGTATTGATTCATTGTCCTCTGATAGAATATGCTATTGTAGAACATACAGATAATGCAGAAGATATAAGAAAACAAAAATTACCCAAAGTCCCATCATACACAAATATTGAAACTTGCAGGATTTTTCATGCATGTATACATATATTAGAAAAATGGAATGCTGTTCTAACTATGATTTTCATCCAGATTTTTCTCTTTTCACTTAATGCATATTATAAGCATATTACTAAATATTCTTGAAAATCATGATTTTTTTTCCATACTCTTCCAATATATGGATGTAAGCAATATTTATTTAACCAATCCCCTATGGGTGGGCATTATGGTTATTTTCAATTTTGGCCATCATAAAAAAATTATGCAATAAATTTTTAAAATATAAATCTTTGTGTGTATCTCTCATTATTACTTCAGTTTTAAATTTTAGAAGTAAAATACTTACAAACTTTTAATCCACATTGCTAAAACTTCCCTCCAGCAGTTTTATAGCAAAAGGTTATAGCAAATTTATATCCCTACATATAAACTGTTTACGAGAATGTCCCCTCCATTCTCTTGCCAATTTTTAATCTTTGCCAGTTTGATAGATGAGAAAAATGCTATTCTTTGTTTTAATTTATATTTTTAATTGTTAATGAGAATTAACATTTTAAATATTTCTTGCCCATAGTATATTTTTGGTGATCATTCTCATTTCTAAATGCCTTCTGTTCAAAATGGGGAAAAGCAAATAGCAAGACACATGTTTTTATGTTTCCACCTCCTGAAAACCAGATAAAGCACTTGCATAATATTTTTCTCTTCTTCAGATGGACATGAAAAATGAAACTTTTGACTCATCTGCCCTTGTAGCAATTATAATTTGTGAACTGAAATTCCACACTTGCCATCAGGCTCTACATGGAGTAAAACATGAGCCACTGCAGATACAAATGTGCAGCACCCCCTGAGTGGAGCTCAGGGTGGAGATCAGGAGTGAGGCATTCTGTGCTCTGGGAAAACTGGAAGAACAGGTCTTCAGATAGTCAGATATTTTTAGGAGAAGATTTTATGTGCCCAATTATTTTCTCTCCTCATATCTGGAAAAACACTAAAATCCTTCATAGCGATGTCTGCTCCTTGTGATTGGTAGTAACCTTTAGGAGATCAGCAATAAACTTTTGTAAGATGTGTGTGTGCTGCATGCACCTCCCCCTCACCTTTATCATATCCTGATATTTCCCCCTTATCCTCCTTGGGTGGTATTTCAGCCCAGTCTGAATATCATCCAAGTATTCAAGGTCATCTGTGAATGCAGTCACCTGCAAGGTGAGTCCTGCAGGCTGTGAAAACTCAGGATATTGGCCCTGATAAAAGAGAGACATATCGAGGAATGATTTCAGTGAGCCCAGGCCTCTTTTGTTCCTGTTCCTTGCCCTTAGTTGCAAAAACTATATATCCTAGCGCCTTCCTTGCCACCTCAGAGTGGTTGCACAGGGCTATCTGAGATGCTCCCAAACTGAAGTCCTAATTTTGCCCCAAATAAAACTTAACTCTCAACTTTTAGGTTATGTATTTTTTTATTTAGTCGACAAATTGAATTTTAGATTAGTCCTTATTAAGGAATTTTAATAAAGTGCTAGAGTTGAATTGAAGAAGTTTAAAAAGATAAATTTTCTGCCAAGTAGGGACCAGTTTTGATGCCCTCTTGAATGACATGTGGATTCAAATGGTATTCATGTCTGATGGCCATGCTGGGCTTTTTGAATGGTACTTTCTATTCTCTTCCCAGAAAGGCTGGTAGAAATCTACTGAAGCTTGGCAATACTCTTTGTCTGCCTCTTGGAATCATTAGCAGAAGTTCCATCTTCTGAAAGTGGTTATTCTAGAAATAATATAGGGAAAAATTAACAATTATGCTTAATTACTTTCACTCATGCATTCATTAAAGTCACGTGTTGTCAGCTCATTTGTTATCACGGAGTCATAACCCTGATATGGTCATTTCCTTCGATTCTGCCTAACTTTCCTTTGTGCCAAAATAAGCAGGTCACACGCTCATCTATAAAAAGCAAAGTCCCATGTTAACTCTAAAGGAACAAACTATACTGTTTTGATAGAGCCCTTCTTGAGATTTTGCATTTACTTTTCAAATAATGTATTTTTTTCTACTTTGCTATAAATTTTAAATAAGAAAAAGTATCAAATCAGCACATGGCTACTATGCCTGGGCTGGGGCCCCATAAATAACCATGCCAGGCAGTCCTAATGTGGAAAAATGGAAAACCAGATCTGTTAACGAAAGGAAAATTCCATCTTTTCATACATAGTATTGCTCTTATTCCTGAGCCAGTGAGAAACAACAGTTTCCTTTTCTCAGTATTTATTACACGAATGTGTTTACCATTCAATTTTTTTTTAAAATACAATTTTTAAAAAAAATTGGAGCATAGTTAATTCACAATGTTGTGTTAGTTTCAAGTGTACAGAAAAGCGATTCAGTTATGCATACATATATTCTTTTTCAAATTCTTTTTCATTTAGATTATTACATGATATTAAGTATCCTGTGCTATGTTTTAGGTCCTTGGTGTTTGTCTATTTTATATACAGAAGTGTGTGTATGTTAATCCCATACGCCTCCTAATCTCCCTGCCACTACCAGCGCGCGCGCACACACATGCACACACACACACACACACACACATGCACACACACACACACACACACACACACTATCCCTTTTGGTAACCCTAAGTTTGTTTTCTGTCTGTGAATCTTTTATAAGTAACTTCATTTAAACCTTTTTTTTAGATTCCACATATAAGTGATATCATATGATATTTGTCTTTGATTTACTTCAGTTAACATAATTTCTAGGTCTATCCATGCTGCTGTAAATGGTATTATTTCATTCATTTTTATGTCTGAGTAAATATTACCACATTTTATCCGTTCCTCTGTCCATGGACATTTAGTTTGCTTCCATGTCTTGGATATTGTAAATTGTGTTGCTATGAATGGTGAGATGCATGTATCTTTTCAAATTAGGGTTTTTCTGCATATATAGCCCAGGAGTGGAATTGCAGGATCATATAGTAACTCTATTTTCAGTTTTTTAAACTAAAACTCCTACTGTTTTTCATAATGGCTGCACTAATTTAATTCCCCATGACAGAGTAGGAGGATTCCTTTTTCTCTACACCATCTCCAATATTTGCTATTTGTATACTTTTTAATGATGGCCATTCAGCCTGGCTTGAGGTAGTACCTTATTGTAGGTGTTTCAATCTTTATAGTAAAGATGCTTATCTGTCACTATGCTGATTTCACTTGTAAGTTTGTCTCTACAGAAGCAAATCGGTACCATTTTCAATCTTATTCTGTCTCTTAAACTAGTTTTCATATTGAAATGGAGGTCTTCCTTAACAGTCTCCAACTCAGACCACAAATAGATGGGACCTACCTTTTTTGACCAGACTTAATCAATGGGTACCACTACATCAGTAGAAGAGCGAGAAGGAAACATGAGCAAGAAAAGGTAGTGAACATACAACTAATTTTAACTGGCTCTCTCTTTTTGAGGTGATATCTTTGGTCATCTTCTCTTACCTCTAGGTTATTGTACATATGATATATTTCTTTTTTCTTATGCTACATGAATAATTTCCTTTAATAGAGCAGGATTTTTTATTACAAAGGAAATTTAAAGAATTATTCCTCAAGGCAGGAAAGAACATTGCCACCACTATATTTTCCCCAGTATTTCAAATTTTCCAAATATTCAAACATTAAAAAATTATCAAACATACATTAAAGTTGAAAGAATTTTATTTTATTTTTTTTTGTCTTCTTGCTATTTCTTTGGGCCGCACCCGCGGCATATGGAGGTTCCCAGGCTAGGGGTTGAATCGGAGCTGTAGCCACCGGCCTACGCCAGAGCCACAGCAACGCTGGATCCGAGCCGCATCTGCAACCTACACCACAGCTCATGGCAACGCCGGGTCGTTAACCCACTGAGCAAGGTCAGGGACCGAACTCGCAACCTCATGGTTCCTAGTCGGATTCGTTAACCACTGCGCCACAACGGGAACTCCCTAAAGTTGAAAGAATTTTATAGTGAACTTTTGTACACTGACCAACTAGTTTTCCCATTCACATTTATTCTACTTTATCATGATCCATCCATCCATCCATCCATATAAGCCCCATCCCTGTTAATCCATCTTGTTTTTTTGATGCGTTTCAAAATAAATTGCAGATATCAGTATTTGTATATCTCCATAAATACTTAAGCCTAAATATAATTAAGCAGAGTTTGCCATTTTAGTTTTTTTTCATTGATATAAAATGTGCATACAATGAAATGAACAAATCTTAAATGTATATTTGTGGAACATTTCAAATGCATATACTTATACAACTCTAATTCCTATTGAGATGTAGGAAATTATCATTACAGAGAACATTTACCATTCTGAGTTTTCTAAAATCATAGATTTTTTTTGTCTGTTATAAAATGTCATATAAAAATACTAATAGGGTATGTCTTCTTTTGTGCAGGACTTCCTTCAATCAGAATTATGTTTTTGAGATTCATCTAATGACTAGTAGTCTGTTCCTTTTTATTGTTGGTAATAAGTGATTCATTGTATGCCACAGTTTATCTGTTCTCCTATTGATGAATATTTGGACTGCTTCCTGTTTTGGGCTATTATGAATAAATTTACTATGATACAGTTTGTAAACATATGGTTTTGTTTCCTTTGGGTAGATACCCAGGGGTGGTCTTGTTGAGTCACAGGGTAGGTGTATATTTAAATGCATAAGAGACTGCCAGAACATGTTCCAAAGTGGATATGTCATTTTACATTGTCACCAGTAAAAGGTAAGTGTTCTAGGTGCTCTGCAATCTCACCAACATCTGGTGTTGTCATTCTTTTAAATTTTGGCTATTTTCTCGGGTGTGGACAATACTATACTTTAATGTGTGTCTTTCTAAGCTTAACATCCATACTTTTTTCTTTTTTTAGGGCTGCACATGTAGCATATAGAAGTTCCCAGGTTAGGTGTCAAATCATAGCTGTAGCTTCTGGCCTACACCACAGCCACAGCAATGCAGGAGCTGAGCTGTGTCCATGACCTACACCAGAGCTCACAGCAATGCTGGATCCTTAAACCACTGAGTGAGGCCAGGAGTCAAGCTTGCATCCTCATGGTTGTGTTATTAGTTGGGTTTGTTACCACTGAACCACAACAGGAACTCCTGTTAACATTCGTACTACTGATGGGCAAATTTTTTAGCCATCCTCTATTAACTCGGAAAACAAGTGGCCCATTAGCCTTTGAGAAAATGTATCCCTTTCTTGCTTTTTGGTACTGAGGTGATGAATGGAGAGCAAAGCGCGCGCACACACACACCACAAAGAAGAACAAAGAAAAAAAAAGAAAAGCAAATAACAAAGCATGATAATATTAACCAATTAACAGAAGTCTGACAACACTATCATCTACCACCACACAGAGAGCATAATATGCATTGTGTACTCTGCTGAGCCATTTATAGAAGTTTCTGTCATTTATTTTTTCAGTGATCTTGTGAGGTTAAGTACACTATCCCCCGTTAAAAATGAAGAAACTGAAGATCAAAAGACTTAAAAAAAAATTGTCCACACCGCTATCAAGGGGCTTGCCTAATTCACAAAGAAAGAGATTTAAAAGGCCAGGAACTCCCATTGTGGCGCAGCAAAAACGAATCCGACTAGGAATTATGAGGTTGTGGGTTTGATACTTGGCCTTGCTCAGTGGGTTAAGGATCCTGCGTTGCTGTGAGCTGTGGTGTAGGTTGCAGATGCTGCTCAGATCTGGTGTTGCTATGGCTGTGGCTGTGGCATAGGCCAGCAGCTGTAGCTCCGATTAGACCCCTAGCCTGGGAACCTCCATATGCAGCGAGTGCAGCCCTTAAAACAAGAAAAAAAAAAAAAAGAGGCCAACTAAAAATGTGATTTAACTTACATAATAAATAGGAAGTATATATTTTCTGGTAACTGGTAAAGACATTTGTAATTTCAGTGACATTCAAAAGGGCAAGCAGAGGAAAGAAAGTGTTTTTCTCAGCATTATCTGCAGCATTCACACCATGCTGAATTAATTCATTATCAGACCTCAGCATAACCCACTAATGGGTAATTCAGCTTTCATATAGTTCATTATCTTTTACTTTCTTTTGCTTGCTTCACAGATGGAGTTTATAATGTCTACGAAAAATTTTCCATCTGGATTAGATCAACCTCAAATGGAAGTCGAAGAAGAAGTATACACTCCAGTGTATCCACTGGGATCATCAGGATAGGAAGACTTTTCCAAAAACAACACAAGTTTGGTTTCCTAAATTGGACAACAGGGAGAGCCAGTACAGTGAGTAATAATCACATACATGCTTTGCCTTTGGTGGCTTCAGATTGGGTCTTCCTCAGTTATTATGAGACCTTTGTGAGATGGCTGTGGTGACAACCCATGGACTGTCAGTTGGATATTCCTTTAAAGCATTTCTTTCCCTTCATCTGCTTACATCCCATATTTATCTTGTTGTTATTCTCCTCTAAGTCATTACTGTTGATGCATTGCCTTTTAATGACACTTTTACCTACCTTCATTCATTTCACTCTCAAACGTGGCTCTTCAATGGGGAATAAGAAAGGAGATTGAGAGGCAGAAACTTCATTAATTCACTTACACAACATTCAAAAATCCCTAATCTGTCAGGCAGTTGCTGAGCTGAAAAAGATGGTCTTTTTCTTTAGAAAGCATATGGTTATGGACAGAGACAAGTAAATTAATATCTATTAATGATAATTATCTACAGATGTGAAAAGTGCTGTACAAGATTTAAGTACAGAATGTTAGGAAGGCAGAGAAGGATGGATGGCCAAGGTTAGGTTACCTCCTATTGGTAGCAAGGTCCGAATAGAGATACCAGGTGGTCTGATTCTTTGACTAATGCTTCTTTCATTAATAAAAAATAAGTTTACTTTTTAGAAATTAAAATTTTTTAAATATACTTTTTCTATAACAATATAGTATTTTTTGCACTCAAAAACATCTAAGGCAGCTTACAAAGATGTACACATAGTACAAATTATTTGCACATGGGTTTTTAACCTTTTCAATGTGGATTCATGACATTATGCCTTCAAACACACCTGAAAGGTATTTTTCTTCTCTCCTTTCCTTACATTTCTCCTCCACCAGACTGAAGACAAGGATGGTTAGGTTTTCCCATGATCTCAAGATGCTTGGGAAAGTTTGGTACCAATTCTTAGCCCCCTCCAACAGCTAACATACAAAAATGCGGGAGTCACTCTATGCTAACAGATATGTAATCCACTTCCCCTCAGCTTTGTCTAATCTTGATCTACATACCCCTTCCCCTAGATTCTAAGATTCTTCATTTTTCAAACGTTGTCATCAAACAGTCTTTACTGTATATCTCTAATGTCTTTTCTGGGCAGGCTGGAGGGTGAACAGGTTGAGGGGAGAAGCGACGAAGAGCTATTTCTTATAGCAGTAGGACCTTGGGAATCATTTCATGTGTAATCATTTTCACAATCCTTCACTGGAATGGCTTCAGCTACTTGGAATTTTTCCTTTAAAATTTAGTAACGGGGAGTTCCTGTTGTGGCGCAGTGGAAACAAATCTGACTAGTATCTGTGAGGATGTGGGTTTGATCCCTGGCCTTGCTCAGTGTGTTAAGAATCTGGTGTTGCCGTGAACTGTGCTGTAGGTTGCAGACAGGCTTGGATCCTGTGTTGCTATGGCTGTGGTAGTAGGCTGGCAGCTCTAGTTCCAATTGGACACCTAGCCTAGGATCTTCCATATGACATGGGTGTGGCCCTAAAAAAAAGCAATATGTAAATAAATAAATAATAAAATAAAATTTGGTGACAATCTAGTTTCTATTCTTGGGATATGGCATACAGGAAAGGAGCAGGAGGAGGGCAGGGGGAGAGGGATGGAGAGAGGAGGACAAGGAGACAGAGGAGACGAACCAGCATAAACTGAAAAGGAGGAAACAAGAGTAGGGATTCAGTGTAGTAAATCTTATGACAAGTTTGGATGAGAGTTGGATGTGGTACTTAATCTATTGGAATGAATTAAACCAAATGAGAACAAGCTGTTACTGAGCTTTTAACTAAAATATGCACTACCACTTTCCTTAGAAGATGAATTAAAAATTAAAAGATGCATTAAAAGGTGCATTAAAAATAACTTCTCTTTGGGAGTTCCTGTGTGGTGCAGTGGGTTAAGGATCTGGCATTGCTGCAGCTGTGACATACATTGCATCTGTGGCTCAGATTTGATCTCTGGCCTGGGAACTTCTATATGCCTCAGGTGCAGCCAGAAAAACAAACCAACAAACAAATAAGCAAACCCTTCTTTTCTTAAAGGAGGTGAGTGTTTCATTTTTCTATTTTCCAGTTTAGTCTGCCATCCATTTTCAGTTCCCAGCCATCTCAGATCTTTGAGAAATGTCGTCTTGCTGCCTAGAGAAACCCATTCCTTCAACTTTCCATCACTTTTCCCATTCTCATTCATTTAGGCTTCAGCCAGCTCAGTTATGGGAAGCTATTGTGGCCTTTTAACTACCGTATCAGACAAACTCCAATTCCAGTAATAAACTAGGTGCTGGATTCACTCTACATCCATGGAAAATTATTTTAAGAAACGGTGTTTGGAATACTCTGCTGGCACTTCAAACTCCACGGCTGGTATGTTTCAACAAAAATCTATTTGCAGATTCTTTTTCTCTTCTCATACCTCCCTTTCCCCTTCCTCCTCAAAGAAGTTGGAGAACCTGTAAGGTAAATTAATGCTTAATGTAATTTCCTGTAATAGAAGACATAGGCTCCAGCAGTAAACTATCCTTTCATGGAAAAACTGTTTGTTGCCCCTGGATGTGGAGTTACACCCTTGAATTATGAGTCTTGATCATTGCTGAGTGGATCACTTTGGAGCCAGAAATAAGGGTGGTAGCAGGAGAAAGGAGTTGGCAGCTGAAGGGGAGAAGGATGGTTTACTGGGAATGAGTGCCATAACAGTGTTTTAAGAAAAGCAGAAAAACAGGGGGACCAAGGAAAGGACCAGTATGCTATGTGGAAAGAACTGAGAAGCCAAGCAATATAAACTGCATTGTTCTGGGTTAGACTTCCGCCTGCCATGAGGCAATTTAATTTCCGATGTTATTGATAATTGGAAAATCCCAGGGTTATAATGCTTTCCAGGAGATGATGCAAACCACAGTCTTTGAGCAAATAAGCTGCCAAGGCAAAGGAATTCTATCTGTGGGATGGGTTAAAAGCAATCTGTATACGTTTGCAAGTTTGTGCTTATACCTCTCTCTAAACCCATCTCTAATCTCTTTGGTCTGGAAATTAAGTTTATATGCCAGACTTTCTTGTATTGATTTACCTATTTATCCTGACTTAGGTCAGGTCAGATAGCTCTGCAAAAAGGACTTGCCTGGTGGTGGATTGTTATAGTTTATATTGCTTCCTGACTCAGCCTAAATACACATCCAGAAACATTCATTCAACTTACTGTGCTTAGCACTTCAAAACTTCCAGGGACTTTGGGTTTAAGTGGATCCAACATTTGAATAAAGGATCAAACTGGTGGGCTAGATTTCTTTTGAAATAACCTCAAACTCTATATTTCTGCTCAAGGCAAGATATAATCATATAGAGTGCCTACTCTGTCCTTGTTACAAAATAAAAGAGAGGAATAAATCAGACCCCATGGTGAGGTATGTGTACGGCTGGGTGAGGGAGTCCTTGGGATAGTTGAGAATCTTTAATCTGTGTTATTTAATTTACATTCTTTCCTGGAGATGATTTTATGAAATCAGAGGTGCTACAAAAAAGGGTAAGAAGATAATTGTGGTAGAACAATCACTTTATCTTTAAGGGATAGAGAAAGTTAAGTTTCTGAAATACTAAAGAAGGGAGAAAAACTGGGGAAATGGATTTCTGTGCAGCCAATATTTCAAGTATGAAACTCCATTCATACATATTCCAGAGCAGGATTTCTCAACCTTAGCATTACTGGCACTTTGGACTGGATACTTCTTTGCTGGGGGTGGGTGGGGGGTCGGGGGTCAGAGGGTGTTCTATGTACTGAAGGATGTTTTGCAGCATCCTTGACTTCTACCCACTGGTTGCCAGTAGCACTTCCTATGCTAGCTGTGACAACCAGAAATGTCTCCAGACATTGCCAAATGTCCTCTGGAAAGCAAATTCATCACTGTTTGAGAAACGGTGCACTAGAGCAATTACTAAGGCTGGTCTAGAAGTTAAATAATTAGACTTTTATTGGTATCTCAAGAAAAATGGAACAACAGACAAAATGGAGTAGAAAGGCATGAGTTTGGAAGTCAGGCAAATAAAGATTTCAAACCAAAATCATTTTATCTATGTTACAGAGTTTATCAAATGAGAGGCACAGGAGATTGCAGAATGTGAAAGAATTGAGTGGGAGAGAAAAGAGAATACAACAAATGTTAAGTATTAAAAAGTGGATACTCTTTTTATTATTTTTATTTTTTCATTTCTAAAGTTTTATTGAAGTATAGTTGATTTATAAGTTTGTCATCATTTCTGCTCTGCAACAAATTTATTGTTATACATGTACATACATCCATTCTCTTTCACTTGTTTTCCCTCATAGATTGTCACAGAATATTGGATAGGGTTCTCTCTGCTATATAGGAGGTTCCTGTTGGCCAGTAATTCCATATACAATAGTATGCATATGGCATTCCCAAACTGGCAGTCTATTCCTCCCTCTACCTGTCCCCTTTGGTAACCATAATTTTGTTTTCAAAGTGAGTCTGTTTCTGTTCTGCAAATAAGTTCATTTGTACCCTTTTTAAAAATTCCACATATAAGTGGTATCATATGATATTTGTCTTTTTTTTTTCTTTTTAGGGCTGCACCCTGGGCATATGGAGATTCCAAGGCTAAAGGTTGAATGAGAGCTAGAGCCACACCACAGCCACAGCAACGCAGGATCTGAGCTGTGTCTGTGACCTACACCACAGCTCATGGCCAGATCCTTAACCCACCGAGTGAGGCCAGAGATCAAACCTGCAACCTCATGGTTCCCAGTTGGATTTATTTCTGCTGCACATTGGCAGGAACTCTGATATTTGTCTCTCCCTGTCCAAGTTTACTTAGTATGCTATCTCTAGGTCTATCCATGTTGCTGCAAATGGCATTATTTCATTCTTTTTTATGGCTGAGTAATATTCCATTGCATATATGTACCACATCTTCTTTATCCAAAAAACGGTTACTCTTTTTAAAAAGAGTTCAATTCTTGTATTTCCAAAGGAATGCCTGTGTGTGTGTGTGTGTGTGTGTGTGTGTCTGGTTTACCTGAGCTTCTAGAACATAAAACCACTCATAGAGTGAATTACTTAAATCTCTTAGTTTATCTGGATTATGAATTAATTACCTACCATGTACCATTTACTGCAATAGGCCCTAGGGATCCAATAGTTGGAAAACAGATTTGAGCCTTGCCTTTCTAATAATCCTTATTAGCTTTTTGGTGGGCCACAGATGTTGTTTAGCAAAAAACCATGGTTGAGTAAATCTGAGGAGTGCATAAACTGGATGTAGCACATGTGGGTGTTAGGAAAGGCAATATGCATGGGCTCTGAGTGTTATCACATATTCTTTTTAATTTTGCCAAGAACACAAAGGCCCTGACCCATCTTTACTAGGGCCATTTCTCAAGATCATATTAGCAGCAAACAATTGTCAGCAATGAGACAATATGTCTGTCTGGGACAAGGAGCAGGCTTTCTTACTGTTTGTTATAAAACAAGTTCTCAATCGTCTCTAAGGTGATTCACCATGTGCACAGCATTTACCTGTGTGCCCCCATGTTGCCTCCACAGGACTTGGGGCCAGGGAACCTGACACAAACATGATGCTTATGATGCTTTCTGGGCCATGATTAATACAGTCCTGTGTTTCTAAACCAGGAGTCTCTTGTCTTCTTCCAACAGCCATGAAACATTAGTAACAGACTAACATTAAATATTATAAACTAAGTTATTATCTTGTAAAGAGAGTAAAGTCAAATCCCAGATCTCGACAATGGGATCCAGTACACAGAAGCTTTAAAACATCAGCAAGAAAAGAGGCTCCCAGGGGGAATAAGAAGAGAGATGTCCATAATTCATCTACACAACAAGACTAAGGAACAACCAGTCCCAAGTGAAGCAGTGAAGCATAGCTCTGGGTGTGATCTCTAAGAAAAAAACGAAAACAGATTTCTGAATGTGCCTATACATAAAGAAAGGTGATTTACTCTTCTGATAGGCAGTTTGATGATGAAGTATTTCTAGACTTGCAGAAATTTCAAGAATTCTCAGTTAACTGAAATGATTCAGCCTTAGAGCAAAGACCATATTAAAATGGTTACCATTCCACCTAGGTCTCTGGGTTTAGATGGCTTTCAGTTAGCTACCATGAGTTGGGAAAGAGAAACAGGTGATATAATGAAGTCAGGATTAAGAACTGTATCAAGGAGGAGTTCCCGTCATGGCTCAGCAGTAATGAACCCGACTAGGATCCATGAATATGTGGATTCCATCCCTGGCCTCGCTCAGTGGGTTAAGGATCTGGCATTGCAGTGAGCTGTGATGGAGGTTACAGATGTGTCTCGGAACCTGCATTGCTATGGCTATGACGTAGGCTGGCAGCTGTAGCTCCAATTCAACCCCTAGCCTGGGAACTTCTAAATGCCATGGGTGCAGCCCAAAAAACAAACAAACAAAGCCAAAAACTATATCAAGGAAAGAAATTTGAGTGAATGTGGAAATGAATGGCAGCAAATAGATTAGAAATTTAAGAGATTTTTGAGAGGGTTGTTTGGTCAAAGATACCATAAACCTAGCCCCAAAGGCCTATGACTATTCAGTGAGTACTAAAACAACTCCCAAGCAGAAACTGTGTTGTCAAACCTGCTCAGTCCCCAGGGAAGATATACACATCCACACTCACTTCAGGTATGTGACTGGAAAATAATAGGGCAAGGAAGAATTTCCCAGAGGGCAGAATCAAGAGGCATGGAAAACAATGGATAAGGGAGTTCTTTCCGAAGAAGAGAATCAAGGGCTAAGCAAAGACTTTGCTAATATCCAGGAGCTGAAATCCCATCCAGAGGATTCCAGTACCGATGACTGTTCTGTACCTTCTATTCCTTAGTTTTACTGCTCTTTCATTGCCCTATTGAGTGTGTGTACTGGGGGACTGAGGGCAAAAAATTATTTGTGTTTTTAGTTCGTAGGTCCTCGGACTTTGAGGAGTCATATCTGAACCTAACAGCACACTGTGAATTATCTAAGGATCTTGATGTTTGATGGGGAAGCAGGGACTGCTAGGGCTGTGGAAGGACTGATTTGATCTATTTGTGGCAAGAAGTGAAACATAGATATAGATATAGTTATAGATATAGATATAGATATAGAGATTGGAATGACAGAGACAGCAACATGTTTACCAAAACCCAACTCATTTTTTAAATGTATCCTTTGAATTCTAACCAACAGGCTATGAATGAAAACTGTGCATACCATTTCCAACCTATCTCGTAGAAATTTTTCTCTCAATTGTCCAGTCTTATCTCACCCTGGTTTGCCTGCACATATAAAGAATCCAACCAAAAACTCTTAAGGCTGGCCCAGAGGATAGAGGAGCACTAAGGTGGAAAGAGCCTGGGTCACTGATTGACCCCAGAAAGGGTCTCCCACCACCTAGGAACATCTGCACTGAATTTCTTATGGGTAAGAAAGAAATTTCTGTTGTGTTATACTGCTGAAAGTTGGAGTTTTCCTTGTTACAGCAGCTAGTCAACTTAATAAACACAGAGGGGGAAAGTGCAGCATATTATTGTTACCAGGGAAAACAGAAAGTTGTACAAAAAAGGAATTGTAATCTTAGTGTACTATGTAATTTAGCATGAATAATAATGCTTGTATGCTTATAATAAAGTAAATAGTGGTTATGAATTCAACTAAAATTTCTGCTATGATTTTTTGAAAGGATGAGAGATAAAAGAGAAAGAGAGAGGAGATGGAAAGATGGAGAGAGAATATGGTTGTCAGGAGAAGAAATTACAAAAGACTTCAATACTCACCTCCCCAAGTTGGTATGCTAAAATGGAAAAGTCCAGGAATAGCATGCTATTTAGACATATGGAGACAATATCAGAGCCAACACCTTTAAAAGTGGGGAGAGGAAATCAAGGGCAGAATCAGAGGCTGTATTTTTCACTATAAGCTTTGTTAGGACTATTTAAAAAAATCATGTATGGTACAACTTCCATAAAAATCAAAAGGATACAAAAGAAAAAAAAAGTAGAACCTGAAAAATCACTGTAAAGTAAAAGCCAATGAGGTTGGAGAAAACCTCTGAGCTGGAGTGTTCTAGAAATGAGGGATAGAGAGTATTTTGAGAAGAGGATGTTAATCAAGAAAAAGACTAAAAATCACCCATTAGATTTAGTGTTAGTAATATTCTCAGTGAGAAAAGTTTTAGTGTGTTAGGAGTGGGAGCAAGAGGGAGGGGGAAAATGGGTGAGTACCCTTGAAACTGCTTTAGAAAAAGTTGAGCTCTATGTGGATGACATGATTTAGAGCATTCATTTTCTAAGATCCATGATCTATTTCTCCATATAAACCTCATATGGATGTGTAAGAAGGGAACAGAAGATAAATGAACTTATTTAACATTTACATGAATTTTCTGCCATACTTCTGAAGCACAGAATTAAGTTTTCTACAGCCCTTAACCAAAACCAAAACTTGCGGCCCAACCGGCACGGGTTTGAATGGTCCCACGGCTTCTGGTAGAATCTTTACTAGCTGTTTCTACCTCACAATGATTTCTTTTATTTTATATTTAAAGGAAGGCAAGATGGAGTTACTTGGAATCCATCACTCTTAAATAAAATATGACTAGATACCAGAACACATCATCCATCTTCTCAGTAATTAGTCGTTACCAGTATTAACTCTGATTGCTTTTCTTAGGAAAAAGAGATTTTCAAGTCACTTTCGAAATTTTACACATATACCAGGAGACGAGAAAACTCAGGGAAATTCCTGCTTGACGTGGAAAGAAAGAAAATTAAAAATTCAAAGGTAAGAAAAGGGCTTGCATATTTTCATAAAGAAAAAAAAAGGAAACTGTACTAGAGTCATAGAATATGATGCATTTCTGGTTATTTCTATCACAGGGAAACACTTTTTCTTTTTCAAATAAAATAAGGTACCTTCCAATTCTCTAGAATGGAGAAGTACAAAGAATTTTTTAAAAAGAAGGAGAATGCATATTTCTGTTAAGTGAGACTATGAAGGTAATTTCCCTGGTTTAAAAGAATATTAAGAAGAGCGAGCCTCACTGAAATGAATTTGCAGAAGTAAGATGAGCTATTTTGGAAACATAACTGGGATGAATATCTCTCCAGGTGGCTGGTTCCCTTAAGATAAATATTCTTGCTTTGGGTAACTTATCTTTACTTATGTACCTTGGGGATCATTTTCTCTTATTCACCTTCAGGAAAAGTCCTACATTAGCTTTGCCCCTGGGATAATCTCCCCATGGATTCTAGTGCCATCTGAATGAGCGCTGTTTCAGGAACAGTACAAGACAGTTTACATTTACACTTCCACTGAATTCCATTAAATTACCATGACTACCTAACGAGTTAGGTACCACCATACTCATTTTTCAGTTGAGGAGTGCAATGCCATAGAGCTTACATGACTTTGTGCCAGTCAGCATGCTTGTAAATGGTAGAACCAGGATTAACTTCAGCCCTGGCAGCTCCAAGGCTCCGAAGTTCCTTAGTGCATCCAGCGCCCTCACTCCTGTTTTGTCCAACTTGGTGTGTCTATGGACACAGCAACCACCGACTAGCATGATTCATCTCTTTTCCTCATATTTACTCAAACTCTTGTCTCTACATCCCCAAACTCCTCTGTAAAAAGTTTAGCATTAGTTTATATTCTCCCTTCAGCCACTTCTCATGTCCTGAAAGCGTGTTCTCTGCCATTTGTGCGTATGGTGTCCAGCTCTAGCGTGTTGTTACCAGTTGGATTGCTTTCCTCTCAAAATCATTACGTTGCAGCCCTGCTCCCCAGTACCTCAGAATGTGACTTAATTTGTAAAAGGGTCTTTACACGGATAATCAAGTTAAAGTGAGATCATTAGGGTGGGCCCTAATCAAATATGACTCGTGTCTTCATAAAAAGGGGATGTTTGGACACAGGCACAGACACAAGGAGGATGCCATGTCAAAATGAAGGCAGAGATGGAGGTGATGTGTCTACCAGCCAAGGAAGGTCAAAGATTGCCAGCAAACCACCAAACACTAGGAGAGGACTGTGAACAGATTTTTCTGCAGAGCCTTCAGAAGGAACCAACCCTTGACACCTTGATCTCAGATTTGTGGGCTTCAGAACTCTGAGAAGACAACTTTCTGTTGTTTAAGCCACCCAATTTATAGCACTTTGTTAGGGCAACTCCCTGCCTTTCTACACCCCTTCTCTTCTGTGCTGTTCCTCTAGACGTGAATCACCCAGAACCTGTACATCTGCCACCTTGCCTGGTACCCTGGAGAGAATCTGTCTATGCAGCCCTTGCTCTTTCCTCCCTAGAGACTCTGTGTGTGTGTGTGTGTGTGTGTGTGTGTGTGAGAGAGAGAGAGAGAGAGAGAGAGAGAGAGAGAGATGAGGAGCTGGGCAGGGGATAACCGGGCACTCTCTGGAGCACATTGTCTCATCACTTTCTCTAATTTCAGTGAGATTGCAGCTTGGTCTTGAGCCCTAGTCAACATTGCTGGGGCTCTGACCACCAATCCAATGTTAATAGATTTACTTCTCTCTCAGTCTGGATTCAATTCCAGGACCCTCCAATTCACCTACTGAGTCCTGCTTCATCTTTGCCAGATCCTTCCTGCGCTAATGTGTTGTAACCCAACTGCCTTTGATTTTTCTCATGACCTCACTATTAGATCAACTTGGATAGCAAAGCAAGTTTGACTGATATTAACATTAACTGTTAATATTTATTGAACCATATTTTACATCTATCATCTCATTTAAAATCACACAACCCCATGTGGTAGGTACTATTGTTATCCCAAATATTTCATGTTTTCATAATTATCATATTAGTATTTCATATTTATTTATTCAACCATTCAACATATATTTATTGAGCATCTACAGTTCTAGGCATCAAGGAGGACAGGAGTGAACAAACCAGATAAAGTTCCTGCTATCACAGAGACAACCATTTGGTAAGGGAATATAGAGAGTTAATGACTAAACATGTGTTTGTAGATGGAGAGCTAGGAAGTACAAGGAAAGGAGATGGGGCTGCTGGGGGCAGGAGTGATGTTTCATCTGGAAGAGTTGGGGATGTCTCTCTAACAAGGTGACATCTGAGCAGAACCTTGAAGGAAGGGCGTTCACCTGATAAAGGGCTAAAGAAAAAAATTCAAAAAAGAGCAAATAGCTTTCTTGGCTTGGACTAGGAATTGCAAGGTGGTCAGTGTAATCCTGAGTATAGTGAGTACTGCAGACAATGATAGGATATCAGGTTAAAGAAATAGCAGAGGATCATCTGGGGGGTTTTTCTAGGTCATGGTGAGGATTTTTGTGTTGACTCTGAGATGGAAAGTCATTGAGGCTGTTTGAGCAAAGGTATGACATATTATGACTTGAGCTTAAAAAGAGTATTGTAGATATGCTGAGCAGGAGGAACTATTGGACAAGGGTGGGAAAGGGGAGAATATCTTGGAGGTTATTAAGAATTCAGGTGAAAGAGAATGGTGGAATAGGAGGGTGGAAATAGAGGTGATTGGAATGGGCATTTGGAGGGTGTGTTTCTAAGGCTGAGCCAAGAGGATTTTGCTAATGTGGGTTATGAGAGAAAGGGAAAAGTCAAGGGGGACTCCAAGCTGCTTTTGGTCGAAGAAAGTTTCTGTTTCCTTCTATTCGTTGTGGAAAACTATGGAAAGCCCTGCTTTGTGTAGGTGGAAATAGTTTGGTTTAGGTCATGTTAACTTGGACATCTAAGTAGAGTTGTTGGGTGGGCAGCTGGATACACAAATCTGGGGCTGAGACATAGGGAAATTAACTTATCCAAGGTCACAGCTATTAATGGCAAGGGGGTGGTGGTGACATTTGAACCTAGGCAGTCTGGCTCCTGTCTGGCTCTTATATAATAAACCACATCCTGAGTCAGAATCCTACACTTTCTTTTATGCAATATATTTATACTGATAGGTACATTTTTATGGGCCAGCCTATATATCTAGCTTCAGTCTCCGACCCCATTCCTGCGACCCACTTGGTCTGTGCTCTCCTTTCCCATTGCAGAATGATTTTGTATTCAGTTTACCTTCTAAAAATGAGTGTGATGACCCAGTAATGGCTATATGCTGCTATGTTAGAAAGGAAAACTCTTACAAAAAAATCAAAATCTCTCCTTCTTCTCTTATACCTGAACCCTGCTCCATTTAGTATATTTGCATTGAGTAGAATGAAGCAGCAGAAACAATACGGGGATCTGGGAGTTTCCCATCTGAATCTGACTAGGAACCATGAGGTTGAAGGTTCCTACCCTGGCCTTGCTCAGTGGGTTAAGGATCTGGTGTTGCCATGAGCTGTGATGTATGTTGCAGACTCAGCTTGGATCTGGCGTTGCTGTGGCTCTGGTGTAGGCCAGCAGCTACAGCTTTAGTTAGACCCCTAGCCTGGGAACCTCCACATGCTATGGGCGTGGCCCTAAAGAAACAAAAAATTAAAAAATTTAAAAGATAGTGTGGGATCTCACCACACACCTGTTAAGATGGCCTGTATCCAAAACAGCGACACTACCAAATGCTGGTGAGAAGGTAGGGCAACCGAAATTCTCTTTCACTGCTGGTGGGAGTATAAAAAGGGTATAGCCACTCTGGAAGGCAATTTGGTGTTTTCTTACATAACTAACCATACTCTTCCCACCCCAGTAAACTGAAAACTTATGTTTACACCCAAACCTGCACATGTATGTTTAGGGCAGCTTTAGTCATAGTTGACAAAAACTTGGAAGCAGCAAGATGACCATCGGTAAATGAAAAGATAAATAAACTGTGGTACATTCAAACAATAGAACATCACTTGATGCTAAAAAGAATGATAGAACAAAAAAATTTCTCAGGAAGTCACTGGCTGACACCAACACTGTCCTCTGAACTATTTTCAAATTCTGCATATTTTTTTATTTCTTTGAGCCTGTTTCATTTGGGATTAAAGTAAGTGGTACAGAAGGCGAAATTCATAACAAATATTAAGAAGAGGGACACATCTTATTTTGGGAGACCTTCTGAATGGTTGCTTTTATATCACATATCCATTGTAATACAGAGAAAGATTGTGAATAAGTGCTGTTGCTTGTGTATTACTCTTCATGTAGAAGAGATTTAATAAATGACTGACTATTTCTTACACATTTATTAATTGCGATTGAAACTCAATTTCCCTGGAGCTATTTTAGCACAGAAGAACACCAGAGCTAGTGGGGATTCCGGAGGTCTTCCAGCTTAGGACCTTGGTATTATATAGATGAGAAAACTCAGGACAGCAGGGCTGGGAGGAGGGTTTGAACTCCTTAAGCCGTGGCCCCTCTCTGCTGTGGGGATTATGGACCATCTTTTGACTAGAACATGGGCTTGCTGCTTGCTGGGACTTTTTCAGTTAACTCTCAGTTTATTTCTTTACTAGGCATAGTGGCAGTTCTGAATATCCTTATGACCACCATGCTCCTAAAATCTTGCAGCCCCTGCAAGCTGTGGCCCATTTCACAATTGTTCTGAATGGGTAAGTCATACTGAAAACCACTACCTCTGAGTGTACATTTTCTCTGATCCGATCACACGGTCATCCCCCTCGAGTTTCAGCCGGCCTTCTCTCCTGATCCATTCAGTTCATTATATCATAAGTATTCAGAGGCTCCACTTCGTTTCAGTCCATCAAGAGTTTATGTTCTATGAGAGAGTTAGAGATCGACTTCTTCCCTATTACACTTAATGTGAAAAAGTGCCGGTGGAAATAAAAGAGCTCATACATCTAAATGATTTAAATTAAGTAAAATAAAATTTTCCACTCTTTTGAATTAGGCCATTAAAACTATAGCTTAGTCTAAGTACAGTATTAATGAGCAATATCACAAGGAGAGTATTAATTTTGCATTTCCTGACATGAAAATTTAAAACATGCAGTTTTAGCTTTGCTTTAGGTAATATTTTATATTCTCTAGACTTTTATTTGGGGACACCAGAAATTAGGGTAAAAAAATGGGATAGGTTCAAAATTGGATGCACAGAGTCCTTATTTAGAGATGTGCTACCCTCTCATCTGATAGTATATTGGAGGTTTAAACCAGATCTGAGATAAAACGGCATTTCACATCACCAAAGCAGCAGTGGAGGAGGTAAAAATGAAACTGACCTTTTAGAGCTGTTGGTTTAATAGATTCAATATTTTTACATTTAATGAAGAACAGTTTAATAAAGAGGGCACAAAGATTGTGTGACATCTTCAAAGCAATTGGGACCCCTAGTGGTTGCGGGGGGGAGCCTTTTGACGTCCCAGTGTGAATGGGGTCCCCAGGTTGGCACAGTCTGGCATCCCAGCACTGAGGCAGCTCTTCTGATCCTGATAAGTCATGTGTAAGACTCCGGATCCAGGCTCTGCAGAGCTCTGGAGAATCCTTGAGACTGTGGGAAGATTGTCTTCACCAGAGCAGGCACTTTGAGAAGTCTCATAGTGTTCCTTTGGCTTAGACACCACTAATAACATCAAATCAGAGGTGTAGGATTACACACCAGAGGCCTTTCCAGCCACCAGAGGACCTCAGTCCAGCAATTGCCATCTTGGAACAATGGCCATGTCCTTTAATCAAGCTATCCAATTAGCCACACACAAATTAGGAAGTCGATGTACCTAAAGCAATTTGTCTGCAAAAAATTTAAAACCTCCCATATGAATTTGCAATCAAGGAAAACCTTCTTCCTCTTTCATTTATTTTTTAAACTGAAAGTTGGACATGGGACAGAATAAGGCAAACATTTTCAACTTTGAGTATTGCCTAAGAGATTCTAAAGTATCAGCTAACATTTTGTTTGAACAAGTTGTGAGTGAGAGAAGAACACAGAGGGTAAGATTGGTAGTTTAATTGCATCATGTTCCCTAACAAAAGATGGCAAATACTGTATCTGATAAAAAACAGAGTATGTCTTATTTCCATTGTTATCGAGTCTTGCAGTGAAAGAGTGCTTGTCATAGCCTGCAGCACTGTCAGTCACAAAGGAGTGAAGTTAACCCTTGTTTTCCTGATCTCTGCAGTACCCAGATTCTCTGAGAGCAAAACAGTAGCCAGGAGCCCGCATGGCAGAGCATGATGCTTGCTTAATTTTCTATTTAGCCAATGCATTGTTTTTAACCACACACAAATCAGCTTGGATGGAAAGATGTCTAAGAATTCTCTCATATCCAACTCTTTATCAAAAAGGAATTTCTACTGCCTGTCTTACAGGGTTTCCCTATTCATTTTGCATAAGTTTAGAGATAGAAGAGTTCTTAGAGTCGGGTCCAACCTTTTCTATAAGTGAAGGTTCTATGGCGTAGGAAGTAAAATGATGTGTTTAAGATTATACAACTAGTTATTAGAAGACTAGAGGTTAAGCTTCAGAGCACCTGTCTCTACAGCCTATATCTTACACTGCTACTATGAACCAATTGGATAAGAAAATTCCAGGACCTGTATTTATAGACCTCTCTATGAAGTATTAGAAAGGATTTTTGCAAGGCCCCATGCAGGGTGGCATCACAACCTTAGGGCTTTGAACAGCAGAGAGAGAAGTGATTTCCTCACTTTGGCAATCCAGGAGTAGCTTGAATATGTGCTCCAACAGGGGTTGGGGGACCAGGTTCAAGCCAAGTGCCTGGTATGGAAAAGAGTGAAGGAGTGTGTAGTTCCAGGAACTCTGCAAACCCCTGTCAACCATGGGCTAAAAGGGTGAGAACCCTCGAGTAGCCACCATCTCTTCACACCATCACCCACGATAGTATCCAGGAACTGGCTATTCCAGAAGCTGTTCTGAGGCAAGCTGTGATTTGTACGAAATATCTACATACCAAACACCCCTACCCCAACAAAAAGATAAAAGATACACACTCTGTTAATTATATTGTACTGGATTGTATCAACTCGGTTCAGAGCTATGTTTCTCACCATTCCCTTGCCTATCTCATTCCAAGATAGAGTTGATCAAAAGAGGAACTTACATGATATTAAGAAAGTAGAGATAAAGCAGAAACTAAAACTCCTGGAAGGTCATTGTGGTTCATTGTGACCATCAAACACAAGGTGCCCAGGGCCCCAGCTTCTCCTTTTTCTCAGCTCTGTATCCAGTTCATCATCTGACTCCTGATGATACTGACCAGTAGTGGCTCCAGGTCTTCCACCAGGCACTTGACCACAAACGCATAGAAGGGACAGCTACACTGAGGCCACAGCCTCCTGGAAGTGGAAGTGGTCGTTGGTAACAGGGGAGGGTGTGAATATATTGTGGGGAAGGAGCATATGGGAACTTTCTGTACTTTCCACTCAATTTTGCTGTGATCCTACAACTGCTCTACAAAATAAAATCTATGCATATAAAATAAGAAAAACTGTTCATTATATAAAGTTAGAAAATACAATAAAGAAGAAAACAGAAGTTAGGCAGAGAGAATCACTCTTAATATCTTGGGGTATTTCCATCAAGTCTTGTTTTCTATCTCTGCCTCTCTCACTTTTGTTGGTGGTGTTTTATATTGCTTTACTTTTTACAAATTACTTTTTTATATTGTTGTACTTTTATACTGCATATTCTCTTTTGCATCCTTCCTTTTTCATTTAATACTATGACTATTTTAATGTCCCTAAACATATTTTAAAACCGTGCTGGATCATATGACATGGCATAATTCACTTAAGCAATTCTGGACAGTTGGACATTTGGGCTGTTTCCTTTTATCCTTTTGCTATTATAAATAATGTTACTATAAACATCCTTTTCCATAAATATGTGTGTCTTTTTTGTCATATCCTTGGGATAAATCCCAGGAAATGGATTTTCTGAGAAAAAGACATGACATTTTAGACTCTTCATATGTTGCTTTCTAAAAAGGTTGTATCCAGCTATACTTTAATCAGCAGTGTGCATAAAAGACTGGGCAATTTTAGTAAATTTTTTTTCAAAATTGTTAGAGTTCATGGACTGCATTTACCTTGATTTTCTCATGGTGGTATTAAAACACTGGAAAAATAAAGTAAAAATAATATCTCCCAAACTCTGATCTGTAAGAAAGAAGAGTCAGGCTTATAATATTTACGGCCACAATTATTGTAACCATACTTTCATAAGGGTCCTTTAGTAGAGGTGTCATCGTGGGAAGATTGGCTGTACCTGCAGCTGGTGCAGTTGATGGAGGGTGAGAAGGAAGGGGAATAATTGATGAATGGACAGAGAAAGGTGGAGTATCACAAGCAATTCTGGGTTCACATTTCACAGAGCATGGTGTCAGGCTAAGGAATCTCTGTGTCTGTTTAGCCTGGAAAAGAGAAAATAAAGCAGGGACATGACATTGTCCTTAGGCATCTAAAGGGCATTGACATGGCTGAGAGATAGAGAGTGACTCAGGCCAGATTGCAGATCTAGCACCTGAGGAGAAAGTGCATGGAGAGGGATTTGATTCAAACCCAGGAGAGCCCTTTCTGACACGCAGAGCAATTCCTGAATGGAATGGACTTCCTGTGTGACTCTAAGGTCCTCATTAAAGGAGGCTTAGTGTAGAGGACAGATGATGAAGTGGGGCTTTGGTTGGCATGGAGATTGGACTGGTTGACCAACAAGGGCTATAGGTTATTTTAGCCAAAAGGAACTGGACCACTAGGAAGAAAAGCACATTTTCTTTGGGAAAATGAACTTTCTCTCAAAGCATGAAAAGTTGGATTATCTGTACATATGTGAGAAATCCTGATACTAAAAATATGAACTGTCAATGGACATGATGACAACAGCTAGCATTTATTTTATGCTTATTACTTTTGAGGTGCTGTTTTCAATTTACTATGAACGTTGTCTCATTTTATTCTTATAACAACCATTGGGTGGATACAGTAAATAATAAGAGAAATAATACCCCTCCCACCCGCCAAAGTTGTCCATGTCCTAATCTCTGGAACCTGAGAATATGTTAATTTAAGGGCAAAGGGAAATTTACATTAAAGATCTTACATAAGGAGATTAACCTGGGTTATCTGGGTGGGCTCACATAATTACAAGTGACCTAAATGAAGATATGACAACAAAGGCAGAGGTCAGAGTGACATGTTTGCTGACTTTGAAGATGGAAGGAGGTCATGAACCAAGGCTGGGCAGCTTCTAGGATCAGAGAGAAGTAAAGAAATGGCCTCTTCCATCACGCCTGCAGAAGAGACACAGCCCTGCAGACACTTTGTAGCTTGCTCGCTCTTTCTTTTCTTTCTTTCTTTCTTTCTTTCTTTCTTTCTTTCTTTCTTTCTTTCTTTCTTTCTTTCTTTCTTTCTTTCTTTCTTTCTTCCTTCCTTCCTTCCTTCCTTCCTTCCTTCCTTCCTTCCTTCCTTCCTTCCTTCCTGTCTGTCTCTGTCTGTCTGTCTTTCTTTCTTTCTTTCTTTCTTTCTTTCTTTCTTTCTTTCTTTCTTTCTTTCTTTCTTTCTTTCTTTCTTTCTCTTTCTTTCTTTCATTTCTTTTTTTAATGTTCTAGTTTGCAAGTTTTTTTCTCATTTTTTAAAAAAAATTTTATTGAGGTATAGTTGATTTATAGTTTGTGATCATTTCTACTCTGCTACAAAGTGATTGTTATATATGTACATACATCCATTCTCTTTCGATTCTTTTCCCACATAAATTATCACAGAGTATTGGGTAGAGTTCTCTGTGTTAGAGAGCAGGTCCCCGTCGGCCAGTCATTCCTATACCACAGTGTGCATATGTCAGTCCCCAAACCCCAATCCATCCCTCCCTGCCCCCCACTCCTGTCCCCTTTGGTAACCATGAGTTTGTTTTCAAAATCTGTTTCTGTTCTGCAAATAAGTTCATTTGTATCCTTTTTTAAGATTCCACATATAAGTGATATCATATGATGTTTATCTTAATCTCTAGGTCCAGCCATGTTGCAGCAAATGACATTATTTCATTTTTTTTCCTGACTTCTGGCCCTGAGAACCATAAGATAATAAATTCATCAGTGATGTTTTAAGCCACTATGTTTGTGGTCATTAGTTACAGCATGAATAGAAATTGAATTCAGGTGGTCACTATTACCTTCTCCACTTTTCAGGGGAAGAAACTAAGGCACAAAAAAATAAAAGAACTTTCCCAGGACCTTAAAACTAGTAAGCAGCAATAAATGGTCCAGCTCTCCAAGTCTGTGCATCAAGATAATAACATTTCCATTTATGTCTTCCATTCTCAGGGCCTCAGCAGGAGAGTCCTTATGAGAGCTCTTGAATTCATTTTATAGTCAGATAAAGAACATAAACATAAGATTTTTTATGGGTCAGACCCAGATTAATCAAGTCCAGCATTCTCTCTGTGGAATATACCACAAATCATCATAGTTCCTCCTAATCCATTTATGGACCTTGTATTCATGTATTTAAAAAAAAAAAACACTTTACCCTTACTACATAAAATAGAACTCTCCTTTGTTATATCTAAATGTGCCCCTTACAAAGTCAGAATATGTCTCCCTGTACCCTCAAATTTAATGAGCAAATCCGGGCTCAGTTTACCCACCATCATATTTACAGACTGAAGGTCCTAACATTTACGTCTTTCTTCATATTGTATCCTCCCATGATTGGATCAGTGAAACGGTTCTATTCTGAGATATTTCTAGCTCTGTTTTTCAAGGACTTGAGGGAAAAAGTAAAACCAAATGAAGTGGTGGTTTCTTCCATTATGTGGGAAGTCGCCCACAAAGCCAAGAACAAAGTCCAAAGCTTCTAATTCTCAGTAAATTTCCCAACTCCCAGGAACAAGAGCTCTTTTATAAAAATGTTCTTTGGGTTTTGTTGTTTGGCAATATGCTACTGGAGGAATCCAAGTCAAAAATACAAATGTCAATAACCTAGGTATTCCATGGCAGAGCAACAACTTAAGAAATGAATGGAGATTCATTTAGGAATATGACATTAGAATTCCAAAGCATGCTGAGGAAGATGTTTCTTCTGGTGAATAAAACCAGTGCAATCACTTGACTGGCCAGGAAAATTCAAGTGAAGAGTAAAACATGAAATAATCATTTTTCTATCATGCAGAATAGTGTCTCAGGCACACAATAACTTAAGGGTCCCCAGTCTTATGTGAGGAAATATATTTTTCATTTCCCTCAGCATCTTGGCACTGCTTCCTCTTCCCTGCTGGCTGGGGGCTTGGATATCCTACAAATGAAGTGTTGGGTGAAGATGAGAAAGAACAGTATTGTTGCTGATAGGGACATTTAAAAAAATCGAAACAGTTTTGTAAGTATTTATTAAGTGCCCACCATGTGCCAGTTACCCAGTTAGGTTCTGGGGAAAGAGAGTGAATAAACTACAGGTTTTGTCTATGTTAGATAGGCTCTTTGGTGGTTCACATAACTTAACAATTTATGGTACTGATTCACCAGTGTTCAGGGGATGTCAGGTCCCAGTTTCTCTTTTTTATCTCCTAACTCTGCCTTCTAATACACTGACTCTATTTTTGAAAAGTACTTGTTAGCACCTTTAGTTTTTAAAATTTTTAAAAATTAAAAAAAAAAAAAATCTGGCCATGTCCACAGCATGCAGAGGTTCTTGGGGCAGGGACTGAACCCGAGCCAGAGCTGTGACCCAAGCCACAACAGTGACAATGCCAGATCCTTAACTTGCTGAGCCACCAGGGAACTCCTATTGACTATTTTTAAGGAAGGATCTTGTGGTGCAAGATGGCTGCCACTGACCCAACACATCCCAGGGACAGATGCAGAATTTCGTATATCTCAGTGGCTATCATTGGGCTATATATCCATTCCTGGGGAATGCAGTGCTTTCATTGATTTAATTCTAATCCCATCCAAACAACATGGGCTCTACAGGAGGAAGTAGCTCTTTAGAAGGAAACTGGAGTACTGTTACCATTGGACGAATGACTACCAAGCCCAAGATTTCTATACTTTCCTTGGAAGAGCATACATTTTAGTGAGCATCGGTTACTTGTCATTTCCCCTGCCTTCCTACTGAAACTGTAAAGCACACAGGAGAGCAAGAGGAAAGAATTATAGTGATTAATAGCAGCTTAAAAATCCATCTGTGGACTCTCATCTGCTGCTCAGAGTCTCTCCCAAGTGGACACACTACAAAGAGTATGATGATGGAACCGGATTGTCCTACCAAACTAGTATTGTGTCCAACAAGTCATCATTGTCTAGTCCCTCTTTGTACAAATAACTCTTTCCCTGCTCCCTGACTTCTCAACTCTTTAAAAATATTCCCGTTTTGTTCCTTCCCTCACACTCCTGCCTCTCCCTCCCCTCCAGCTTGCAGTCAGACTGCATACCTAAATTTTGCAGAGAAGAATTTTCAACAAATTAGAGTACATTGTTTGTTCTCCTGTTTTAATTCTTGAGAACATTTTGGGAGACAGGCTGTACAAAAGATCTGATGTGCCTCAGAGCTGTAATATATTATCAGGTTTGAAATGCTAATAAGAGTCTATGGAAAGAATAGTTAGTTAAAAGAAACAGTGAGCTTAAGTAGGAAAAAAAGGAAATTTTGAAGAGATGTGAAAGGTGCTCCCCCCCCCCAAAAATGGTTATGGTTTATTAATACTAGGATCGTCCATTATGGAAAAGAAAGAAATATTTAATATTCAATCGAGAGGTAGTCTAGAGTCAACATTATTCCCTTAATCAGAAACCCCATAGGGCTGTTAAATTAGCCTTGTAGAAGAGTGTCAGTGGCCTGAAAAACAATGCCAAGTACAAATGTGTGAAATGCATACACTGCTCACCTCAATGAGTTATTCACTTTAAAATGGAGAAGGAGACTGGAAACAATATTAAACATGTCAGGGTATAAATTGGAACTCATTTTAAGGTTAACATAAACTTTTTTTGACTATTGTTGGTTGCTTTATAGGTTTTGGCAGCAAATTTCAATGGTGGTTCATTAGAAGGAATGGAATGTTGGGATTTACTGGATAATACTTGTGGGAAATCTCTCCTGGGAAACATTGTGCTTTGCCTAGAAAGTCAGCACTTTGATAAGAATAAAAATATTGCCTTGTTCCAGCACCTTCTTTCATGACAATGATATTACCTTGATTTAAGCTGGGCTCATTTCTTTGTAGGAGCTCAAACTGAGTTTTATGTGGGACATTATTTCTGTTTATCATCACTGATTCCCTTTGAGGAAGGTAAGGTGTAAGTATTACTGTTCCTGTTTTAAAGTTGGGGAAACAGAAGCTCAGCGAATGACTTAAATAAATACTATGCAAATCCAAATATCCTCATCCATCTAAAGCATATCACTCCACCCCCAAAGCTATGTGATCATTCTTGGAATTGCCCTCGAAGTTTGTAAGACAATTTGGGACCATCTTCTGCTTTAGAGACCAGAAAGGAGAAATTAGTGCTCTCATCTTCCAAAGCTGGCTATGCTGAATTTGTGTCTGGTTTTCCAACCACCACTCATTTATGGTTTTAGTTTGATTTGCAATTTAGAATCTCCTTTTTGCCACAACTCAGTTTGATCACTAACTCAGAACTCCAAACACTTAGCTCCCTGATTTTTTGTTTCCTAGAGGAACTGAGGACCCTAAGAAGAGCCAAGATCTACCTCCTATTTACTATCACGTTTTTAACCTTCATGGAGCCTTGTTGCCCTGTTCTGCGATGCTCCCACTGAATATCTACCTGCTGAAGATGGGGATCAAATTGAAAAGCCTTGTCCCAGAATTCTGCCATCTCATGTAGCCTGACAACCTTAGCAGAATCACCTGTGGGCCAGCTTGATGATTGGCAGTCATAAGGAGCTGACTCCTATTAGGTCTTAAGCCACAACCAACAGAGTCTGTAAATCTGAGGTTCTCAGCCTTGGCTACTCTTGAGAACCAACACGCAGAGCTTAAAAAATATATCAAGGCCTGGGCCCTACTCTCTAATGACTGTAATTTAATTGGTCTGGGGTATGATCTAGGTCTTTGTCATATTTTTTCTTTTCCATTTTAATATTTTAATTATATTTTAAGAGCAGTTTTAGGTTCGCAGCACAATTGAGAGCAATTTACAAAGATTTCCCTTCATGCATAGCCTCTGCCATTATCAATAACCTCCATCAGAATGGTACATCTGTTACAATCAATGAACCTAAATTGACATCATAGTCACCCAAAGTCTGTAGTTTACATTAGGGTCAACTCTATGTGATCTATATTCTATGGATTTGGACAAATGCATAGTGATATTCATTTTTATAGTATCATACTGAGTATTTTCATTGCTCTAAACATTCTCTGTGCTTTACCTATTCATCCCCCCCCACACACACCTGCCCTTACACTCTGCAAGTATACAGGGCCATAATAAAGTTGATAGCACCATGGACTTTGTTCTGTTGAGCTCTCTGCATGCATTCCCTTATTGCAGTCTCTCAATAACCCCCTGGAATAGCTACTATTATTATCTTCATTTTACAGGTGAGAACACTGAATCATACCTAGTGCAGCTGAGCCAGTTGCCTAAGGTCACACCGCTAGAAAGGACTTTGGCACCACAGCTAAAGCACATTAACCCCTAGGCTACAAAATATATGTAGCCACTTAAGTTCTGCGCCTCTAAATTAAAACCTTTGCTGCTATTAGTAGTCTTATCTCAGTGGCTGTAGACTCTTCAAGTCCAGGCAAGAATATTGAGAAGACCCCAATCTGATACCTAGAAAATTAAGAACAAATGTTTTACTATCTGCCTCACAGAAACAACACTACATAGGTTTCCAATCTATTTATAAAGAAAATTATACTCATTTATAAGTTCCTTCTCACTTATGTGGTATTTCATAATCCATTCCTAGTTTCTGGTTTCTCCCACCACACGGTAAGGAGTAGGAACATTCATAGGAGCAAATTCCATCTCCCGGGCTTCGTGTTATGTTAGTTTTCTGAGTTTTACTGTTTCTGTGGCATGTAGCATCTTCTCAGAGCACTAAAAATTTAAGGTCCATCTTCTACCAGGACCAAGGAGATCTTTATTGTCCCATTTGATTGATAGATGCAGGTGCAGGATGATAGGAGGGTAGGTCATTGCCTAATGTAGAATAACAACAGGAAGAAATCTTTGCATCCATCTGCCTGCCAATCCTTCCCTGGTCAATGTTAGGTGACTGTGTGCTGGGAAGATCATGTAGGGAAAGCTCTAAGGCCACCTCTATTGGGTACAGGTTAAATCACCTAATGTTCCTTCACCAACATTTGTATATGAAACAGTTTGGGTGGGGAAAAAGTGTGGCCTCACACCAACATATGAAGAAAGGGGTAAGAGAATCTACTTATCTTCTGGGATAAGGAGATAGGAATGGCTGGGGCACTGAGCAGTTCATAGACTGATTGTATTTAAATCGCCTTTTTTTGTTTTTTTTTTTAAACCCAGCACTTCCTCTTTCTTCTCCTAGAAATATTGACAATATTCTTTTTATCTCAACAGGTTAGATTTCTCCACTCTTAATACCAGTCCTCAAATTTGGGATCCTAGAAGTGCCCCCATTTTCTATACTAGAGGAGTTGCTTTTTGTCTAAATAATCCTAACTCATGGGGTCCTAAAATACATGCCATCAAAAATGGACAGTTTTTATCATCAAATGCAGGGTGATCAGCCATCCTGGTTTACCCAGGATTCAGATTTCACACTGAAAATCCCACTTTGGGGGAAACACCCCAGCTCTAGGCAAACTGGGAGGGGTTGTGTGGGAGGGCATGACCCAGAATGGCAACCTCCCTGATTTTATGATGGGGACTCACTCATAGCAGAGGAGAAAACTTGCTGCACTGTTCTCACAAATACTTGCTGCCCTCTTTTCCAACCCTTCTATAAATGCTCATGGAAACTTTCTCTGGTCCTGGAAGGATTTCAGGGGTTTTGTCCTTTTGACACATCTATGAATTAGGTGAGGAGAGAATGGTTTCCTACAGCTAGCTTAGAGTCAAGCTAATTTTCAGGATAACCGACTCTCTTGCCTCCTGAGACATTTGCACGACCATGTGATTCTCATGAACGCATTTGTGTTACCCAAGGGTATAAATACCCGTCAGTTCTTGGTGAATTGGAGGTCTCACAGGCGGTTGTGAAAGACCTTAGCTGCACTGTGATTTCAGGCAACTGCCCTGTATTTTCTCTCTCCCTAAATGTGGAGATCATTGTTGATATTTAATGACAAGGCCTTTCCTGAGGAAGAATAAAGAATGAGAAATTCTACTTTCCTCCCCAGCATCCTGCTTCCCTTTCCTTCCTAAATATGTAATTCCACAAAGGTAATTTTTTAATCTCATTTCTGAGGCAAAGAACATTGTTTCAGTTGAGTCAAAATGTAACCAGTTGAAATCTGATATTTCCTACTCGGAGGAAAAAAGAAAACTATGGATTGGCCAAGAAATGAAAGATCCCATTTTAATAGAACTCTTGTTTTAACAAATCAATACCATTAAAGATAATCACTGAACATATTTTGTTTTAATGTAAATTCTTTCATTCCTGGCTAATTTCCTCCTTGTTTTTGTGGTATGGTGTAATCAGTTTTTAATATTTATGCTTTCTTCTTATGGAACTAGATTAAGACCAACACTTTTAAGAAAGGCCATTATAAGCATCTACAGCTAGATCCTCAGGGCTCAAGTTACTCTCATGAAGTGTAGCTGAAGGTTAAAAACAGAGGCAAGAGCATGAAACCTAAAGTTAAGGGTAAGCAAAGAGGTGATACAGTTGAGTCATTCATCTGAGTAAGAGTCATTGAGTATGTGCTGGGTACGGTGTGCTGACTTCAGACTACACAGGATTACAAAGCCAAATAAGACATTGCTTAGCCCCAAGAAGCTTAGACTAACGTGAGTACACCATGTTTATCTAAAGTAGGCATGGCAATAATATATCAGGCTTTAGATTTCAAGCCAATGTTTTTGTTGTTGTAAAATGATGTTTAGAATCAATTTTACTATTATACATAGTGTAAAATTAAGTCCCATGAAATGCTTCCCTATTGTGAAAACTGGCTTGCTGTGGGACACTGGGGTGAAGGGCCTGGCAGATTCAGGGTGCAGGAACAGTGTTGGCAAGCCACCTGATTCTGACTTACCTCTGATGAGGCAATTAGTCCCCTATTATTTGAGGACCCAATTTACTTTTACATTTTAAAGTTGTAAAATGCATAATTATTTTTTTCACTTCCTAATTATGAGTGATAAAAATTTAAGGGAATATAAAGTTTAACTTGTCCGTTAATTGAGGGGAAAGAGCCATGCTAAATCAGTCAAGAACAGAATGGTCACCTAAGAAACAGAAGAAACTGCCCGTGAGGATCCATCCCCGGTTGGTATTTTAATTAGCATCTGTCAATTAGAAGTGGATGACGGGGGGTGGAGGGGAAGAATCCTGATTAATGAAATCATCACCCCAAATTGAAAGGGAAGGTCGAAAAGAACATGATGTCTCATTCGACTTCGTCTTGAGGGTCTTAAACACCGAAATTTCTGGAATCCTCTTTTAGACCTCCTGAGAGTAGGCTGTTAATATGACCACTCAATTAACTCTGAGTATAATTAACTGCCTGCAATGCCCTGCCTACAACCAAAGCTCTCTGTCAGCAAGATTAGTGCAGCTGGCTCACGTGAGGGGGCTGACTCAGTTCCTCCCCATCCCCCCCACAGGGACAGAGTGGGACAGGGAAAGGACATTACAAGTCACTACACATAGAGGCCATGGCTCTATGATTTGTCCAGAGCAGGCAGGGGACCTGTGACAATATTAGCTGCTGTTTGAACAAATTTCACAGTGCTATAGGCCAATTTAAGCAGCTAGTTTGGCAGCTTAACTAGTCGAAGTCATAAAAGGAAGCCTTCTAAAGCATATTCAGTCTCTGAGAAACAGCCAACCCAGTTTCCAATCAACAACCCCTCCTGTGAGGTTAGTAAGCAGGGCATCTGTCCTCTGTCTTAACAAACAGGGAACAGATGCCAGTCAGGGTTCAGCTGGGTTCCATTGAACATGGCTGGCAAGCAACCACTTTTCAGGGCCTCCTTTCTCCAGGCTCAGCACAAAGTAAAAAAATCTTACTTTGCTGGCAAAATTTAAATTTTATCCATCAAAAATTTTCTTACTGAAGTAATGCTCTAGATGGAGGAATGGATGATTTCAATGACAATGTTTTATGACAATAGCCTTATTCTGCAGCTCGTGCCCCACTCCCCCATCATATAACCCTTCTTCTATGACGGTAACAGGGAACAAGAAGCATCAGCTGTAAACAACATTAAAAGAGGAACCATTTGGAAATAATCTAGATGAATGATGAACATTTTGAGGGCAGACATAAAAATATTCGGAAACTTAAGAGAACCATAAACACATAAGTGATTAGTATTTTGGTTTGTATTAATATCTTGGTCATTTATGAATGTATTCAAGGCTTTTTAGTTATCTTTCAGGGTAATTGAAAACATTCTAAAACAAACGTAGTTTAATCTTACTAGTGGAAATAAGTATGAAGATACTACATAAGAGGCCTATTCATTGAAGTGATTTTAAGAAAGAGGGGAGAAAGGAGAGAAAGGATGAAATGAGCAATCAAATGATAACTAAATCCATTTTAAAACATGAAGATGTGAAGATATAACTTATTCAAGTGGCAGCTGACAGGAGAAATCAACATCATTTATCAAAATACCCAGACTCCACAGAGATCAACTAAGGAGGGCTGGTGGGGTGATGTCCAGAATTAAGAATATGAAAATATAAGAAAATTGTTCTTTTTTAAAAGCTTCCTCACAGGCATAGAAAATTCTATTTGACTAATTTTTTTTTTTAATATGTCAGAGTTCACCTGACCTGATACACAGGGGGTGCCGCTAAGGAACGCTCTGGAGGGGCCTGTCTTCGTGCCAGTCCTGGTTCCATTCTTATCAGCTTTGGAATTCCAGGTAAGTTCTTGAACCTCTTCATGCTTCGATTTTCTCACCTGTAGAATGGAGATGATAATAATAGTCCCTATCCCAATGGAACTGACACTAGGATTCCACAGGCTAAAATGTGTGAAGAAATTAGCACAATTCCTGGCACATAGCAAGTCCTCCACAAATGTTATTCATTCTTGGGACCAATAAAATCTTACAGATCCAAAAACTTGAGGGAGAAAAAGCAATCATGTGTTAATGGTCATGCAACTGTGAATATTCTAAAAACATTGAATTGTACATTCTAACTATGTGAGTTATATGGTATGTGAATTACATTTCAGTAAAGATGTTACAGAAGAAATGCAGAGTGAGAAAAAGCTTTTCCCTTTTCTAAGAGTTTTCTTCTCTCATACGAATGCAGTGAAATGGAGTGTCATTTCTTTATAGAACAAGTGTAGTTTTCCTAAATCTGAATTTCAATGTTTCTTACAGCTGTGAGGAATACCTGAGATTGAAGTATTTTGAAGCACTGGTGCCTGAAATAATATAAACAAAGAAATATACAACAGAATTCTGGAAATAAAAAGAGAATAAACATGCTATTTAGTCAGAGCTTTCTATAGCAAAGGAGTCATTCACCGTCAGTTGTGTTTGGTTAGAGATTCAAAATTAGGCAGGACAATGGGAAAGCTTCATAGTGAAAAAATGGAAGGCTTCAAGTATGCTCTCATTGGTAGATATTGTATGGGGAAGTTTGAGGTGGTCTAGCTACGTAATTGGTTTAGGGAGCATATTTGGCTTTCCCTGGTTGTTCTTGAATTGGAATGGTGGAGGACAAGAAATAGGGAGCTGTCAGTTATTGACCAGTCCTGACTCTTCCAGGCCAATTGCTACACAAGTTAATGTTTATCTTCCAAGACTAGTGGCTTCAGGGATTATGGGCTAGTGTTCTACTGATGTATAAGTTTTGGTCATTATCCAAATGGACATATATTTGGATAACAGATCACATATCTAGCTAAGGATTCCTATGAAAAAGGGTGAGATGTCTTGCCAGAATTCTTTATCTGTCACAACTTTCTATAGCTCCAAAGAATGATGATCAGGGGTATAAAAGGTATAGATGAGGGGAATAAGTGAGAAAAAGAGAAAAATGCATATCACCTAAGTTGCAGTTGAAAGTTTTAAAATTGAGTACAAGCACATTATTGCAAAGTAAGAACTTCAGCAACCTAAGAACCCAAACCTTTCTCATCTGGCTTCAAGTTGCCCCAGGTGGGCCCAGTTTCATCTTCTTTCCTATTCCCTTTTGGACCATATGGCTGATACACACATATACCTCCAGAAACTTGAGCCAGGTCATGGTCTTTGAGGATATAGCTGTGAAATTTATGCAGCGGGAGTAGGCTTTGCTGGCTCCTGCTCAAAGGAACCCCTACAGAGATGTGATGCTGGAGAAAAATCTTCAGGATCCTGGCCTCAGTAGATTGTGTGATTCAACTTAAAACCATGAGTCACTAGTTTGGCAGGATATTCATGGAGAAAAAAATCCAATGAACAGAAAAATAGAAAGAATCACAAAGAATGATTCCTGGTTCTACATTTTAGGAGAAAACTGGGACTGTTATTTCACTAAGATTCAGCACAAGAACAAGGGAGATATTCAAGAAGTCATAAGGAGGAGAGCCTCTGCGAATGTAATGAATGTAATCAATGTGGAAAAAGCTTTGGCCGTTTTCCACATCTTACGGTGCTGAAGTATACTCCTATTGGAGTAAAATCCTATGAATTCAGTACATATGTAAATGCCTTATGGGTCATTTATCTCTTGATAATCATGACAGATCTCACCTGGACACAAATGCCGTCAGTGTAAGAAATGTGGGCAAGCCTGCCATTGTATCTCGTATTTAAGGACTTCTATAAGTGCTCGTAATGGAGAGAAATGCTATAAATACAAAGAATGTAGCAAAATCTTCTGTTGTTCCTCATCCTTTGGGGCCCATGCCAGAGGTCACATTGGAAAAGGTCAATACACATGTAAATAAAGAATGTGGGGAAGCCATTCGTCATTCTTCACATGTGGCAGTAAGTTGCCAAGATTCCTCCCATTTTCTGGTATTCATATCTTTGGGTAACTCTCTCCCTTGAGTTTGGGCTGGCCTAATGACTTCTACTCAATAGAATATGGCAAGAGTGGTGGGATATCATCTTTATGCTGCAGTGTCTTAATCTGTTTGGTTGACTATAACAAAATACCAGAGACTAGGCAGCTTATAATTAAGAAAAATGTCTATCTCATGGTTCTGAATGCTGGAAGTCCAAGAACAGGGTACCAGTCTGGTTGGGTGAGGGCTCTCCTCTGGATCACAGACTTATTTTATCCTCCCATGGTGGAAGTGGGGAGGTAGAAGGGCCAGGGATCTCTCTGGAGACTCTCTTCTTAAAGGTGCTAGTCTTGTCCATGAGGGTTCAACCTTCATGACTTAAGCACTTCCCAAAGACCGCACCTACAAATACCATCACTTTGTGGGGTTAGGATTTCAACATATACATTTAGGCATTTAGGGGGAATGCAAACATTCAGAGCATAGCATCTGGCTACATAAGTTTGTGACTTCTATCTTGCTAGCAGACTCTGTCCTTTGCTGGCTTTAGCAAAATGAACTTTCATGTAGAAAAGCTCGATTTGGCCAGAAATTAAGAGCTGCCTCTAGCCCATAGTCAGCAAGGAACAGAGGCCTTCAGTCAAACTACTTGCAAAGAACTGAATTCTGACAACAACCACATGAGTTTGTAAGCAGACCCTCCATCAGCTAAGCAGATAAGACTCCAGCTCTGGCCACTGCCTTGGTTGCAGCCTTGTGAGACCCTGAGCAGAGGACCCAGTAAGTCATGTCCAGGCTTCTGATCCACAGAATTTGTGAGAAAAATAAATATGTGTGGTTCTAAGATGCTAAGTTTGTGGTTATTTTTTATACAGCAACAGATGACTAATACATTGTCCCTCACTCAACATTTCAGAACTTACAATAGAGAGAAGCCTTTTGAAGGTGAAGACTGTGGGAAAGTCTTTAATGAGTTTTCAAAATGTACTATACCCATGATAACATTCACTGTAGGGAAACCAAACTGTTAAGGAACATGGACACTGTTTTACACACTTTAAGACACATGAGAACTCACATCAGACACAATAATGAAGATGTTCATGTAGATATGAAGAGATGAAGTGTGGGAAAGCCTTCACTAATTGTGTACATCTTACTGTACATGTGATAAACTATACGAATGTAAGGAATTTGAGACTGTAGGAGGAAAACTTTTTACCTGCTGCCATCCTGGGTATTATGGCATGGGTATCATAAATTGGACTAACAAAAGACATTAAGACAAGCAAACAGAAATTTACGAGTGTGCAAATGTGCTTACACATGGGAGCACTCAGAGATGAGTAATTAAAAAAGGTGGCTGGATCATGAACTTATGTAGCCTCTTAAGAAAGTAACATTGAATTTTTAAAGGAGTGACAAGACAAAGGGAAAGAACTTTGAGTTACCAGGGGTGATAAATTGTGAGAAGATAAATATACAGGGGAACTAGTGGAAGCAAAGTGTTGGTTAGCAAAGTTTGTTGTGTGGATCCCTCTGATGCTACCTACAAGCTGAAAATGATCCAAGGTGTCCAGTGATTGACTTTTGTAGTAGAGAGGAGAGGGGTCACATTTTTGCAAAACTTACATTCAGCTTTTAGGCAAACAGGGGAGGGTAGAGAGATTTTCTTCTATCTGCTTCTTTTCCATTGCATTTAGTTCAAAATAATCCTTATGAAAAAGTGGCATATTTGGGTGGCATATTCTGCTACCCTAAAAGACTGTACGTTTTTTCTAATCTTAGGCAATGTGTGGCGTCTCCCACTCTTGAAGAGATCCTATAAGTGTGAATGATGCACAAAAGACTTTACCTGTCCCTTATTCCCAGGACACTCAAGGGAACACCTCTGGGGAGAAAGCAGTGTGGGAAAAGCTTCATACACAGCATTTCACTACTTTAAAAGGAAGTCTTTTTAAATATGGATTTCCTTTAAAATAATCCTTTGAAAATGGATTGCTAACTCATTAATTTCCACTTCTTATATTGTGATACAAGCATGAAGGTGACAGATATCCTTCTAAGATACTTTTCAGCTATAGCATATACATTTTTTTTTTTTTTTTTGCTTTTTAAGGCTGCACCTGCAGCCTATGGAAGTTACCAGACTAGGGGTCAAATTGAAGCTATAGCCACAGCCACAGCAACGTGGGATCTGAGCCACATCTTCAACTTGCATCACAGCTCACAGCAATGCTGGATCCTTAACCCACCACATGAGGCGAGGATAAACTAGAGTTCTCATGGATATAACTGGGTCCATAACCCACTGGGCTACAATGGGAACTCTGATAAGTTTTGCTATGTAGAGTTTTGGTTATGTTTGGGTTACAGAGACATTATTTCATTGCTATTAGAAAGCTTTTTAGACCCAGGAGTGGCTTAAAGTGTATCTTTCTCATTATCTCATTTTTTATGTTAAAAAATTTTCAGGAGTTCCCGTCGTGGCGCAGTGGTTAACGAATCTGACTAGGAACCATGAGGTTGCAGGTTTGGTCCCTGCCCTTGCTCAGTGGGTTAACGATCCGGCATTGCCGTGAGCTGTGGTGTAGGTTGCAGACGCGGCTCAGATCCTGCGTTGCTGTGGCTCTCGCGTAGGCTGGTGGCTGCGGCTCCGATTGGACCCCTAGCCTGGGAACCTCCATATGCCGCGGGAGCGGCCCAAGAAGTAGCAAAAAAAAGAAAAAAAAAATTTTCAGATTATAAAAGTACATATTCATTGTAGAAAATTTAAATTTTACATTGAAATAGAAAGTAAAATTCACTCAGTATCTCCCATTGCTAATATTTTGGATTATTTGTTTTCAACCTTTCTGTGCAGAAAATAAGGTTTTATATAAGGGAGGAAAAGTGAATACAGGGCGAGTTCATTGAAAGGGAGAGAAAGTCTTTTCTTTTATGGGTAAAATAAATTATCCCTTGTAAATGATGGTAGTAAATGGTAATAGAGATCAGAAACTGAATATGTGCAATGAGACACACAGGCTACGTTCCTAGAATACTAAAAAAAAAAAAAAAAAAATCACAAGGTTTTAGTTATGTATCACCTTGTGAAAGCAGTTTTGAATTTTTTACTTATTTTAAGGTCCAGGATGGAAATACCATGTCATTTTTCTTTCCTGTCCTTGTCGTTTCTGCATGAGGATAAACAACTTACCCTTGCTTAGACCTTCAGAAACCCTCTTCTGGTCTAAGAAAGTGGAGTTCCAATTGCCAGTGTGGCAAATGTCTGTCGTTCCTACTTCTTTGTCAGTTTAGGGACCCATTTTAGATGAACTGTCCTCTCCAAGCTTTATAATTTAAAATAGATTATTTTCTTTTCCAATTATAATAATGACAGAAAAATGCTAGTCTGTTGGCAGTTACTATAGTAACCAGGAACAACTTACTTCTTTTAAATAGAAAATGGACACTTAACTCTAAGTTTCTGCTTCATTTTCTGAAGCCAAAAATGCAGTCATATGCTTTGTAAAGACTATACTTCTAAATCATTTCTATCATAAACTGTGTGTTTGTGTGTGAGTGTGTGGTCTGGGTTTGCATATATAAATATAAAAATTCAAATCCATAAGAGACACCTATCATAACTCTTTTTTTGAACTAAATTAATTTCTGACAGACATGTGAAATTAATTGAAATGCAAACACTACCCAAGAGAAAGATTTAACACATGGCTTCTACTTCTTATATATATATTTTTGAAACTTAAAGGAAATGACTCCTTCCCTTAAAGGACTAAAGGATGCTTGATAATTTTGAATCGTACAAATGCATTTCTTTCAGAGAGAAAAAAATGAACTGCCATTAGTGAGATGACTACAAATATTTACATTATTCAAGGTGGCCCTGTTTCCAGAGCGTGGAGGATGTAGGTGGGTGGGGAAGTCAGATATTTTTAATCAGGAACAAAATAAACATTGAGACAACCGGAAATGTAAGATAAATCTGGTAGCCAAGTATGTCCAACTAGAATATGTAGATGAAGAGGTTAGGTTCAGGAAAGTAATTGGGTTCTTGGAAAACACAACTTTGAAATAGACAGCTTTATATTGAAATAGACAGCTTTATAATGTAGAATGATTGAAAGACTTTGAAATTCCAGGCAAATTCATAAAAATATTCCTGCACTAAAAGAAAAAAAAAAATCTGAGCTCAAATCTATCATAGCACTTTAAGGAGTGCTGACTCCATAAATTCTGACTTTTATCAACAGCACTTCAATAATGTTCAGAAAATAAACTTCACAGGAAAACCTCGGGTGTTCAATTAGTGTTAAACGTTTTAGGGCAGAAACTGAGATAATGAAATTATGAGGACAATGGCAGCTTAACGTTTTGCGACTCACAAGAGATTTATGCATTCCAATATAACCTCAAGCTATGCATATGGCATCATAAAAAAGAATGGATTCCTGACAGGAGAACACAGGGCAGGGAATTTGACTGTACTTGTCTTAATACTAGTTCTTTGTCTTAACGGAAAGACTAAAAATGTCCTTTACTTTCAGTACAATTCCAGGCTTCACTTCTCTCCCACAAGACCCCCACCATTATTACCCAAAAACATTTGAATGGAATATTGCTTCTTTTACAAGAATCATTTCCTCTTTAGTGCAAATTGTATTAGGCTCACAGGAGGTCCTGGGGGAATTGCTGGTCTTAAACAAATATCACTGGAAAAAATGCCTGGCCTCTCCCAAACTCTGTCCTAAGAAGAGTGAGCGGTCACCCTCACACAACTTTTCCAGAATTTCAGTGGGAGGTGAAAGTGGGAATCACTCGTGGTACCAGTCTTTATGCCAGAGGCATCTGGCTGTCCCTTCATCCCGCTTGCTGGGCCTGGCGTGACACCTTCTTTTTGAGTGGGAGGAGGAGGCCTTCTTGGAGCTCCCCTGTGGATCTTTCAGGATTTCTCTCAAGGCTCATTAGGCTGGAGGACTGCTAGGAAAATTGGAAAGTCTTCTGAGACACAGCCATGTCTGACTGTCAGGGCACCCCCTCAGCAGCCTGCAGAAATTAGAGGATTGAATGCGAAGAGGCTGCCACTGTGCTGGTTTCACATGGGTTTCTCAAACAATTTAACAGAGTCTAAAAAGAAATTTGGAAACACGGGGTTGCTTTTCTTCTGCCAGCTGAAGTTTACTCTTCTAAGATTGAGGGTTATGATGATAAGGAAGGGTTATCCCTGGGTTTTAGAAGCCGATCCTTGGGTAGCAATGATCTCGGCTTCAATGACCTTGTTGAGGTTGACTCCTCTCTTTTGAATAATTGTCCCTTTGGGAGGTGAAGTGCATGTTCATGCATTGACATGATTATAGTCCATCTTCCCAATACCAGCCCTTAGTGGGGCAGAGGAATGACAACTTACCAGTGACACATTCCCTGAAATTTCACATGTGGTGAAAAGTGTAAGGGGTTTGAAGTCAGGGAGGCCTGGGTCTGCATCTGGCCCCACCACTCAATCTTGAGGATGTTATATAATTCCTCTGATCCTGTGTTCTCCTCTATAAATGGGTTTAGTGCCTACTTCATGACCCACTGTGAGGATTAAATAAGATAGTATAAATGAAACACTTGGCACAGTGCCTTGTACATAGTAAAAGCTCTAAAATGTATCTGATTTTGTGAACTCAGTGGAAAGGGCAATACTCTCTTTTGAACCAGTAGCTGGCAATTGCCTTAGATGATGTCTGTGTCTTTAAAATCCTTCCCTCTCCCTGGGAAGTGATAGTGGTGCACCTTTCACCAGCTCTTCTGGGTTCTTTTTCTTCCCAGTAATGATGCACCAAGGATTCTACTCTACTGTCAAGCTTTTAGGAAAGGTGGGAAGAAGCACCTCATTATAGACCTGCAAAGAATTTCAAGAGGGTCATTCTGCATCCAGATATATAAAGCTCAGTAATAATGGCTACCATTTATGGATTCCTTGCTGTATTCTGGACAACCCAAGTGCATTAAATCTCACTTAAGCTTCACAACAGAAGGAGATAAGTTTCATTTATCCCCATTTTATAGATTGAGAAACTGAGGTATAGAGAGATTACCATGCTGCTCATGGACTCAAACCCAGGTCCAAATGAGAGCACAACACATTTTCTCAATTGTGGTATAAAATGTCTTGTAGCAATCTAGGTAGCGGTCCTTTTTTTTTCTCTTGAAATATCTTTAAGGAAGGGAGATCAGCTTTGTGATTAAGAAGTCGTCTTTATGCCTAGCTGTGATTTTCATTCCCAAGTACTTCATTTGTTTTGACTGGTAGTCTATTGAGATTGAAATAGAAAAAAAATGAAGTGTGCTTCTGATCGTAGCAACCATTTTCAATTAGGTGAAGTTTAAGTCACCAGTTAATTTTTTCCTACTGGTAAAATTCTCCCCAGTACTTCAGTTATACATGGGGGGAATGGAGGAGAACAAGAAAGCGAGTCGATAGGAAAGGAGGCAAAACACGGGAACAGTATCAATCAAAGGCCCATAGGGTGATTTTGGCTCAATTCAGCAGTGGGTCTGGAGTCAGTGTAGGTTACACCTCAGATTGGGAACCAACCATTCTGGGTATGGGTACCCATCAATCATTGGTTAAGGGTTACCCTGCTGAGGACAGAAATTTCCAAGAACTTCCATGGAAACAAGGCAGGTTCCTACAGCCTAAGGGCAGCCCTCAGACAAAGAGACGCAGGTGTTGGCACCTGGGAGCTGGTATGTTTAAACATGGAAAGAGGCCTGAGGGGTTATAGGCGGAGCACAGACAGCACCTGCCATGCTGGCTACACATGGTTCCTGACTTAAGATGGTTCTACTTTATGGCGGTGCAAAAGCAATACACATTCAGTAGAAACTTTACTTTGGATTTTGAATTTTGACCTTTTCCTGGACTTGATATGCAGTATATGATGTAGTGACACACTCTCTCATGATGCTGGGCAACCACAGTGCCCAGGCGGCCACATAATCAGAGGGGTAAACGACTGATCCACTTACCGCCATTCTCTACCCAGACAACCATCTGTTTTTCACTTTCAGCACAATATCCATTAAATTACATGAACAATCCAACATGCTATTATAAAATAGGCTTTGTGTTAGAAGATGTTGCCCAGCTGGATGCTAATGTAAGTGTTCTGAGCACGTGTAACGTAGGCTAGGTTAAGCTCGGATGTTCAGTGGGTTAGGTGTATTAAATGTATTTTTGACTTAGGGTAATTTCAATTTATCAGGCCTTTCAACTTGATCGGCATGTAACCCATTGTAAGTTAAGGAAGATGTGTGATACTGAGGAAAGCCAAAGGGTATCTCCATGGTGTGGGCATTTCAGTCTGTGAAGACTTCCCAGGGCCTCATTCACTTTCTCTCTTCTTAAGCAAAGAGAGAGAATCCTTCTCTGTGAGAGAAACAACAGAATAGGGTTGAAATACACAGGCTTGTAGCTGAACAGCTAGGTCATCATCTGATATTCCCTAGCTGTGTGATCTTGGGCAAGTTGCTTAAAACCTTAAACATTTCTCCTCATCTGTTAATTAGTGATGATCAATTAACTTGCCTCACAGGTGGGTTCTAAGGACCCTGGTTAAGATAATGTCTGTAAAGTGCCTAGCAGAATGCCTGGCACACAGGAAATGCATAGAAATGGCAGCAGTCATGTTATTTCTCTTCCTCATACAATCAGAAAGGCAAGCAGATAGGATGTTTCCTTTAAATAATTGCTAACACTCTGAAGTTAGGAAACCATTATTAAGTCAACTTCTGTGTGTCCATGTCAGAAATACTTTACACTACGTGGAAAAAAAAGTCACGGTTGGGGAGTTCGCGTCGTGGCTCAGTGGTTAACGAATCCAACTAGGAATCATGTTGTTGTGGGTTCGATCCCTGGCCTTGCTCAGTGAGTAAGGATCCAGCGTTGCCCTGAGCTGTGCTTTAGGTCATAGACGAGGCTTGGATCCCTCTTGGCTGTGGCTATGGCTGTGGCTTAGGCCAGCAGCTACAGTTCTGATTAGACCCCTAGCCTGAGAACCTCCATATGCCACCGGTGCAGCTCTAGAAAAGGAAAAAAAAAAAAAGTCACTGTTATAACTTTACAAATTCTTTTTTTTTTTTTCCTTGAATTGTGTCAAGATGGATCATTGAGCTCAGGATCAAAAGCATTTCCAAAAGGTCACCTCTATGCCTCAATGCTTCAGGCTGCTTAATATTTGTAGGAGGGCAAATTCTACAAGCGGGGTCTGCAGACTTGTAAAGATGCTCGTCATCAGCTAAGTAGCTGCATGCTACCGCATGCCAAGGCCTCTGATACTGCAGGTCTGCCCTCCTCATCCTCCAACCAGGAACTGATTTTCCTTGTCCTTGACAGAGCATGGCTTTCAAGGCTGTTCAATAAGTGTTTTCTAATTTGAAAATAACAGCATGACCCTGTGATTGTTCGTAGCCTTATTGGTTAGCATCCTGTAGAGAAAACACAAATGAAAATGTTATTTTGCAAGTGCTTGATGTGCTTAAAGGCAAGAAGGGAAAGACTCCTACAGACTATAGCCATTTTCAGTGGTGTCACCCACTGGATCAAACCTTGACCCAGGGATCCATGGGCCTAGCTTGGAGAGAATCTAAAGTACATCCTGTATTCCAACTTACTCCCTCTGGGATAGATATGGGCAACTTGAGGGTACCACCTCTGCTTCATCCAGTCTAGGATATTTGAATTAGAACATGTTAATTGCTGCTGTCTTTCCTTTCTGTATACATGATAAACTCATAATGCTGCACTGTATGAGACACGCATGCACACACACACACACAACATATGCATCTTTTTTCCTCAGTGGACATTTATGTTCTCCCTTCTGTTTTACAGGTGAGTCTTCCCAGGCACTTATCACATAAGCAAAACACAGGTATAGTGTGTAAACGAGTCCCACAAAGCGATCTTAGTTTTATTATTTGCTCCAAGAGTAGAGTAATCAGAATAGCCCCGTGCTCTCATCTCACAAGTTGCCAAAATTACGCGCGCTATGGCTCACTGTGGGGTCTCTGCATCTTCCTCCCTGTACACATGTTCCTCTCATTGATGCTAATGAAAGTTATGCATGTGTGTTATGGGGAGAAAGAGCCCTCTGGATGTTCTCTCCCACATCCCAATTGAAAGGCTGGGCTGCAAAACAAAATATCGCTTTACTGTTTATTTTTATCACACCAGTTTTTATTAACCAGATCTCATATGACGAGGTCCAGGCATCTCGGCAGTATGATTCTGCTGATGGAGAACATATGTAGTTAATCTCCATGTGCTCTGATCCATAGGCTGGGCTTGGGAAAAGCTGGTGTGCAGACAAGACTTCTTAAGCCTTCCACCTCCACCGTGGCTGTGGAATGGTAAAAATCAGTTTTAGATTATTTGCTTCATACTGGGATTTGTTCTATAACTGATGAGGATCATAGAGACTTTTGGCTGGAAAACTGCAAAGGTCTTTATGCGTCCTTAAAAAGCCCCTCATACTTTCACATCCTGAGGGGAACCGTGTCCAAAAGAAAATTGTCAAATTCATTAACCTTTCCCACTGATTGAATTTTTTAAAATTTCTTTTCACTTTCTTTCCTTCCCTCTCTCCACCCAAATGTTAAAGTAACTCTCAAACAAGCCGGATTTTTTTGTAGTAGAAAATCTGATCCTCAACGTAGTCTCAAGGGTGTACATTATTTGCTCATTCATCCAATTAGAGAAAATCAATACCTTTTTGATCTACCTCTAAAGTCCCTGAACACTTACATATCATAATTCTACTATTACTTCAGCTACTCAAGATACTTTGCATATTGCTTTTCGAAGAAGACCCTTAAACAGCTACACATAATATGTAAAGAGATCCCTTTATAGTCAGGTGGGAGTTATTTGTTTTTCCATCTCAATGTGTGATTAAATATGATTAAAGATATTGTGTTGTAATAAGGTAACCTTGGAAAGTTGCCCTGGGGGAAACCATAGCTGATGGATTCATTAGTTTAAAGTTGGGAAATGGATGCAGCTGCTAAGCTGAACTCAATGAGTGGAAAATGGAAACACTGGGCCAGGGCAGGTCCCCACGGCAAGCTCTGCACTGAGCTGGGAGCTATTCGTGTAGAAACTTCTTAGGAAAACCAAGAAAATAGAGTCAAATGTCTAGACTTCTTTGATTCAAAGTGATAAAATGGCAGCATAACCTGACCATAGAGATGCTCAAAAATAGATTCTCTGTAGAAGCTTAGGACAATAAGGCAGTGGCAACATAGCTTTATGTGCCTTGGAATTATCTGCAAGTTGATGTGTTAAAAGAGAGGAAGCTGTGATGTACCAGGAGTTATGCAGGGCTTAGGGGAAGTCAGGCTTGTTCATTCTTCACTTTGCCCAGCTGTGTGCCTGGCATTGGATGTTCTCATTAGGCGCCTCATATATCACTTTGTAAAGCAGATATTATGGTCCCTTTAGCTAAGAAGTGGCAGAATTAGACCTCACAAGATCTCGAGACACTAACTAGAGGGCATTAAAAAAAGCCCCTCTTTATCTCTGGGTTATCTTGAGAACCAGAACTGGTAGCCACGGTACGTTAAGAGGTAGTGTGGAGTCCACATGTGGGTCCAAGAAAGAAAGTTACCCTTTTCCTTTGCAGGCAAGGGATCAAGGCAAAGTTAAGAAGGAGACGAGCAGATTCAGACAATAGTTTGTTGCAAGTTCTAAATCTTTGGCTTGCTCTCCTTCTCCTCTTTTCTCAGGCTATACTCATTCATTAGGTGGTTTCATCTTCTTTCCTGGCTTCGATGCCATCTCTATACCAATGTCCAGAAGATTTATATCTCTAGCTTCAATCTCCATTGCCTGTGTGATGTTAATTTATGTAAAATATACAATATGCAATGCCTAATAGGCATCTCAAAAATTTCCTTATCCCAAAATGGACTCTTGGTTCCAACATCTCCCACCCCCAAACCTGTTCCTCACTATGTCTTTCCAATTTCGGTAAATAGCAGCAACATCCACCCAATGGCTTATGTAATTGGTAGTATTATTAATTCTTCTCCTTCTCAATCATTCCCCCTTCCACTGGGTCTACCGATAAGACTGGTGAGACCTGTCTCCAAAATACTATCTATCAGTGGTTCCTAAACTCGTCTGCACATTGGAATCACCTGGGGAGCATTACAAGTTGACAGCTGTATCTACCTTTAGTGATTGTGATCCAGTTGATCTGGAGTTTGGCCTGGGTTTTGAAAATACTAAGTGATCTGCACCCTAGGTGACCGTAATGTGAGACCAGTTTGGGAACCTTGATCATATATACCACATTGCTTTATCTCCACTGCTTGGAACATTGCAACCTCCTAACTACTTGCTCCACTTTTTAATACTTTCCCTCTTTCATTTACTTTATATACAGTTGCTAGAGTGATCTTTAAAGAAATGTGGGTCATGTCAAGTCACCTTGCTGGGTTTTTGGGTTTTTTGTTTGTTTGTTTTGCTTTTTAGGGCTGTATCCATGGCATATAGAAGTTCCCAGGCATATAGAAGTTCCCAGGCCAGGGGTGGAATCTGAGCTGCAGCTGCTGGCCACAGCCACAGCCACAGCAATGTAGGATCTGAGCTGTGTCTACAACATACAGCACAGCTCATGGTAATGCGTGATTGAGTTCATTACCACTGGGCCACATTGGGAACTCCTTGTCTCCCTGTTTAAAAGACCCCAGTGGCTTTTTGCTGCAGTTAAGGGTAAACTTGAAACTCTTTACTGAGTCTTCCAGGTCCTATAGGATCTAGATCCTTTGTTCTCCTCTGACTGCCCCTCCTTCCACCACCTTTTCTTCCTGCTGTGCTATAGCCTTATTTTGGGGCCTATGCAAGATTATGCCCATCTCAGAGCTTCCATATTTGTCATTTCTTTCGTCTTTAGACTCTTCTCCCAAAGTTTTGCACTTGTGACTTCTTAGTCATTCAGGTCCCAGCCTGAATGTCATTTCCTCGGAGAAAACCTATATGAAGTAATATCTTCCACCCCAATCATTCTCTCATATTTTCTTCTCTTAATTATATAACCAAGATAATAATCTGTTTACTTGCTATGGGTGTATGTATGTGTGGGTAGAGAGGCATATTTCTCCCTCTGTTAGATCAGAAGCTTCAAGGAAGCGTAACCTAGTTTCTTTTGTTCACTCCTGTATTGTCTGGATTTAGCTCTAGGACTGACATGGTTTCTTATGAAATATATGTTGACTGTCTGGCTATCCGCGTGACTGGATATCCACCACTAAAATGGCAACTTAAAGCCTAGAACCCAAATCTGGTTTTCATATTCTCTTTCCCTTAACTTCTTGTAAGGAATACCTCGAAATCCTTTATAGGCCTCATGTGTGGAATTGAGTAGGAGAAACAGTAATAGAAAGTAGTAGAATATGTTAGTCAGAATAGTTTATGCTGAGATAAACGACACCAACATTTTTAGTGACTTAACACTGAACAGGGACTTAACAAGAAGGTTTATTGCTCATGCCAAGCCTGCTATGGGTCTGGAAAACTCTTCAGGAAGCTGTTTTCTTTCTGTGACGGCTCAGCATTCCAGACTGCTTTGTTTTTAGGACCTCTCCCCATCAACATAGTCACAAAGGAGAAGATAGGCAACTGCACACCAACTGTACGTCAAGTACAGTTCCTAAGTTCTTAAGTCCACATCCACTGGCCTAAACAAGTCATGTGACGTTCCCAGAGGAGAGGAGAAAATTGTAAATCTTGGCAAGTCATAGCAATATCTATGCAGGAGGTAGAGGTCAGGGTGCTGCAAAGAAAAAAAACAATGAGGAAGCATTGTTTGGCCACATCCATGGCATGTGGACGCTCCTAGGCCAGGGATGGAACCCACACCACAGCTGTCAATTGAGCCATAGCAGTGACAATGCCAAATCCCTAAACTGCTCAGCCACCAGGGAACTCCCGGAAGCATTTTTTAATGTATGGGTCTAGTGATGGGCTACTCTCTCCATTTCTGGTCAACTTTAGAAATACAATGGTGAAAATGGATCTCTAAAACCAGATCGACATAACAGAAACAAGAAACTCTAGCAGAAATAATTTGAGAGTAGTCATCCCACTCATATTTCTTATACTCTATGGCAAGAAGAATTAAGCTACTACAGTAAAGGAATTATATTCAATATTTTGTAACAACCTATAATGGGAAAGAATAGAAAAAAGAATATATGCAGGCATTCCCTTGTGACACAGTGGGTTAAGGATCTGGCATTGTCATAGCAGTGGCTCAGATTGCTGTTACAAGGTTTTGATCCCTGGCCCAGGAATTTTCGCATGCTGCAGGTTCAGCCAAATATACATATGTAATATATACATGTATATGTATAACTGAATCACTTTGCTGTATACTCGAAATCAACACAGTTTTGTAAATCAACTGTACTTAAAAAAGAAAACAAAATCAAAAAAGAAAAAAAAAGAAGAATTAATATAGTAAGATCTTAAGTGCTCTGTCCTTAGGAGATCCAATTAGTTATCCTTTGTGATGGGAAGATTTTTTTTTTCTTTTCGTCTTTTTTTTTTTTTTTTTCCCCCTAGGGCTGCACCTCGGCATATGGAGGTTCCCAGGCTAGGGATCCAATTGGAGCTGTAGCCGCTGGCCCACGCCAGAGCCACAGCAACGCAGGAACCCAGCCGCGTTTGCGACCTACACCACAGCTCACGGCAATGCCGGATCCTTAACCCGCTGAGTGAGGCCAGGGATCAAACCCGCAACCTAATGGTTCCTAGTCGGATTTTTTTAACCACTGACCCATGAGGGGAGATCCTGTGATGGGAAGATATTTGAAGCCTCCTGACTTAGAAATCCACTTTGTATCCCTTGGGTTACTGTGCAGTATACCATAGAGTATATTATACACAGCAGAAAACAAACCAAAGGGACTCTTGTCAGACTTTTCAAAACAGTCCCAGACCTTTGTGGCCTCAAATATGAATTACTACAATGTTTGTTATCAGGGCCTCCCTTGATCCAGTGGTTGGTAATTCAGGGTGTAGTTTAACCAGTCTCCAAATTGGTGTGTCATACAGAGGCTGTTACATCTGTTTGAAGACTGTATTTACTGTCTTCTTGCTTCAGGTACAATTCGGCTCAATAACTTTGATCTTTCAACTCAAACAATTTTGTAGGCTACTTTCTTCTTAGGGTTCTACTTAAATATGGAAATAAACAAAAAACCTTTGGCTGTGCATGTTAACCTGGAAGCCTTAGGATGTGCTTTAATCCAAATAGATAATATTGGAGTCATGATTTTCAAGAAGAAGCACACATTTTGACATTTCTCATGGCTCAGTACATATTTCTCTGTTCTCTTAGGTTTGCATAATGACAATATCAGAAAAAATTTCACTTGGTGACTTACTCTGAAGATACTTTGTAGTTATAGACCAAAAGAGAACAAAATAATGACAGTGATGGTTACCACTCTTTGGCAATATTAGCATTTGTGGTCATAGGAAGGCCATTTAGTGAATTAATTCAGCCATTCTTTAATAGTGTCATGAGAAGGAGTGATTTCCAGCACTTTGCCCTGGGAACACGTGGTTTAACCAGCAAGACGGATTCCACTGAGCCACCCAATATTTGTCTTGTAACAATAAAAGAATGGGTTGAGTACTGTTATTTAGAATATTCTGTTAAACCTCAATATCAACCTGGATATTTCACAGACCCATAAAATTCTGCAGGATGCTTCTCATGCAGGTTCTACCAATTTACTACTTCTTGTTGAACTGTGACTCATTCCTCCCAGTATCCCTGGTACCTAACTCATTGCTCCATATACGTTTATTGCATGAGTGGATACATATTTCAATGATATAAAAACTCTTTGATGTGAACAAGTGTTTACTTTGGTAATATTAATGGTATTATGGTCATGTGCAGACCAGTAGAGTGAGGTGGTCTAAAGTTACTTCCCTAGCTTTTTTTCTCAGAAGCCTCCCAACTCTTAAATATATTTATACAAGCAATTGTTTGAGTGGATCTGTCAATGCAAAATAGGCATGAATTCCTGTATTTCTTTTATAGCTACCCCATGAGAAGAACTGTATTATAGAACAGAGAAAATTCTTGTACTCATGCTGTATGGTGTCAAACATAGTAAGTATAGGCACCCACTACATTTTTTCTTCTTCTGGATGGTGCCAAAAAATAGATATGCATAATGCATACTTTATAAAATCTAGTTTTTTATGTGTATGTTTATATATTTATAACTTACCTTATTTTAGAAAGATTATAAAGCCACTGGACAAGATATATGTGTATATTACAGTAATTACTGTAATAAACAGTAAAAATTAAAATAAACCATTGAGAATCAGAGTAATAGGAAAATAAAGGCAGTTAGGGCCGAAAAGGTAACTCCATCAAAGAAGCTAGGGTACAAAAATATGTCAAGCTCTCTAAAAGGTAAGGTATAAACTAGAACTCAGTGTTCAACCTCTATATGATGAAACTAAGTGCTCATCTGTGGCTCACCTATTCCTGGCATGAAAGCCGGAAAGAAATTTGTCACCTAGGTCCTTATAGAGAAGACACTGTGTAGTGTAGCTGATTATACCTTTAACAACATCCTCAAGGATATTTACAAGACTGCTTAGGGCAATGTCCCTCAATATAGGCTGATGACATTCCAGTCAATGTAAAAGCAATCCTACAGAAGAAGAGTTTGATGAGGGCCAGGGACATAGCTCTCTGCCATCTAGCTTAATTTCAGAGGGTCAGAGTCATGGGTGGACATCCATAAATTGTTTCTTTCAATTAAGCTTTGAGTAACTATTGGCTGAACTATATATATCTGAGTTCAAGATAATACTGTTATTGACAGGCGGGTGCCCTTAGAGCCACAGACTCCTGAGGTCTCAGAAATGTCAAAAAGATAGAGACTAATCAGACACAGAGAATCCAGGAAACCCACTGGCTGTTGGGTATCCTCCAGCATCAAGTAAAAGCTGACTCAAATATAGCTCTAACTTGTTTACATAAAAGAAAATTCAATATAGTTTCCATTTAAAAACTTTTAAACTTTTTTTATTGTTTAGGGACATGCGTAAGTTCTAAGTATAAGCCTTGAAAATTAGAGAGTAGTAATAAAAAAACTAAAAATGGAAAAACTGCTTTTCAATAAATGGTAACTCCATCTTATTAACTCTGAGATCAAATTACTTAACTGAAAGATGAGCTCAGCATCTGTAGACTCACAATAGAACCCCAAAGATTCATAAACAATTAAACAATCTCATCTCTAAAGCAATGATCCAGAAGAAAAGTGTGTTCCATTTTCATTAAACCTGGAGCATGTAGAATACTTCCAGAGCAGTGTACATGCATAAGTAATAGAGAAAAGCATGTACCACTGGTGTTCGGATGGCTCCATAAAGAATTACGCAATCATAGCCCGCCCATTGTGTAAATGGTAACTGGGAAGCAGAAGGAACAGACCGACAGGGTTCACAGCAAAGGGAAGAGTGTCAGTGTCATTTACACTGGCCTTGCTGAATCTAAACAAAACTCTTCCTTGGTACTTAGGGTTTTAAAAAATATGTCAGATGGGACCACAGCAGGCTAGTGTGGTGGCATGTTCTGGAGGCATTAATTTATTTTTGCCCCCTGCTAAATAGTGGGAAAAAAGTGGATTTTAGTAATTAATAGGCACTTACCCTTCTTCCGTCATATTGTCAGCTTCAGTTGGTTTCTGTCTTGCCATTAACATGTCTAATGCATATGTCAAGTGGAAGGCTGACATGCTTAGTGGCAAACAGAATATTATGTGAAGGCGGCAATGTGTTAAAACAATTGAGCGAACAAGCACTAAAGTTTGCTGCTCAGGCCATATGTTGCAGTGTTTAATTTCCCGTAGTGGAGAAACATGGTTGTCAAAGAAAAAGATGATGAATACATTTACTTTGGGCAACTTATTACAATGAAGAATGACTTTCCAGAGGAAGAGAACAGAAGAATTAGGCTTGCATGGAGAGCATATGGGAGGCATTCAGACACAGGCAAGGATCACGGGACTGTGGGCTTTCAAATGAAAGACATTTAATCAATGCATGTGGCTGGTGTTGACATATGGAAGTGAGAAATGGGTTTTGATTTTGAAGACAGGAAGAGGGTTAATGGTAGTACAGGTGGTTACAGAATGATTGATCCTTTGAGTAACTAACAGAGAAAGACTATGTAACTCTTTTAGTTGGGCAACAGACCCCAGAGAAAAGTGTAATTTAGAAAAATACAGAACATGAAATGATCCAGGGCAGGTCATCTGGCTACAAGAAGAGATGACAGACAGAATAAGCTGATGATCGAACAGTAGTAAAAGGGATGCACTGGGGAAGGAGTGGTCAGCAAAGGCTTTAATGGGGCAAATCAGAAATGACTGAGGCTGGGGATGAGCATTGTCCACACCTGGAGGGAAAGGAGGGCTAATAACCTTCCCAGGCTTAAGTTGGTTCAACTTCGATTTGCTCAGCTAGAGCTGACTTGGGGACTCAAAAATTCTTCTTTGAGAAAACTATTATCTGCTGATATCAAGGTCTTGCTGTGGGGAACTACTGTTTGTAGATTTTCTCCCCTGCAGTAAGGATTTCTAGGTAAGTCTGTATATTTACTTTCTTTTCTTCGTTCCAAAAATGCATCGGAGAGAGCCCTTAAATTACCTTTATCTGAGTTGTATTTAATCCCATTCTTTTAGAGGTGAAAGGTTAGCTCATGAGCTTGGTGAAACAACAGATTATTTGGTATTTAATTGTTGCATTCTCCTCGTTTGTTGTTACTTGGTTAGGGAGATGGCCTTGGAAAGATAATGTTTTGGGAAAAATGAATTTGATCACTAATGATTTCAAAGAATATGGAATGACCAGATCTTACTCCAAATATCATGAATAACTATACTCTAGATATATCATGTTTGCAAAGACATTAAATGAACCGTTATGAAGCACTGATTTATATAAAGTGTGATTAGGGTAATGCATTTAACAGTTGAAGGCAGTGCATTGGTCTTTTCTAAACTGAAATCACTTGCTAGACACTCGAAGTGTTGATGAAGGTAACAAAATCTTTCTTTTAAAAAAAACATCCACTTCTTATGGGTCAAAAAAGTTAGAAGTCTCCTTTCAGACATTTAGAGAATAAAACATGAAAACCAAGACTGTCCATCAGCAGCTGCTTTCACACTAGTGTAAGAAGGTGAAGAGGGAGGACAACAAGAAACTATTGGAACTGGAGGACAAGGATTTTGAAAATGGATATGTAAGGCAGAGAGTGGTCTGATTCTAAATTTCACCTGTTTACCCTCTTTTGGTTCTTACATTTTTCTGAAAATTAAACCTTAGCCAAGGACAGCCTACAAGTTGCAGATGGTATTGATTAAATTCTGAGTAGGAGTCTAAATGGATCTAACATAAATTACCCTTGAAACCAAAGAGTAAGAATGAGTGATTAGGGAGGGGGCCCAAAATGAAGATAATTAAATTTAACTAGCAGTTTGTTCTCCTGGTAGACAAGTCCTTATGGTGCTGAACAAACCATGACTCAGTTTCCTCTGTCAGAACATGTGCAAAACACTTTCCTTTCTCATCAAGTCCTGTGAGGCTCAATTACTGCCTGAAATCTACTTGGAAATTTTCACACAAAAGGTGCTATGGATGTGAAATGAAATGTTAGCATCCAATAGCACTCAGGTCTCACTCTCTTTATGCCTTTTCAAGTGTCTGCCACTTCTGCCTTTGCAACTGTGTTGTGTGTCCTGCCACCTGAGTCCCTTGACCGATTCCCTAATGTCTAAAAATTGCAGATAAGGTGACCTTGAACTTGGAGCTGCCATTACACCTCTTAAAAATTACATATGTCATATTTTTGTATGAACATGTGTTGTACTCTTGGGAGTTTGATGAGTGGTACAGAAAGTAGCAGGCCGAAACAATAACCAGTAAAGTCATCAAAACCTGTATGAGTTAAAAATTGGCAGTTTGAGCTTCATAAAGGACAAGTGGATCATTATCATTGTTAAAGGGGCATGGACCATGGACATATTATTTGAGGAGGGAAAAATAAAGTCAGTGGAGGCTGAGGGCAGCTGTTTAACCAGGGACTGCAGTGAACTGGCAGATTCAGATCTGTGTTGTTGTTGTTGTTTTTTCCCAGAAATTCTGGAAGCATGGCTTTTTATGTAAACTCTCAAAATTTTAAATGTTGTTGACAATTAAAAATAACATGGTGTGTCAGACGAAATATGTATGGAGGCCACATGTGACCTCTAGATCACCAGACTGCCACTTCTGATTTGAAAAATGTTCCATGCCATAATCATGTACTTTTGGATAAGTGCTCAGACCTGCATGTGCTTGCTTACCTTTTAGGGCAAAAGACCTCCTTTTTAGTGACTAGAGCTGAAATTCTCCACATGTGTAGAATTGCTCTCAATCCGGTTCAATAACAGTAATTCCTGGAAACCAGCCATGTGCCAAGCAGTTTCAGGCATGTGGAGTGTGAGCCCTATCCTCAAAGTACTCAGAGAAGAAGAGACAAGATTAGACAAATTCACTAATGCCTGCAGCATGAGGAGAGGAACAAGTGCCAAAAGAGCCACACGAACCCAGGACCACGGGCTCCAATGAGAGAGAAAGCAATGCAGTAGGGGATTCTGGGGAAGAGATTTGGGGCAACGTGAGCCCTGAAATAAGCCATGAGGGTAGGTGGGGTTTTGGCCGATGAAGATACTAAAGGAGGGATTTCTGGCAACAGTTGGAGCAAGGGTATGGATGTGGGAGAGGCTGGGGTGGGATTAAGGAAGCATGCAGAGCCAAGTTTGGCTAGATCGTAAGATAAGTGTGGGGTATTTGAGAGGCAAAGGCTGAGCCCAGTGGTGGGCTCCATATTGTGGAGAGCTTTGGAGGCTCGGGTTGGGTGTGTACACCAGTAGTGCAGGTAAGGAGGGGCAAATGATGGAGCTTGAACTGGATAGACTTATAGCTTCTAAGTTTCTGTTTACCTGAGCCCATCTCTCTCCAGATACTGAAGACTTTCTGTCCACTGGCATAACAGCAGTCAGGTTTTAAGCCAAACTTGCCCAGCTGGGCAGTGTGTTATGAGCCCACTCCCACCAGTGAGTGAGGTCTAAAAAGAGGTTGACTTTCCTAAGTCTGGCACCTGTGATGTCCCTTGGGTATCCATCTTCCCCCAACACAAACTGAGGTGCTCAGTCCATGAGATGGCATTTTCTTCCACATTCCTGCTGTGTACCAGGATCCTCATGAGCCTGCCTAGAGTTTTAACCAAACCGCCTTGATGTTTGCTGACTTTCTTTTTATGATAGCTTGTGAGAGGAATGCATTGTGCTCAGTCTGATCTCAGCAACTGCTTGGAAACCATCTCTAATCTCTGTGCACAACTCCTCACAAAGCAAGAAGGTTTCACCATCTCATGGGCATACCAAAGACTCAGATATTCCCACCACTGTGGCCTCTTCACCCTTGGAGGCTGCAGTTTGGATAAATGGCTACTCTCTTTGGGGCCATACCCCTTGCAGTCACATCTTCTCTTTCTCCTCTGAGCTTTTCAAATGGAAATTAATTTCAATAAAGTCTAACTAAAAACACAATTTTTCAGTTGCTCTAGTCATGTCTGAAGGTCTCAATAGCCACAGGTTGTTACCCACTACCATATCGGACAGGACAACCAGAGAACGTTTCAGTCATCACAGAAGTTCAGTCAGACAGCCCTGAAAGCACTGCTTTGTTTCACTAACCAAATGGGCTTGGTTCTGAACTATGCTGATGTGATTACACACAGACACACATGCCTTTGAGCACAAATATACATGGAGCTTGAAAGAGCTTTACCATCAGCTCTCATCTCTCTGAAACGGAATAGGAGGACAGAAGAAGAAGGGAATGCTGTTCAAGGCACTGGTATGAACCCCCAAGAACAGATATTTGGCTTGAAAAATTAATCATAATGGAATGTAAACTAATAAAAGTAACAAGAGAGAAACAGAAAGGAAAGGAATGTAATGATATGCTGTATAATTCTAGAGCATTAATAAAAAGCCATTACTATAAATCACAGGAAATTATTACAACCCTAGAAAAGTAGAAGCAAGGGCCAGTTTTGGAATAGCATTTCAAATTATACTGTATTATACACAATAAAAGAAAGATACTGTGGGACTTTACAAAGAGGTGCCATTGAGAGAAACCAAAAATGCCTCCAGCCTGTACACATCTTGTTTGCTCATAAAAACCAAGGATATTTAAGTTTGAATTTGGTACCAACAGAGATTGAATGTGCTTGCACTTAAGATGATATCACAATGAAGTGACACTTCTTGATGTGGGTCCAAGAGTCTTTTTATGCTGATTGGAGATCACTCGCCACCCAACCCAGGCCCAGACTCCAGATGGAAGAGACCCTGGAGGAGAATGTAGATTCCATGAAGTAAAGATCTAGTGGATCCTATTCTCATGCATCCCCAGGGCCTAGTACAGCACCTATGACACAGCAGATTGTAAATAAATCATTGCTGAGTAAATGAAGGAAAGAAGGACAAATGAATGTTTAAAGACTGGGAGCAGCCGCTTGTTGATCTGGAAATCTTAACTTTCATGATAAGCTTCCTCAGAGTCAAACAGAGGACTCCATTTTTTTTTCCTCTGATTTAAAAGTGTAACTTTTGAAATAATTCTATATTTGCACAGTTCTAAATACAGATATACAGTGAGAAATCTTGCTGCTCTTGTACCCCATATTCCCAGTTCCTGTGTCTGCCTCTTTACTAGTAACCACTATATTTGGTTTCTTGTAAAATTTTCCAGTTTATGTGTAGAATAACAAATATAAATTAAGGTTCTTATTTCTCCTTTTTCCATATCAAAAGCAGCCTACTTGACACATTATTCTGCATTTTGCTCTTTTGAATTTAAATAATTAATTAATTTGTTTATCTTTCATTTTACAACTGCACCTGCAGCATATGGAAATTCTCAGGCATTGAATCCAAGTTGCATCTGAGGCCTATGCCACAGCTATGGCAACACCAGATTTGAGCTGCATCTGTGACCTACACCACTGTTCAAGGCCAGCAATAAAATCCACATCCTCACAGAGACTACATTGGGTTCTTAACCTGCTGAGCCACAATGGGAACTCCCTGCATTTTGCTCTTTTTTATTTCATAAGGTCTCAAGGATCTTTCCATGTTGCTCTATATAGGGTCAGCTCACACTTTTGTTGTTGTTTTATTGTATTCTATTAATAAATCATGGTTTATTTAAGCAATTTCCTAGATTTAACGATTTAGGTTATTTCATTTTTTTTTTGTCTTCCAAACAATACTGTGATGAATATCTTAAACATATGCCCTTTCATTCATTTGCAAGTGCATTTGTAACATAAATTTCCAGAAGTGAAATTGCTGGGGCCAAAGATAGATGCATTTGTAATTTTGATAGATTTTGCTAAATTGCTCTCCATATGGGGTTATACTAACATCAACTCCCACAAGCAATGTTTGAGAGGGCCTGTTTCCTACAGCCTTACCAATAGAGCGTGTTACCAAATTTCTGGATTTTTGCCAACCTGATAGGAGAAAAATGGTGTCTCATTGTAGTTCTAATTTGCATATCTTTTATTATGAGTGAAGGTGAGCATATTTCCATATGTTTAAGAGCCATTCATGTTTCATTTTCTGTGAACTATGTTTATATCTTTTGCCTAGATTTTCCCATAAGCTCGTTGGGCTTTTATTTCTTTCTCTATTTGTAGAAACTTTTTATCTGTTGGGGAAATTAGCTCTTTGTTTATATACAAATCACACATATTTTCCTAGTTTGTGGTTTTTTTCTAGGTTTTGACTGCGTGTGCTTATGTGTATTTTTCATGTAGAAGCTTTTATGTATTCAGATTTATCAATTTTCTTTTGGCTTCTGGACTTTGAATCAGTTTAAAAAATCTTTCCATTACATGGATTAAAAAATTTCCAGGTTCTTTTAGTAATTTTATGTTTTTATTTCTAACAATAAAATCTCTGATCCATTTGGAATTTATCATCGCATAGAGTGGGAGGTAAAGATCTAACTTTATTTTTTCCAGATGCCTCCCTGCTGTACCAACACCATTTATTATATAGTCCATCTTTTCATTGATGGTTTGAAGTGCCACTTTTAATATATACCATATTCAGGAATGCTCATCATTGGGTGGAGATTAAAGTACATCTTGCTTGGCCATCTTATTTGCCCCTTGTGAAATCTGTTGGATTTACCCTAGGGGGCAGGGAAGAAATCCTGGGTCTCCCAGACTCGTCACAGGTCCCCAATACGCTCCAGAAACATTGGGTGAGACAGGCACAATTTTGCTCTTTTGGCACATGAACCCTAAGGGTTTGCAGGGTCTCTGTAGTCAATGCTTCAGGGCTCCAGGCAGAAGTAGAGGATATACCTTCTTAAAGGGATTATAGGTGCAGACATTCCAGACAAGCAGAGAAAGGAAGATGTGTAATCTTTGTGAAAATCTATTCACCTGAGTTTTTGCCTTTCCCTACAAAGGGAAGAAGCTGAAGGAGGTGCACTTTGAGGTCCCTTTAAGCACTGACATGCCATGAATGGTAAGCAGCAATGGTCCGATGAGAGCATTTCAGCTGCATGACAAGAGGGCTGGATTGTATTCCACACTCGGTCACTGGCTCCACTACATAAATCGTGCCCTCCAATGAGGTCAGTTCCAGGGCTCTGTGTGTAAATCTGAGGCTGAGACTGACCACTTGTGAAATGGCTCAAGAATAGGGGCATGAACAGAGAAAGATTTATGATGTAGCAAGAGATTTGCAAGACTATGAGGGAATGAGAGAAGGCAAGTATGTTCTCCCTCGCTGTGATTTCTAAGCCTGGAATAATCCATCTACCTGCAAACTTTTGAACCTGTCCTATTGCCCTCCTAGGGCTTATATACTTTGACATTTTCAAATATAGTGTGAGCTCTTCTAATGTGAATGTAAAGACACTTGCTCATTGCAAGGGCAAAATTCAAGATGACATGATCAAAGATGGTAGAAGGACCAAATGTTGGGAGTAGTTATTTACATCATCCTGGATAAAGAGCCCCACGGGTACCATATCAAAAGCTCTGTTTGTGACATTCAAAAAACCCCAGCCAAGTAGCAGCAGGAGGTATTAGATGGGCTGGCAAACATTTGGGGGTTTTAGTGTAGATCCTAAAAGCATCACATATTTAAATCATAGATCGGAATAACATATCTAAAAATGGCTGGAAGGCAAACATATTTGAGTTTAAACAACATGCATTAAAAATATGAATAACCATCTTCCTGTATTAATCATATCAAAATGATTTTGTTTTTCTACAGTATGCAGATGTCTCTCACTAAGCAAAGTAACACATTTCTATTTCAAGGCTATTAACAGTGGAGCAGCTGTACACTACCAGAGAATTTTTAGAAATTATAATGAAATTAAACAGCAGATAAAAAAGAAAAAAAAGGAGATACTGACTTTAGAGCTCTGCTTGGTTGACGGTATTATCATATTAAACATATATTTCAAGTACATGATACATTTCCACAGAGTGATGTTAGATCAGTATATTATAGCTAATTGGAACAGAGCCTTGAGGTTTTTTTAAAAAAAAAATCCCAATGCGAAGAGAGGAAAATGCATTTGAAGGGGCATGACAACCTTTCATTTATACATTATGACTCTATTGAATATGAAAAGTTGTTCTGTAGGTGAAGCTGCAATTGATGCTTAAGAATATGAAGCTTCTAATAGCATCACTGGTCAAAAGCATTTGCTGAATAACCATTGTGCGTCAAACGTCCTTCAGCATTCAAGCCTGGAAATTAAGCATTTCTATTTTACCTGTTACTTCCAATAAAGGGGATGGAGTGTTTTTTGTTTTCTTTTGCTTTGTTTTTGAGAGAGAGAATTTTGAGTGTAGTTGTTCTTCCTATGTTCTCAAGTGACTACTAACCACTGAGTTCTTAAACATTTGCCCCATTTTCAGTTGTGCTTATTTTTCTCACTTCTGAATAAACTCTCAGAGGAATCAAAAATCCAGCTATGCTGACATATAACATGACTAGGGGAAAACGTCTCAGAGGATAAGTTTTATGAAAGGAAAATTATACTCTGACTTAAAACTGTATAATAATCGGGTATATGCTAGCAAAATAAAAATAAAAACCACACCACTACACTATGTATATAAAGCCAACTCATATATTAGATACCAACTGAAAAAATGCCAACCAACAGCCTCTTCCTCTGGCAGGAGAAAAGAATGCATCTATATATTCGATGTTAGCTTGTCCCCATTCCTAGGCTATTCAAATTAAAAGCTACATGCATAACTAATATTCTGGTACTCTACATCCTTTATTTAGGAGGTGTTGGTGTTGAGGAAGGGCCAGTAGGAAATAATATAGAGCTGCCATTTCAACCTGGGTCCTCGGAGGAAATAAAAACAGGACAATGCATTTCAATGGATTTCAGACTTGCAAAAATATTCTAATTTTCCCAGACAGGGCTTTTCTTATTTAAATAAATACGCTCAGGTTCCTGTCTTCTTTTCCTGCCTGACTCCAAGAAAACTTCTAAGGGAGCAAAGCAAGAGAAGGCTCCAATTATCTCCAGCACTCTCAGGGAGGCTTTCTAAGGGCAAAGTACAATTTGTTCTACAGCAAAGCACCTCCAACACATGGTCTGCAAGAGAACTTTGATAATGTGCTTTGGATTCTTTTCGACTCTCAGAAATATTCTTCCTTTTTTCCCGCAGAGTCAACACACAATATTAAACAGCCTGTCTGCGGTATCTAATTAACAAACTGACTGCAGAAGATCACTTACAACATAAAATATTAAATCATCCTAAAAACTAATATTCTCCACACCTCATAAATTAAAATAAGCAAGAGACTGAAATGAAATAAAACCCTGATGCATATCATTCCAGGCCTTTGCCCCCCAAAAAGGCTCTACTTCTTGAAGCCATTTAACCATTTCAAAGAAACACACACACACATACATATACATGCACACCAAACAATTTCAAAATGCTTTCTGCCCCCATTCTCTACTTCACTGTAGAAACTCCAACTTGAGACCTCAGTCTGTACTTCTCTTGATCTTAATGCTTCACAAATCATTTTAAGTTCAGATATGGAACTCATCAGTTATGTGTCTTTTCATTATAATTGCAATGGAGTCTTAGAGCTCAGTTCTGTTCCCATTGGCTCAGTGGTCATCATTTATCTGCTTTGTATATTTAGGTCATTATTTAACAGAAGCAGCAATCTGTTTGAAGAATGCATGGGCTGTTTGATATTAACACAGAGAATGATTAATCAAAGAGCCCTTGGTCCTAAAGCATCAAGAGAGAGCTGAGGTCATTAGCAGGGCAAAACTGGGAAACAAGCTTTGACTAGGAAAATGAGATGGGCCAGTATTTTGAGGATTTTAAAAAATAAATAAGGAGGTTATGGTCATTCATTTGCAGAGCTTTCACTTTAAAGATCACTGTGTTAGGAGATCTGAAGAAATATTATTCCTAACACTGGAAATCATTTCCTCTACAGTAAAATATGAAACCATTCGCATCTAGGTAATAGCTGAACCCACCAGCATCTGGAACAATAGTTGTTTCTAATACTGGACTATTCGGATAGTTTTGTGATTTAACTGAGAAATATCAACAGATGCTGAACTAGGCGTTGGATATGAGAGAGAGCTGGACTAATTAAAACTGTTACCCAGTTGAGACTTCTTTGGCGCTCCAAGGTAAGGGTTCCTTTGCCAAAGAGACAGAGGTTTAATGTAATTAGCTAGACATTATTCCAAATTAGTTCAATTTTCTACATTGTTTTGGCAGTCAAGTCCATGAAGCATTTACCCCATCATATATCAGGGAAAGTGGGACCGAACACCCCCAAGAATAAGAAAAGCAATTATTATCTTAAATTTAGATTTTCCCCAAAGCACTTCCTGAAATAAGGTATAGTTAGTTTTCTACTGCTTCTGTGGCAAATTACCAACTTAGTTATTTAAAACAACAAAAATTTATTATCTTAAGCGTTTCACAGTCAGAAGTCCTACATGGATTTCCCCAGGCTATGACCAAGTTGTCATCAGGGTACATGCCTTTATGGAGGCTTTAAGGAGAATCCATTTCCTTGCCTTTTCTAAGTTCTAGAGGCTGCCTAAATTCCTGGGTTCATGATCCCTTTCTTGAATCTTTAAAGCTAGCAAGATCAGGCCATGCCCTTCTCACAGTGTCATCTCTCTGGTTATTTCTTCCAATTCCCTCTTACACTTTTAAGGACCCTGTGATTAAACTGAGGCCACCTGGATAACCCAGGTTACCCTCTAGTGTGATCAGCTGATTAGCAATTTTAATTGCCTTTGCCTTGTAATCTAAAATATTCACAGATTCTGAAGATCAAAGTGTAGACAGTTTGAGGGGGATCCTTACTCTGCCTATTACACAACAGTTTGGGATTTGGGTGTAAATATTTGGGAGGTGATCCCAGGAAGCACTATGAGGGGTAGAGAAGTAAGATGGGAAAACAGAAAAGCAAACAAAGGGAGAGTTCATGAGCAAGTTTCTACTGTGGGCAACTGAGGCTCAATCTACTAAGGACTCTTAAGAGAGTAGGCAGAACATACCTGAGAATTATATCACTGAATGGTGAGAAAGCTGGGGTATATATTCACCTACTCCCATTGTTTATTGTTGAGAGTTATTCCAGGAGAATTATTCTCTCCTTGTGTATATCTTTCTCCATGGAGTTAGAAAAGATAGCTGCACATGGATCTAATTTATATTGTTCTCACCGTCCTCAAGCCTAGAAGATACAAATGTTTAAGCTCTTTGGATATTCTTGGATCATGTGGCTAGCTTTGAACCAATCAGTGAAGTCCAAGGGGGATAAGATGCCTCAACTGGTCAAGGCTCAGTTCTGCTAGAATCACAGGGGATGGAGGAGAGGAAGCACCGAAATGGAAAGGGGGGACTTGGGTGGGGAGAAAAAAGCAGTCGACAGTTTTGGGAAGAATGAAGAGAATCCATAGGATTCAGGGAGGCCAAGATCGAAGAACAGGTGTAAGGGCTTCCAGAGGTCCCAGCTCATCCCTGTACATCTACAGAGATGAGGAACATAGCTGCCAAGAAAGAAATCAAAAAGACCAGACCACACTCCAGGGCTTGAGAGTTCCTGCAGTCAGAAAGCCAGGTTGTAGACTTCTTTGATGTGCTATTTTAGGCCTAGATCCTCAGAGTTTACAGGGAGAAGCTGCCCCAGCAGGTGGTGGTAGAGAAGGGAAAGACTTGAGAAAGAGCAAGAAAATAAATGAGTCATGGAAAAGGGAAAGGAGAAACATAAACAAGTAAAAGATACATTAGAAAATGAATAGATAAAGGAAATGAAGAGAATAAGCCATGGAAATCTAGGGCAAATGGGGTGCCAGGAAGTATTTTCAAAAAGGAATAAGGCATGGAATTAGGAGGGCAGATGAAATGACCACATCATTTAGGAGTGAGATAACTGGGGACTTATTTGCTAGGCTTTGTATCCATCTTTCTATCTACTTTAATATCTAATCTGGACCTTCTAGGATAAGGATTTTTCTCTGAAACTAATGCTCTAAAAGAAATTCAAACCTGACTTTGAAAAAGGTCTGTTATTTTGAAAACCCCTTTGGAAACATTGCAGAAGGAGAATTTCAGGATATAATACAGTGAAAAGATTTCGTGAAGTCTTAACCTATCACTCTCCTCAAAGTCCCACACTATCTCAATCTCTGTGTCTCTGAGACTTCTGCCCCCGAATAAACACCCCTACTGGCCCACTGTCCCAGTCTCCCTGTTCTTCCACTTCCCAGATTTTTTTTTTTTTCTTCCTCTATGGGCAGCTCCTAGCCCTCAATCAGCTCAGTCAAGCCAGGAGTTAATCAGTAACAAAAAGCATCCTCTTGGGCAGGGAAGGGAGGCTCTGAATTCTGCGCTTGAATCTTCTTGGCTCTGTTTCTCATGCATCTTGTTTAATCTTAAGGGGTAGGGCTGATTCTCATCATTCAATAGATGGGAAAGCTTGAGTTTTGAACCAAGATCTGTCTGATTCTAAAGACAATGCTCTCAAATATTACATTGCCATATATATCGTTCATTCTCAGATTTTGGTATGAATTAAATCACCTGGGGATATTTGTTAACTGTGAGGCCCTACCTCCAGAGATTCTAACTTAATCATTTTGCGTTAAGGGTCAGGAATTTGCATGTTTAACAAACAACCCGAGTGACTCTAATGTAGGTGATTCTAATGCAAGTCAGACCCAGAACATATTTTGAGAAGCATTGCTAATAAATCCTTTATTGGGGAGGGTCGCTTGGAAGTGGTGTATGCATGCATACATGGGTTTACCTTTTTAAAATACTGCATGTGCTAGTTCCCTTAGATGGATGGGTTTTTGGTGTTTGAACCTATCTAACCATTTGTAGTCTCTTGGTTCTAGCAAACAGAATAGTTTTATTTAAAACCTCTTGCTATGTAAGAAAAGAATTTGACGTCTTTGCTCTGATTCAGAAATAAGATGCAGACACAACCTGTAGTGTTTCAGGTTTAGAAACCCATATAAAATGCCATTTGTGGTCTCTGTCAATGCCTTTAATTAGGAGTGCTTCTTCTCTAGTGGAAAGTTTGGGGGGAGAGAAAAAAGAAAATGAAAGTTCAGCTCAATGACAACCCTCAGAGGTTAATAGCTCCGAAGAGCTTTGCTTCTAAATTGACATTCATTTGTGGGAGTTCTTCATCTTTTGAAAGCAGAGTTAGGATCACTTTCCCTCAGAAGCAGAGAGCAGTGATTCAGTGGGCTCTTAGAAATGGCCAGAGTGCCTGGGGATAGGAAGACTCCCTGTGATGGCGCAGGTGACGCCAGAGCATGGAGGCTCTGAAGGAAATCGCTCCCTATGTTTAGTCTTCACTCAGGCTTTTCTGGGCTCCAAGTGGGTAACAAGCAGGGCTGCTCACAGCACTGTCTTCCTCATACCTGAGAGCAGTTCCGGTGGGAAGCTGGGGTTCTTTTTGGTCTCTCTCCAGTCTTGGCTGTAATGAATCCTCCCCTTATCCCCCAAATGGGGACACTAGTAGAATGTTATGTGGGAAGACTTTGGGGCTGGACATGAGTTTGAATCCTGGTCCTGCCACTTATCAACCAGGGGAACTTGGCAAACTTCAGTCCCTCCTTTGTGAACAGAGATGGTCACTCAGGATTTCTGTGAAAAACTAATTGGATGTAGGGTGTCCAAAATACAGCAAATGGCTCCATGAATGTTAGCTCTAATATAGCTAATTCATAAAAACCAAAAGTTACTATCTGCAATCAAATGCCACAAGGGAAATTTCGACCTATCCTGGCCCAACAATGAAATTCATCAGACATGGCCCTGCCCTGGGGAATTTACATCCCAGGAAGGATGATAGACATTGATCAAATTCTGAGCACATTTTGATAATTCTTGTATCTTAGGTGTAACACTTTGATAAGGTAATTCTTCCCCAATTGATAAGGAAATAGATTTTCAAAAGTAGAGAACTCGGCAAAAAAGACTTGCGTGCAGCACATTAGAAACTGGGATACAATTTTGTCCTATTCCCAAATCCACATTCCACTCACTGCCATGTGGTTTCAGCAACAGATGATTTAACTTTTGTCGATTTTTAACCACCTTCTCACTAAAGGGCCTGATTGCATTCTTCATACTGCGTGTGGAAGCAATTTCTAACTGACAGGAAGCTTGGGTGATTATGGTTTATTTAATGTTTGGGAAATGTAGAGGCGAGGAGAAGCCTTTAATTCGTGGGATTATTTTGTTTGTTCAAACCCCAAATAAACAAAAATCAGAGTGGGGAAGAGCAAAGGCTTTAAAACATGTATCAGTTATTTCTGATATTTCAGGAAGTGATAAGTGGAAGGCTATAAATAAAAATGCTTGATTCTGCAAAGTTCCCATCTACTAGGAGGGCACCAATTTATGCAAACATAACCAAATGTCGCATAGTTGTATAGATGGAAACAGGTTTTAATACATCTCTTAGCTTATGGCTAGATTTAGCTTTGCTAAACCAATGAAAAACTTTATGCAGTTTTCTTAATTTAAGCTTTCTCGTTTTTGTGACATGGATAACTTTTGCATATCTAAACAAAATCAGAGGAGAAGCTGAGTTAATAAATATCCAGCACAAATGTGGATATACCATGATGTCTAAAAATAATCAAGATTTTTAACTCTACTCTTGGCTTAACCTTCTTCAGGTTCCAATGTTTTCTAAGGAAGTTGAGGATTTCTTCTCTCTGCTCCGCATCACCCTCTAGTGATAACAATGAGACCAAAAGTAAGGCAGTGAAAAGAGAAAGTAGGAAGACTAGACTTTAACTACATCAAATGAACTAGCTAGATCGAAAGGGTGCAGCTGAAAATATTTCCATTCACACAGTCTTTGCAAAGTCTTTTTGTTTTTTGCTTTCCTGCTTTCAGTTACTGGCACTGTAACAAAGAATTTAGCAGAGAGGATCAGAACATACTAGTCAAATCTAAGATTACTTTTAAAGATGCTAGTAAGGAAAACACAAGCTCTTGTTGGGGTGGAGTTGGTCAAGGTCAGCTGGGCCCTTTGGAAGATGCATCCATTCTTTCAAGGCACCAGGACAGAGTTAATTAAATGTCATCCCAAAGGGTCATCCAGAGCTTTACCAGGCTCACCCAGCTCTAATCCCAGATACATGACAAACAGCCCCGTTTAGTGAAAATAAATCATTTTCATTTTATACAGTTTTTTTGCTTAAATAATAAACTCCTTCGGCATTGCCGTTTGTGCTGCTGGTGACGCTCTTCAGAGAGGGAGCCCCCAAAGATCATAAGTCTCCCCAGTGTCTGTCAAGTTTCCAGAGTATGTCAAACCAAAAGGACGTATTTTGAAGAGGCTACTTGGCCTGCATAAATCTTGAATATTTTGGTTTCAGCAATTTTTCTCTTCTGTAGAGAAATCTTAGATATATAATGTAAATTGGCAATTTTACATTTTAAGTTTTACATTTTACATTTTTAAGTTTTATCTGAATTGCTTGTCCTGTGGGGTCACAACAGCCTTCATCATGGGTGGACTGCAGTCTTTCTGGGCTTTCTTTTTCTTAGAAGTTCTCATCCTGGGGTCTGTGATCTGAGGGATTCTGTGAGCATTTGCGATGGTGTGCGCACCTAGGTACTTTTTTTTTTTTCCTGAGAAGTGGATGCACTAACTTCATCAGATTCTTCAAGAGACCTGAGAACAAAATATGGCGAAGGAAGCTGGCTTCCCAGTCTCTAATTCTTACTTGCTACCCAGAAGTCCACACACTGTCTTGATCCTTAACCGCTTGACAGTATCTTTGGTTCTAATAGATTAGTATAGGTCTTTTCTGGGTTCCTGATCACCACTCATATATGTATATGTATGAGTGGTGTATATGTAGATTATATGCTGAAAGATCTGCAGAGTCTTGCAAACTTAGAGGGCTACAAATTTAAAATGCTTGAATCCTGGGTTGTAGTTTCATTTCTGATTAAGGCACTACGACATTAAAAAAAAAAAAAAAATCAGATTTAAAACTGCAAGGTTGCATCAACCTAGCCGCATTCCGTGGTACAAACAAACACAACTCCTGTTGAAGTCAAATGTTCTCCTAAATGCAGTTTTTTTTTTTCATTATAGAAAGGCACTGAGATCCTCCTACTTTTCCATAAAGCCTCCTAAGAGCCTCACTTTCGCCTAAGATCGCAGAGAAAGCCCAAATGCCAGATCTTTCCTGAGGCTTTGGGGGTGGGGACCCCCCCCCCGCGGCCCCCCCCCCCCCCCCCCCCGCCACCGGAGAATTTCCCTCCTCCTCCTGCAGGTGTCAGTAGAGGCCCACACATCGTCCTCCCTCCCTGCCCCCTCCCTGTCCATTCATAAAGTGGCGGGTGATTTGTGATGCCCTCACTGTGATTGCTGAGGGAAACAGCCATCTTTGCTTGTCTGGATACTAGATTTGTTTTTCTAATTTCTTTTTACTTGAAGGTTTACCAGCTGCTTTATTACCAGAGCGCGGCTTCCTTGCAGTCTCTTTTCTTTTTCCTCTCCCCCTCTGTTCCCCTCCTTTTTGTTCCTAGAGACAATCAGTGTCTATGGTCCCAGCTGCCACTGCTGATTTTTCATTACAGTTTAATTTAAAACTGGGATTGGAATGGAAATGTCTTTTTGCCATTTGGGGTTTGCGAGGCCTGTGGTTTTATTGCCAAAGGCACAAATGTTAGTTACTACTGTTTTCCCAGAGTTTGTTGGGGGTGGGGTGTGTGAAGGGGGAGTGGGAGGAAGGGAAAGACAGACTGACTGACCTCAGAGCAGAAATGGGAGGGAAACTAGAGGGAAGATCCCGCTCAGAGGCAACATTATTCTGCAAGTTGTTTTGTTTGCTTTTTGAAGAATCCGAGCTGTGTCAAGCAGAGGAGAAATTAGTGTCTGTCTCCTTAAATGAATGTTTATGTGGGTCAAATATCTCAACCCTGGGAGATAGGAGACAGGGACAGCACACACGTGACTTGGGGCTTTATAGAAAGGCCAGTTTTCTTTTTAAGAAGTAGTAATGACTCCAGCTCTTCATTTGACCACAGCTTTTCGGTGGGCTCATCTGAGAAGGGACTAGATTGTATACAACCTCCGAGGGAGCAAACTATTTCTGTTCTTGTACTTTCACCTAAAATGAGACATCAAGCATCTTTCCCCACCAGCTTCTGTTTTCTTTCTCCTTTTACACTCTTGGGCTCAAGTCCTGGGGCTTATTTATGAGTCTCTCTGCAGTCATGAAACTCAGTCCAGCTACACAATTAATGCTTCCCATAATCTCTTAGAAGGCTCTTGGTGACCTACGGTTTTGATCAGATAAAAGCCAAGCAATCTTCTACAATCGATTACACCCTTACCCATCTCGGCCTAAAATTAGGAGAAAGGCAGGGCATTCTCATTTGAGAAGAATCTTGTAGCAGGAGGTGAAGAGAAGCTGAAGACTTTACATATCTCCATTTAAATACTTAAGCTTCTTTCCCAGATGTGGGGCATCCATTGAAAGCAGAATGACTTCTCTGTCATGCTAAAAAAAGTTACTCTCTCCCCTTCCAGCAAGAGTCCTGGAGACTCCAGTGGTCAGATGTCAAGCTAAATGCTCTGTCATCTCTACAGATCATTTTCTCCCCAAGTGGCCTCAGGTGGCTCCAATGGCCATGAACCTGTCCAAAGTAGACACATCTCATTGTCACAGGGCAGCTCTAAGACGTGGGGTGCCTCTCCGACTGCTTGGGGGCCCTGCTGCCAGGGTTCTCTGGGTTTGTGTGCTCTTGGTGAAGGGGGGACATCATTTGACCCCAAAGCATATATTTTTCATGGCTGGACATTTCAGCCACACATCCTTCTCCACCAGCTTCTGTTCTCTTTCTCTTTTTACACTCTTGGGCTCAAGTCCTAGGACATCATTTTACCGCAAGGCATACATTTTTCAAGGCCGGACATCTCAGCCAAGCACTCTCTCCTCCTGATTGGCTCCCATCCACTCCTCTCCCACGTGTCTGGTGGATTCTATTTCCATGTCGGAGGGAGGAGGGACCTGGCTATCACTCCGCAGACAATTTTCCAAGACTATTGTGGTCGTCTCTGCAACTCACAGGACATTCCAGTGGCTGGAATTTCCTCACAGAAGCTATTCCACTCACAAAAGTGGAGATCTCATTGCTGCAGTTCAGAGTTCAGGACGTACAAAGGGGGAGAGAAGACAATAGCAATGGAAACCGTGTTTAACCCCAACAGATGCCTTGCCTCCACTCTGACAACGACAACAAAAACATGAGGAACAATGGCAAATCTTCTCCCCACCCTGGGCCTGATGTGGTGACGGCTCAGCTAATGGTGTCTCCATGGCCACGGTGGCGGAAACCATGTGCTGCTGAAGTAAAATAGGTGCAGAGGAAATGCGTCCCTGTCTGCTGAATGAAGTGTGAACCTTCAAGGAGCCGGTTGACATTTGACAAAAATGGTTATTTTTTGCAGATGTGTGCAACCTTACTGGATGAAGGAAATTCCACAGTTCTCACCTTTGGTGGATCAGGATCCCTTCTAGATTGAAGTTAGTACCAGGCAGGTCTCAGTTAGTACCAGGGGCTCCCATGGCTGGTCTACTGGTGCTGTGAGGAAACAGATTCCATCTCAGGAAGCGTCCAGCTCTGGGGCACCACGTGTTGTGGTTGGCTCCTTGCTGATACTGCAGCCAAATTTTCTTGTCATGTTTACAGAGATGAAGGCAGGGGGAGCTATGGATTGAACATTCCTTGTCCTGTGTGACAGGAAAACCGGTGTTTGATCTTGTTTTGTGCTGCAGGAATCTCTTCAGAAATCTCTTGGAAAAATCTCATAAACCTAGGTTGGTGGACACATATGGAATCCATTAACTCCTCATTTCTGCTTGTTCTTAGCAAATTTTTGTCCGGTGACAACGCATGAACTTTGAGGTGTTTTTGTTTTTGCTTCACACCACAGAGAACTCTGTTGACTTGCTTTAGTTTTGAGAAAATATTTCGGGAAAAAATCCCCAACAAAGCAGGCTTGTGGTCGGGGTGAAATAACTGATCGCAAGTAAAACTGAGTGGAATGTTTGGTTTGTGAGAAAGCAGAGTGGTGGGGGGCATTTTTCTTCAGGTTTCAGGGGGATGAAGGTTTCCAGAGTCACCAATGTTTTGGAAAGAATTTTCCTATTTTCCTTTCCCGATGAAATTGAGTAAGAAATCTGGGTTCTCTTCCTCATCCACCCACACCTCATGGTATAACTCTGGGAGAGTGGATTGTTCTCTCTTGGTTTCTAAACTTTTTGGCTTCTAAACATAGATAAAACAGCAGTGCACTTTTCTTTTTGCAAGACAGCCCATATCTCCAGATTAAAAGGCTTTAAATAATTACTCACACCAATATTTGGAACTAAAGTTACTCGTGTATGACAAAACATTGGAGGATAGTAACTCAAAGAGGACAGGCTGAGAAATTTAGAAGAAAATTAGCTTTTATTTTTCAGTTTAAAGTAATTAATAAACTGTAGCATCACAATCAGCCCTTTCACCCACCGCCAGCATCAGGGGACTTCAAACATTGCCTTTGAAGTGGACCCCCAGTTGGGAGGACCCCACTGTTCGGGCTACTTTATAGTGGTAATATATGGTCTGGAAAAAACAGATGCCAAGAAAATGCACAGATTGAATCCCCGAGCATCTGAAACCCTAAAACTTCAGGGGGCCAAGGAAGGTCCCAGTCTTTTGATTTTTTTTTTAAGGAAAAAAAAAAAGGCCTAAAGTATTAAATTGAAACAGGCACTTCATTTCTTTCCTTCATTTCTCCCTTCACCTCAGGAGACCTATGTTAAATTCCACTTAGATCATAGCTAGATATGGGTTTGATGGTCTCAAGCCACCTTTTAACTGTACGTTCATCCCATAAATAGAAGATGAATAAAGACGTCAAAATTCATCCATGTACTGTTCTGATGCACATGGCTCTCTGTGAAAGAGGAGCCCGGATGAAGGTAGATTGCAATAGATGCTAGAGAGTGGAGAACCACCATATACCATCGTGACTTTACACACAGTAACAAGAACATGTGGGTTATGAGCTGACAGCAGGAAGGGCTTCCTTCAGCTGCCAACATTGTCCTGAATGGAATTTGTGGAAGGGCAGTGATTGTGCTGAAACAGTATGTGTTCAGTGTGGGCCCCTTTCCCAAAGCCTTCATTTTCAAACTGTGCTTAAATGGCTCTTTTCCAGGACAAGCAAACTAAGGCCTGTGCTTAAAGCAAGATGTCCTGTGACCAGATTCAGTTCCTCATGTTCTGAGTGAAAATGCAGCAATTATGATTTGGGGATTATACTATTAAGATTGATTCATCTATCTGTGCCCTAAATAGGCAAACTACCAAACCTAACAACCAGAAAGCAAGGAATATACACCCAAATATTGATAATTCCTTCCCTGGAATACTCGGGGCTATTTTTAGTTTGTTAATGTAAAAAGCCAGTGAGATGAAAAGTGAAGTGATCTGTTTCCAGGAGAAAAACCAGTCAAATCTTCATTAATAATTCCTTGTAGAATGCTCCATGGGCCTTTATCTGACAGCCTGACAAGCTGAACTAAACAACAGACTGGAGGAATGTAAAAGACATAATCTTAACACCAAACCTTCTGAAGATGTGGCTGTCATTTTACATTAAATGCAAGGGGTAAAAACCTCCATTGAAACAGGAAGTGCTTGCAGCATGATTATAGAGCTAGAATTTAGTTGGGGAAGGAAAGACAGGCAGCAGAGGTAGCAAAGGGTGTTATGAAGGGGGTTGAACAACCAAGCTTCCTTTCCATGTTTGGTTTGGGATTTTTTTATTTCTTTAGGGCCTCTCTTGTGGCATATCAAAGTTCCCAGGCCAGGGGTGAGGCAGAGCTGCATTTGCCGGCCTATGCCTCAGCTTGTGGCAATGCCAGATCCTTAATCCACTGAGTAAGGTCAGGGATCAAACCCAAATCCTAATGGATACTAATTGGGTTCTTAACCTACTGAGCCACAACTGGAACTCCTGCTCTCAAAAGTCTCAAGCCAGAAGATGAAGCAGGTAGGATGAGATGCAATTTAGCTATTCCGAGACCTCATGACAAGTCTTTATGATCCCTAAAGGCTACATAACAAGTATGGGGCTCACCATTGTATAAAAACTCAAGGACCTGGATTCTTTTTCTTTCTATATCAATGTATACTTTCCAATGTCTTTGCACATTATAGAGTCTCACTAGATTGTCAAGATAATGCCAGGGAGTAAGTCAAGATAAATATTACTGTCCTATTGCACACATGAGTAACCATCTTTCAGAAGGACTAAGGGACTTCTCCAAAGTTAAGCAGCTGGGGTATTTCCAACCAGATCCAACTTCCAATATTTCCTGCCTTTTTGTATGTGCTCCCAATCTCTTAAAAATAAAAGTGCAAGCAGCCAACCTTGGGTAGTCTCATGTCCATCAAAGATCCATGATCTACAAAAAAGCATTGGAATTAGGAAGAATATAATGTCAAAGAGTAAGGGGTTATGGGGACAAACATGTGCACTGTTGCTCCTCTGAAATGAGGGTTGTCTTGCCCCCACGACTTGAGCAAAATCAAGGTGAGGAATGGTCTGTAATCGTGGTGTGGTTACTTTTCCCCAAAGCACTTAGTAATAAAATACTGACAGTAATTCACTCCTATAAAGGACTTAGCCATGTCAGGCTGTACTCTAAGCTGTGTCCATTGATTGATTCATTTACTCCCTATGAAGTAAGTTTTAATACTATCCCCACTTTAATAGGTAAGGAACCCATAACTTTTCTGATAGAATTCTTAACTGGGAGCAATTCTGCAATTTGGTAAGATGCATCACAGAGGTCTACTAGGGTCAGTCTTTAAAAAAGCCCACAATCCTCGACCTAAGGGGGGGGGGAGGGGTAGGGAACTGTCTGTTTCATTCTCTCTCTCACTTTATCAATATTTCCTGAGCACACCCTGTCATGTGCCCCCTTTGTTAACAACCTTCCAGTGCTCTCAGAGCAAAGGTTGGCTAGCAGCTTTCTCCCCTTCCTGCCTGCTGTCAAGAGAGGAAATCCCAACTTTCAGAGGGACCTGCCACAGGGGGAACTGGATAGCACCAAGGGGTCAAGGGTAAGAATGCAAGGAACGGTGAGAAATCCCAGATAGTGTCCAGCCGGGGCTAGGCAGGAAGGGCTCCTTCACCCGGGCTTCTCCTGTTTTGCTGTCTCTGGTTCCTACAGGAAAGAAAACCACAGCAGATTTTGCTGTGACTGTGTTCACACATAACTGTCCACACCACTGGAAAAACATTGAGGGCTTCAGGGGAGGTGTGACCCAAGGCTGTGGGCTTGCCAATCCCTGGTGTACACATGAGCCAGGACATTTAACTGAAATTATATAGCATTGGTTAAGCAAAGCCAATGTAATGTATAATTCATCACCAGGTCCCATTGATCTAATAACCCGGATGGCCAATCACATAGTGTGGGCAGGAACAACGGTGCACAGTGAAAACGCTTCATGAAAAGAGCACTCGAGGAAACCTCCTTGTAAATCCATCAGAAGGATTCCCTTCTGTGCATCTCATTCCAGACTGCACACAGTTAAGGATAGGGTGCAATCACACACCTCTCCTCCTTTCCGTCTGCCTTAACTTCTGCTCTGCCTTAAGGACTTGGCCTTGATGAGAACACATCTCTCCTATAAAAGTCAAGTGGGTCTCATTGTCCACTCCTCCCAGCCCGTACTGCTCAGGGTTGACTTTCCTAGTTAGGAAAGACGACCAGCTACAGGCAACAAAATGACACATTGAGAGGTCATGGGTTAAAGGTTTGGGCATCAATTGTTTGGCTAGTGGTGTTTCTAATTCCCATTAACTTTCATTAAGAATTATGTGTATGGAGCAGGAGGAGACAGCATGCTTTTTAACCGAGTCCTTCTTTCCTACGGGCGGTGAAAACTGCTACTTATTAATGAAGCCGCATGTTTCCAAAGCATGTAATGGGGATGATCATAGACTTTTAAACCTAGAATGGGCATTAAAGAATCATTTAGTCTCAAACTTTCACTTCAAAGAAGAGGAAACAGGTCCTGCAAGGCTCATCGCTTATTTGGGGAAGGTCATTTAGTTAGTTAGTGACAGAGTCAAGGCTACAGGTTTCTTACTCCCACCCCACCTCTGCCATGCCAACAAATTAACAAGTATTAAATCTCTCCTAACACCCCAGGAGCCAGAGGGTAACTTTAACTCTGTATGGCTTCTGGTGTGTATGGACTTGGAGGCATATTTGGTGGCTGGAGGCAATGGACAAGCAATCTTTTTAACATGCAAATTGCTATCTACTAAATAAAATGAATGTAAGTTTGAGGAAGTTAGTTCAGCTGGAGCTAATAGGCAACAGTGTTAATTAGTCCAAGGGCATGGGTCCAATCTCCATAAGGGCCAATTAGCTTCACACAACGGAAAAAAAGGACTGTTCCTCGACTTGGACAGGACCCCAAACTCAGCCAGTTGGGTCCCCAGGGAAGCCAGGTGAGAGAGTGAGGATGCCACAGCACAATCCCCCTCCTCTGCTAGAAAAACAACTCAAGGTATTTCTCAGTGGAATCACCTCACTTCATTCAGGGCAGATGTTTTGTAGAAAGTTTTATTGAGGTTGAAAGATGGGGATTCCTTGGAGCATATTTCCACATCCGTTCTCTTCATATCTTTGGATAGTGGTAGCCAAGGGATTTTTATTCCAGTTTTGCTTTGCAGGTTAGGACCTAAGACCCAAAGAGGTAAAAATTCTCTCTCTCTCTTTTTTTAACCCAATATGGGGGAAAATATTGGATTTAAGATCTAAACTCAGGTCTCCTGCACTAGATGCCATGACTTATTACAAGCACAGAGCTTTGCTAACACAAAGAGGAAAAGCATTTCGAGTTGCATCCCTGTTCTAGGTCATTACTCAGCTGGGAAGCCGGCTTCTTTCCATGATTGCGCCAAAGATCAAAAGAAACACAGTCATAGTGCAACTGCAGTTTTCTTTGGCAAAATATAAACAGGCACTGATGAGAGGTCTCCTGTAGTCCTACCTGAAAGGCTCCAACTCCGTTTTACAAGTCAGAGTCTGAGACACCTTGATGAAGACAGAGGCAAGGAAAGAGTGGCCTCAGCTGAGCAAAGAAACAAACCAGGAAAGGCACATCACACAACTCTTACATGTCTGTATGGGCCTTTCGGTCCTTTATTGTCTTCTTTCAGGCCATGCTAGTTTGTGCAGCAATGACCTATTTATCCAGATAGACTTTGTCCTTTTTAGAAATAAATAAGAAGTTGTCAATATCAGACACAGGCAGTCAAAAAAGAAGCACGGGGGGCTACAGAGGTGAGGTGGAGTCAAGCAACTCCATAGCAACCTTAGACCTCCAAAAGAAATACAGCCACAGCACCACTCACCCTTCCCCCCAAGAAAGCAGACTTTAAAAGCCATAACTGAGAGTCCACCTCATTTTCACTCTCTTGTCTTCTAACTTGAGTAAATCAGCCATTGTTCGTAAAGATTTTTATGTATCAATCCCCCAATTCAGCCAGCACTTAAATTCTTTTTAATCCAAGAATTCCTGACCATGGTGCAGAGTTTTGGCAGCTTTCTTTTATTCCTACCTAAGGTATTAAGTGTTAATGGTTTCCTTGAGACTTATATTCATATGTGAACAGAAAGCAGCCAAGACAAGTAGTAACAGTTTCTCAATGGACAGGGCAAGGCAACCTCATCCATCCTTTTTCCCCTCATGTGTCTCACATCCATTTGGGTTGGAGCTGCTCTCAGTCTAGCCAGTTTCTCTCTTTGTGCTCATACCAGAGGCCTGATCTCCTCTTGTGGTTCAGTGCCTTCACCCAGTGGTGAAGGCTGGGAATTACGATTAAGAGCCTACTGACAAAAAAAAAAAAAAAGAAAAGAGCCTACTGACAATCAGGTTAGTGCTTGATCTAAGCTAAGTGGTAACAGAAAGGTAAAAATTGTTGGGAGAATTGCAGGTATCATCCACTCTAGACCTTCATCCTAACCTTTCAGTTTTTTCCCCATCTCTGACCTTGGGAAATTCATTTCCTCCCAAGGAAGCCCATTCCAATTTGGGTCAGTTCTAATTGTGTTCAAGTTGTTTTTTAAAATAAGGAGACATCTGCTTTCCATGTAACTCTGAACTATTGGCCCTGATTCTACCCTCTAGAGCCCCAAGGAGTAAGTTCGGTCTCTCTCCTACCTTATAGCCATATTAAAAACCAGCTGTCTTTGATTTATGAATTTACTCATTGACCCATTCAGTTTGCACTTACAGTGTCTACTGGGTCTTATACAGAATTGGATAGAGGTACAGTTTCACCCAAGGCGTCATCAGCCCATTTGTGCTTAGTCCTCTTCTTCAACCTAAAAATCACTCTGTTTTCCCAACTTTTCATAAAACATGGGCCTTCACCATCTGGATCTCCTCCTCCAGACTTTACAATGGAAACATTATCACTGAGAATGGTTATTGAGGTTCCATGATGTCATAGGTTCTGGGCTAGCGCCTATAATCTCAGCTAGCCTGCAAGGTAGATGTTATCAGTCCTTTACTGGCCATGTTGGAACTGTGGCTCATAGAGATAGAATAACGTACCTTGGTTCTTAGGGGAAGGAGCCAATATGTGGAAGGTAGAGTATCTGACAATGGCTGACTCCAAAGCCTCCAGTTTGAGGCTGTTCCTTTTAAGGGGCTTAAAGTGCCATTGAAGATGGTATTGGTACCTGCCTTGTCCATCGTGGAGAAGACCATCTCCTCCCTCCTGGGATAGCAAACAACTCTTAGCAGTTGCCCTTTCTTTTGGACACTCCCTACATCATATAAAACATAGTAGAGTATATTGCTAGCCCATAAGAAATGTATTTTTCTATTGTAAGTTTTCTGAGGGGATTTAAAAAAATCACTTGCTTTCAAAATAAATTTTTTTTATCCAAGAGTAACTCCTTTAATTTATGATGGGCAATGATTTCTTAGCAGACCTCAGGCATACTCAAGAATTCTTGTAAAATGAGAGAATCTAACCTACAAATTGTTTTCAAATGTAATGAAAATTTTATGAACACTAAATATAACAAATAATGAAGCTGACATCATGTGATTTTGTAGATGTTTAATTAAACATTTATTAATTTCATTTTATCAATTTTATATTTTGGAAACAATAAATCTTTTGAGATCTTAAAGCATTTTTATAGGCCTTTGGGGCAGAGGGGAAACAGGCTGTGTTGCTAGTGGCTGGATAATGCTATAGGCTTTTTACATTCGTTGATGGAGATAGAAGAGCCAATACAGCAATGTGTGTGGCTCATGATGGCAGTAGCAACATCGTTGATTTTTCTTTTTCTTGTCCCAGTGTGCTGCTTTTGATCACCCTGTCTGCTCACCTTTCACACCTTTTACATGCTCCATACCAGATAAAAGCGTACTCTTTTGGACAACTTTGTGTGTCTTTTCAGCTTTTCCTTGATCGCCTTCATCTTTCTCTTTCTTGGTCAGCACCCCACCCACAGTGTGTCAGTCTTTTGCTTCCCATCTTGGATGAAAAGTGACACCGATGCATTTCGTCTCAAGATCTGGTTTCAGCTGAAGGGCTGGATAACACAACCTGAGAGTGAGAGGAGTTCTCTTGGCTCTTGCCCAGTAGGAAATGGGAGAAAGGAAGAAACCAGATAAATCTCGCCTGCTTTCTTTTTTCTTGCATACCTCTGGAGAAGTCTTGTTGGCCAAACAGACCTGCCAGCTGTGCTTTTTTCACGACTTGTGAAGCAGGGCCAGCATGCAAAGGTGTTGATTTGCATCTTTTATCTCAGATCCTTTTTTCCTTCACTCCCAACATCTTGGGTTTGTACTTTAATTCTTGCCTCTGGTTCCACCTGTTAGAAAACCCACTCAGGAGAGTGCCAAGCATCAGGTTGTTCATGGATCTGGTACTAAGTAGCTTTCCCTCACCTGTTCTTTAAACTGTATCCTCGTTACCTTTCTGGCTTCTGACTGTTGCTGCTTTTTGTTTTCCTATTGGTTTTTATTCCAAGTTCATCCTTGAATATCATGTTTTTTGTAGAGTAGACCAAGGAAAATATTGAACTTTATATTGATTAAATGTCAAAGCTGGGTCTCTCTTATCTTGTCTATATAATTAGACTTTTTTTCAGCCCAATTGCAAGACCTTTTATTTATCCCTGTTAAATCTGATCATTTTAGTCAGCTCATTATTGCTCTCATCTGTCAAAAACACTTAGAATCCTGACAGTCATTTTCCATATTCTTCACATCTTTGTGTTGTCCATAAAATTGATGGATTTTGTTTTTCTTTCATTCATTGGTATTAGGTTATATAGGCCATGGTGGTTGAAAGGGCCTGGGACAACATGTAGAAAAACTTGCAAGCCGTAATCTTCACCATTTAGGCATGTTTGTTTATGTTCTTATTAATTCAATTGTCCTTCCCTTCAGGCAAAATAACTCAATTCCATCCCACAAACATATATTCAGCGATTGCTTGATCTGGGCAAATGACAGTGTGATGTGTTTCTTGCTGGGTCACAGAGATAAATAAGATGCTAGAGAATTTTAATTAGTGAGGATTTCTTTAAAGGAAGGTAGGCCTGTGGTAGAGAGATTAAAGAAGAGATCAGCCTCTTGGACACCCCTCAAATCACACAGAATGTTTGCTACCTGCTTTTCTCCATGAATACTGGCTCTGATGAAGGGAAAAAGAAATGCAGCTTAATAATGCTCCACACATCTAAATAAACTAGTGGAAGAACCACTTTCTTCTCCTGAAAACTGAGTTTACAAAGAAGGTGTGAATTTAGAAACTAAAATAGCCTCCTTCCTAAGCACCTACCCGTGTCGATAAAAATTCTTTGCCAATTCACAAAGTCCTCTCATGGTTGCAAATTCCTCTGTCACAATAATTGTTTCCTGTTAACTTTTAAGGCAAGAGTGAGAGGTTTATTGAATGGCAAGACGAGCATCTGGCATTTCTGGTTTAGTATCTGGAATTTCAGTAAATGTCAAACACACATTTCTTAGAGGGAAAAAGGGAAAAAGTCACTAGGAAGAGAACTGAAAGATAGCAAAACTACTGGGAAATTACACATGGATTCTCAGAAGTGTATAAGAATTTTTCTTAAACTCATTATTACCATTTAAAAATGAACTTTCATGGTAGTCTGAGAAAGATGCTACTTCAGTAATTAGTGTAAACTGCCCTAAGGAGTAGAAACGGGAGAAAATGCAAATCTCTGAAAGAAACCTACTAATAAAAACCACAGATTGAATCACCTAGATAATTTAGTTGTTACTACAGTGATATCCATAGAGAGAAACAGAAGCCAAAACATACTTTGATATGAGTCAAAAGATAACCATCAGAAAAGAAGACCATCATCATTAATTAACAGGTGACTCAATTCCAAAGAAAGCCATTGATTAACCAGGATGTCAACTAAACATGAGGAGAGCAGCACGCTGTATTCTTAAGGGCTGTAAACTCTGACAATACCCGTCTCCCATTTTTTTTTGTCTTTCCTATTCTAATGGCTTCAATCTTGTAGAATATGGCTAACTTATTTTCACTCCTGTTAGAGCAGGCAACCAATAACTGCATAAGCATTTACATATGTAATACATGGAAGGGCATTTCATTAACAATCTGTTAGACCTCAAAAGTCCAAACTCCCTTGATGATATCTGGACTCTGATAGAGCCGAGATGGAGAGACAAGCCTATATTGGACACGAGCAAGGTGGCAGGGTCCTATATCTGGTCTCAGCAGCTGCCCAGGGGCTTCCTGGCAGTGGCCTCAGGGGTAGCAGTTCAGCAGCATATTCTCCCACAGGGAACTGAAGAGGAAAACAGGAAAAATTACACTGTGTGCAACTGAAAGAAATCCCTAAGGATTTATGACTTAATCTTCACGTAGCATCTCTGAAAGAAACACAATCCAGTTAACTGAAAGTAATTTAAAAAGCAATTTTAATCTTTGCTTGTTCTCTCAAGGAACATTAAAGGGGAGCTAATTTATAATCTATAGCAGTATATGGGAAAATCCCCTCTCTTCTTTTCTTTTATACACACAACACCCCAGGCCTGGGGACTCTGGAATTTCTCTTTCTGAAACCCCTCCCTCTCAACCCTCTATCCCTCTAACTTCCAGACACACACCTGCACAGTCTTTCTTCTTTCCCTGGGGCCACCCAGTCACACCTGTGTGGTCTAAGAAGGCTGGAGACTCTGCAGGTCCTTGCTGAAGGAAGCTCAGAAATCCCACTCACTGACTCTCCCTCATTGTTCCAGTTCCTTCTGTGGTGTTGCCAGATGAAACACAGGACACCCAGTTGAATTAGAAGTTCAGGCAAACAACAGCTAATTTTTCAGTGTGTATCTCCTGCTGTATATGGGACATCCTTATGCTGAAAAATGATTTGTCATTTACCTGAAATTGTGGTTCAACTGAAAGTCTTGTGTTTTTATTTTTTAACTCCAACAGTTGTATACTTTTAGAGAATGTCATGAACCAAGAATTCTTGTCTGTATCAGGGAAACAAATATGACACATTTTTAGGCACTTCTAAGCTACTCGAGAGGAAACTGATATGGTCTAGAATTTCCACAGAATGAGACAGAACATTCTTTTATTTTGTTGTCAGGGACATGCATCATTTTGTCCAGCTTTACCCATAAGAAAATGCTTGGTCAAAATTAATTTGCATATATAAATTAACTATGTTTTCATTCTATCTAGGAATTTAGGATCTGCCCAGCATCCTATGTGGTATAGGATGGATGATACGAAAGAGATCTTTTTGAGTGTAGCTAAAAGATTGCTGTTATCTAAAAATGTGTCCAATACACATATCAATAGTACTAATTGCATGTGAAATTTCAGAGACTGAACTTGGTCTTCGTATATATGTATCCAAATGCTGACATGCCGATACAGCATCTCCTTTGCAAAGGAGTCACCTTGGAAGGTGATGCATTTTCTCCAACAGTGCTACTCCAAGCTGTCTCTCCTAGCCACTCTCAGCACCACTCTCATTGCCTCCTAGGTATTCTCAGCACCTGCTTCCCGGCCATGCAGAAGAATCACTCTTCTTGTTTTATGTTCTCCCTTTGTTTTGTCCTCAGCCTGTTATTCCCCAGCTGGTCTCTTGCTTTACCCACCCTGCTTGGTTCTAAATGACTTCTGGCTATCTCCAAAAGGTCAGAACTATCCTCCAAGGACAAAGATTCACAACCACTGGGAATCCAGTGACACCTCAATTAACGAATCCTCTGGGAGCCAAGCTCTTCTATAATAAAGTGCTTGTATTAAAAATGAGATTAACTCCTTATAAATCAGACACAAGAGAGGGCCCTGCATGTGCACATGCAGGGACAAAAATGTTTCTCAAAGAGCTCCTGTTTATCCCTGTCCTGTTGAAAGCTGAGAGATGAATTCCACTCTGAATGGCAAGTCTACATGGGGGGCAGGGCAGGGGCAGTCATTCTGCCTACCTGCTCCCCTGTTGGGTGCCCTTCCCTCCACCCTCTACCCCAGGGGCAATCTCCTCCTGCCTTTGCACCCCATCTCCAACTTCAGGTACCCAAGACTCTCTCTGCACTAACAGCATGAATAATTTCCACTGACTGATTCACTACCTGATTATATTTCACTGAGAATGCATTTATTCAAAGATATTTATTTAGAGTAGGTTTTAGTCAAGGTGCATATTTTCACCAGCAACTTGAACGATAGTTGGTACTGAAATCTTTGTCCCTGTTACAGGAAAGCCAAGAATTGTGGGGCATATGTGGATATATTTTAGGATCTAAGAATGCATCTGAACTCACTACTCCTTAGGGAGCAACCTGATTTGGGAGTGAGTGGAGAGTGTCAAAAGTGTTGTCTTTGATACTCAAATGGTTCCCTTCATCTTAGCCAGAAGGAGGAAGTTGGACTAAGTTTAGGTTTCTGGAAGCCTGCTTTTCAGAGCAACTGGGAGTAGTGTAGCCTGAGAGAGATAGGGCCTCCTCTGATTCTGCAGTTTCTGAAAAAGTAAATGCCCCAACACAGTGGGGGGCAATTGATAAAGGCATATTGGATTTTGGTGAGTGTGCTTTCTGACTGTAGGGAGGACAAGGTCACAATTTGTCTTTCCTCAAACCCAGGAAAAGTTCCCTTTCTTCACTAATGACATCACTGTAATCAGGAGAAATTATGTGACGTCCTAATTCACATCGCTGATAATCGTTAAAACCAACCATACGGCCAAACTTAATATCAACACAGTATATTTATATTTTACTATTTCTTAACTAAATTCTGGGCAACTATCTGAAAGATTTGGTATATGATTGCCCTAACCCTTATTTTTTTTTTTTAAGTAAACTTCTAGCTAATACATTGCTTAGAATATCCAGCATTTAGAGGTTTGGGAAACTGACATGTGGGGGTGATGGTGAATACTTAAATATCATTCATTCTTCTATATTCAGGGAGAAGTGGAGGTGTTCCTGCCCTATTCATGTCTCTTTCTAGGCCATAAAAGCAGGAACAAGCAAAATTATGATGCATCGTGATGATGAATAATAATAATGCAAAATAGCAAAACCTGTCTTCAGATTGCAATGGCAGTTTCTTAGCTTTTTTGTATGCAGATGAAGAGGTGGATTTTTATAGCAAATCTGCCTTCAGGCCCCAATGCCTTCCCACATCTCACACCCACTCCCAAACACACACTCACACTTTGGGGTTGGAAAGGTGACTTTAAAATTAAGGATGACAGAAATGATACAAAATTGGCTTTATACTCCTTAAAAATGTATCCTGCTCCTTGTAGGTGGATGCATTTATATAACTATTATTAATGGGTATTTATTGACTGTCAAAAATGATCTGTCTTGACATTGAGGAAAACATAGGACAAATGGTCGTGACTATGTCTTGATGAATTTATCTTCTGAAAACTTAAATAGGAATGAAAAAGCACATACTTAAGAACAGAACCGACGACATCTTTTTCTATCTAAAGGCAAGAAAGAAATGAAAATGCTCAAATATCAGAATGTAGAACAGGTTTTTACAGAATGTTAATTTTTATTTAATCCCAAACCACTTGTTAATTCAAGTCTCTTCTGAAACTTTTGGGAATATATTTTGTACTTTCTTCTTCAAAATTCTCTCAAATTGATGTGATTTTTTTTATGCTTAGTAAACAGAAGAACACTCTGAGCATGATTCCAGAAAATTCCAGCATGCATGAAAATTATCAAGTTGACAGGATCCAAGTTTGATATCCAAGAAAATGAAGGGAAATAATACATGCAGACCACGTAGCTGAACTGAACTTCTAATTCTAGAACTGTACTCTGGGAGGTCATGTCTGATATGACTACACTATAAAGAGAGGTTTTGTAAATGAATAACCAATTTGGGTTATTAATAGATCTTTAAAGAAAGGAAGGAATAACCAAAAGAAAGGAAGGAGTGACCAAAAGGGCACAATCTGTGTAGAGGAGGGATTATAACAACTTTTTTCAATGGGAAAATTATTAAAATTTTAAACATGGATTTTAGATATGCTAATATTTGTCCAAAGAGGAGAATGGGTGAAGTAGAACAGTAGTGATACTTGGGGACCAAAAGGGCAGCATAAGGAGAAATAACGCTTTGGGAGAAACTGGACAAAAGAATGAGAGAACTTGTTCATGTCTTCAAGGAGAAAGTATTAAGAGGCAGGGAAAAAATGAGGTGAATGGTTGTGTCAGGAGCTCCAGAGAACTATGGCCACAGGAAAATAATAGGTGATCAAGGAAAAGAAAATGTCTAAGGGAGAACAGAACTATAACACTGGAATTAGTGCCACTGTGTATGGTTTGTATACTTCAATATAACTTCCCATAATAGTAAGGAGTTTTTTCTTGTTTTATTGCCCTATTACCAAATAGTGTCCAGAACAGGCGTTATGTGGCCAATCATTGGAGTCTGGAGAGGTGTAAAGGATGGGTCCAAGGTGTATATGGTCCTTGGAAGGTGATGTGAGAACTCTACCAGTGGATCATCAGGAAATGTTCAGACTGGAAATTATCCTGAGCCTCTGACAACTAATGACCCTCGAAAAAGCCCAGTTTCTGGTCCTAACTCTGCCACTGATTTGCCATGGCACCTTGACCAACTTGCTTAAATCCTTTAGGGTCTTGGTCTCTTTGTCAGTAAAATGAGAAACGGCTCTCAAACTTTGCCCATAGAGTCCCACAGCCCTAAGCAGATGCCTTTTGGGAGGCTAGTGGGTGAGAAGTAGGGGTTGGCTCCGTTGTAGACCCTTCCATGCACACACTTTAACCACTTTTAATCCACTTTATATATTGAGTCCAGATATGATTTACTACTTTTCCCTGCTTTTAAAAGATTTGAAAACTAGTGCTAAGTAGTCTCTAAAAGTTTTTTCCCTTTGCTATAAAATTCTTCATGATTCTTCAAAACAATTCTCTATTACTTGTACCGAAACAAATACTGAGAAGTACAGAAGATCATTTTCTGCCTCAAAAATACTGAATAATGACCATGACACTTGATACAGCAGTAAGCATTCGTTGCTCATGTGTCTGCAGGTGACTTATGTAGGACATTGGGGGTGGGGCTGGGAGTGGGCTGATGTTCAGGACTTAGCTGGCAGTCACCTGAGGACTTACCTAAACTCAGCTGTAGGTGTGCTTGCTGTTGGCAGGGTAACTTGGCTCTCCTCCATGTGTCTCTCATGTTCCTTAAGCAGACCAACCTGGTCATAATCTCATGGTGACGGTGATGCTGGGGGGTAAAGAGAGGAAGCAGAAAAGCACAAGAACTTTTTCAGTCTTTGGTTGTGCAAGTTTGCTATTGTCCCATTGGTCAAAACAAGTTACATAGACTCACCCAAAGTCAGAGTGGGAAGGCACTTCCAAAGGTTATAGATATGGGGAGGTATGAAAAACACATGTGCTTTCAGGCTATGCTGGGGGAAATCAAAAGTCTTAGGTTCCATAGTGGCCAAAGAGTTTGGGGTGCAGAATCTAGGTGGGCCATTGATAAGCAAAAGGAATATCTAATGGTAGCCTCACTTATCAGAAAAGGAAAATTTTGGAGTTCCCGCCATGGCTCAGTGGTTAACAAATCCGACTAGGAACCATGAGGTTGCGGGTTCAATCCCTGGCCTTGCTCAGTGGATTAAGGATCCGGCATTGCTGTGAGCTGTGGTGTAGGTTGCAGACACGGCTCGGATCCCGCGTTGCTGTGGCTCTGGCATAGGCCGGTGGCTACAGCTCCGATTGGATCCCTAGCCTGGGAACCTCCATATGCTGTGCCAGTGGCCCAAGAAATGGCAAAAAGACAAAAAAATAAAAAGGAAAATTTCCAGCAAGCTTCTAAGTAGGTGAGTATAAAAATATAAAGAAAATTCCTCCTCTAATGTACCTAAAAACCTTGCCATTTTTCTCAAAACCACTCTTTTAAGGCTTTAAAATTTTTCCTTGACATGACCTGTGAGGCCACATCATTCATATACTTAACACGAGAACTCAAATGTTCATGCAAAGCAAAGAAAGAGTAAAAAACAATTTAATTATCCAATAAAGCCTCCTCTCCTCATGGGTGCAGGTCTGAGTGTAAGATGGGACATTGTTAGTGGCCAGGTGTCCCTCAGAGTATAAAACAGTTGCCAACAAAATACAAGCTCACCGATCATTTATCACACCAAAGAAATGGTGGCTTGTACTAATGAAGGGAAAACAATTACACATGTTTGAATGACAGTTTCAATTATGCCCACTTTTGGCTTCACCTACTGAATTCAGAATTTTGTTTAAAACAAACTATCTGTGACTCTATTTTGTAAATAATTTCACTTATATCATTTTTTAGTTCACATATAAGTGATATCATGATATTTGCCTTTCTCTGTCTGACTTCACTTAGTATGATCACCTCTATGTCCATCCATATTGCTGCAAATGGCATTATTTCATTCTTTTTTATGGCAGAGTAATATTCCATTTTATATATGTACCACATCTTCTTTATCCATTCATCTGTTGATGGACACTTAGGTTGTTTCCATGTCTTGGCTCTTGTAAATAGCGCTACTCTGAACATTGGGTTGCATGTATCTTTTTAAATTAGAGTTTTGCCCATATATATGCACAGGAGTGGGGCTGCAGCAAATTTATGGTTACCAAAGGGGATAGTGGAGGTGGGGGGGAGATAAATTAAGAGTTTGGGATTAAAATATATACCCTACTATATATAAAATAAACAACACAGACCTACTGTATAGCATAAGAACTATACTGAATGTCTTGTAATAACCTATAGTGAAAAAGAATCTGAAAAAGAATTTCATATACCTAAATTACTTTGCTGTAATGAAGCTAATAACATTGTAAATTAATTGTACTTCAATTTAAAAATGGCTTAAGAGATATAAACTGGTCACTTAAAATATAACATGGTAATTAGTAGATGCAAACTATTACAATTAGAATGGTTAAACAATAAGGTCCTATTCTATAACACAGGGAACTATATTCAATCTCCTAGGATAGACCATGATGGAAAATATTTTTAAAAAGAACATGTATGTATATGTATGACTGAGTCACTTTGCTGTAGAGCGGAACTTGGCATGCAACATTATAAATCAACTATATTTTAATAAAAAATATAAAATGTGTTAAATATAAAAAGTGGAATAAAAAATAAAACTCTATACATCTCCCTTTGTGAAAATAGCAAACTTTCTGATTAAAGTGGGGAAATCCTGCAGATCTATCATAGACCTTCCATCTGATAAGCACTGGGCTAGTCTGGAAGCCCCAGCTCTTTGGGAATCTGGCCCCATGCATGGAGGTGAAAGCCAGGACTTTCCTGCCCAGTGACTCCTTCAAGCTGAACTTCAATACAGGTCCAGGCCGAGCCAGTGGTTCAGTGGGTGACATTGGATGACCCTTTACAAGATTAAAATGAAAAACCCCACACTAAACTGATCACCTTGCTGCTCACTTTGCCAATAACTTCAGCCTAAATAATTGAACAGGTCCATTTGGGTTCCCTGTCAGAGAAGTGGGTCAAGAGCAATGTTGCAAAGATTGAAGAGAACTCATGTACTGCTCAAGTGTTGTTTTAGGTAGTACATAAATAGAGCTGTTATTTCTCTACATGGTGTCTGTCAAGCTTTCTCCCCAAGAGATGTCATTTGGGGTGTCACATCCAATTTCAAGAATGTCAGTTTACAGCCTGTAAAATATTCTTGGGAACCCCTCTTAGTAAGAAAAGCACATCCTGGGCACTGACAAGTGTGACCTTGTCCTAGACACACACCAAGGCAACCACTCAACAACAGCATCCTTCTCTGCTCTTCTTTAAGAGTTCTGAGTGACAACTCTGGTCAGATGAAGGTGGAAAGGGAACAAAAACATGAAACACAGTGATTTCCAATACATTTTTTTCCTTGTCTTCAGGCGAAAAATTACAGCATTATGTCATTTTCGTGATGCGCTCATCAACAGGCGTGAAAACCTCATTTGTCATCTTTCAGTCTGATAGAAAATCAGAGTTTAGGGAATTCAGCTGGGCTGTCAGAATTCTTTGCTGTCAAGTAGAGCAGCTGAAGGAATGCAGCAAGCACAGGGCCAATGAGAGCTACTGGGCCCTGATGCCAAAGTTGATGGTAGAAATCTGCAGAAAGATCTTCCGTTCCTCAGCTTTCCACTCCAATTTGCTGAAGCTGTTTATCAAATCCCCATCCAGGCAGGATGTAAATATGCCACTTAAATCTGCAAATACAATAATGAAAACTGATATTTGTAATTGTATCTGTGTGGTCCCACTGCCTCAAAACTAAATGGCTTTCCAACCTAATATTGCTCAATGAATCCTTGAAATACGTGAGGTCCATTACAGCGGAAGAGTAGCATCACATCTCACACCCTGACATGATGGGGACATCTCTTCATTTTGCATGATTGAAATATTCTTTTTAATCTGTCTCCTGAAATTGCCTCACCAGTTTTAGCCCCATCTTTTATGCTGGAAAAGTATGTGCCGTGTAAAGTTTTCTCCATTTGCTCTACTCTATAAAATAGCTGTTGTGCCCCGACAAGGAGAGTTCTAGATGGTGGAGAGAGACTTTTAGATACTCCACCTCCCATCTGTGTTTCAGGCCTCCCCCACAGGTGGCCTCCACCAAGTTCTTCTTGTAAAAGGTTTGAAGTCCAATTCTGTCTCTTACCATCAAATACCCTGCAAATGCTGAGAACATTTGTCCATCCCCACATCTTTCCCGGTCCAGCTGAGTACAGTGCTATAATCGCAGAAGTGTCATTTCAGCTCAAAAGTCATCAAAGTGCAATTAAATCTTGACTCTGAACGCTCTTAAAAAGGTAGAGGGGGGAATACATTCTTTTTTTTTTTTTTTTGGCTTTTTGTCTTTTCGAGGCCACACCCACAGCATTTGGAGGTTCCCAGGCTAGTGGTACAATCGGAGCTACAGCTGTTGGCCTATGCCACAGCCACAGCAATTGCCAGATCCGAGCTGTGTCTGTGACCTACACCACAGCTCATGGCAACACTGGATCTTTAACTCACTGAGCGAGGCCAGGAATGGAACAGGCAACCTCATGGTTCCTAGTCAGATTTGTTTCCACTGCGCCATGATGGGAACTCTAAGAATATATTCTTAATGAATATGAAACCTGTTTACTATTTTGCCTTTCTTTCCCTTTCAATATTTTTATCTCAAGATTTCTTTTGGCACTGCAAATTCTTCAGAACTCTTCCTTAGTCTCAGTCCTGACGCATTTTCTAGTCTCTTCTTTCCTCTTGGGCTTAGCTCTTTATAAGGTAGAGGGACTTGGTCATCTCACTCCCTATCCCCTGGTTCTGTGACACACTAGACCTGAACAGGCCCGGGGAAGAAGCAATCCCTTTCCCTTCAAGTTGAGAGGAGAGGAGGAATGGCAGAATCACAAAAATTTTCAACTTCGTTTTTCTTCCTGAAATCTCCATCACCCTCCTGAGCGACAGTTTCCTCATCTGTCTAGTGGTTATAATGGCAACACACCCCGCGGCGTGGAGCATCTGTGTAGCTCACAGCTAAGGTTATCTCCTTCCCCTGCTCCCAGTGACATATCAGAAATGTCCACCTTTTATTATGATGACTCTACTTTCTGTGGGTGAGTTTTTTTTTTTTAAATAGCTGCACTTGTAGGATTATTTTCTTGATGTAGCATCTGTCACTAAAGTATGATGCAATATATACTATTTCAAACTTTTTAATATTTTGAGGAAAGAAACCACATTTTGCTTGTTTTGATATCCTCTGCAGTATCCATTAAAATACTTTAAATATGGACCCAACTTCTCCTTGGGGTTAGAATATAGATTGAATCTCATTGGACCCATTTCTTAGGCATACATGTCACATCTGGCCTGACATAGGTCCCTATAGAAACCCCAGGAAATGACTAGGTATAGACACTGAGGAAACTACGTGAAATGAAAACAGGGCTCAGTGGTCAGGACTTGGTATCACTTCTTTGATGGAAAAGATTTCACTTGGGTTATTTTTCCAGTAACTAACAAACCTATTGTCTTTAGGCGGCAATGGTGAAAGCTTATAAAATGTAAACTACTCAGATAAGAAGAAAATTAATTCCAATTAGAAGAACTTTCTGTCCAACATAGTTATATGTTCCATTTTAGTAAAGGTAAACTTCGACAGTACTTTTACCGTATGGCTCTTTATTTCTCCTCCTATTAAAACTTCATAGTCCTTGAGTTAAAGATCTGATTCACAAGTCTTGTTTGAGAGTAGTATAGACTTTTTAGAGTTCTGCAAACTTCATTGTTTTTGTGCCCAGATCTAGGATAGTGAGACAGGCTGTGGCCTGGGACTATTTGCTACAGTGCTTGCACCTGGAAAAATATCTCCTGGAACAATACAATACAAAGAAACTATAAGGGACTAAAAATACCTGCACACATGCACAGTTGGGGCAAATTGTGAACAATAAGGTACAAAAAGATCAAAACCCAACTGCCATTTTGAAGTGACAGGAGCAAAACCAGGATTCTGTGAATGACCCTTGCACACAGCACCAGCAAGGGAGTGGGCAGACCCCCTAAGCCATGCCTCCAACCCAACCCTTGGGTCTGCCCCCACCCTCACCCCATTTAAAGGACCAGCTTTGTCCCCTCTCAGAGCATGCAACGGCACCTGTTACTTGTTTTCCCTAGCCTTGGGCTACAATAGGAGCTCCAAGAAAATCTTGCCTGAATTCCTTGCCTGGCCTCTTTATCAATTTCTGTTGATTAAAGAGTCCAAGCATGCAGATCGGTAACAATGTGATTGTTTTTTTTTCCTGTTCTGTGTGAAAAACTGTGCTTTGGCAATCTTCATTAAAAGGTCAGTGTATTACTGCTCTGTGCTGGTTCTTCTTGCCTCTTCCTCATCTCTGACTTGGCCATAGAAGGAAAGTTTTCAATAACCAGAACCTGTCCTACACTTTTCTTCACCTCCTCTATTTTCAAGCAGTTACTCTACAGAGAAAGATGTATAATTTAAAGCAATTAAAAGACCACACAATACGGTCGCATCTTGGGATTCAGATGCAGCCATTACAAGAAAAATTTCCATGTCCCTGGAGTCATTTTTGCCTTTCTTGTTAGAGAGAATGCAACCACTCCGCTCTCTACCTCAGTCTATTCCCCTGAAAGTGACATTGAAATAAACCACTGCTGATAAATCTCTAAAGCAAGTTGGCAGACACTTCTAGAAATACAAAGAATTTATTTTCGCGTGCAACTTTCTTCCCTACTTCACTCACCTGCACCAAAAATAAAAGATAATATTAATACTGCTGGTTTCTATGATAATCATTCTCTAGGAAAATGGTCCATGTAAAGAGAACATCCTTTGATGTTACTTTATGTATGTTTTTCTAATTATATTAGTGATACATGTTCAAGATAAAAATTTAGGAAAAAATCTTTTAAATCACCATACCTAGAATTTGTCATTATTGACTATGACATATATCCTTACATGCTGTGTGTGTGTGTGTGTGTACATATGCATATATTTTGTATTCACATTAACTGGCTTAAATGATCACTTAAATATAAACAAATGAGAAAACTGCTTGAAATTACATTGCCATTTTTCCCCTACTTTTCCTAACTGCTTAAGAGAAACATTTTTATAAACTGCAAAGTGAGCTTGGAAGGCATATTTTCAGAGAACTAGTAATTTTGGAGCTTCTAACAGCCAGATTTTTTGAATGGTAAGAACCTAAAAAAAAGCACAGAAGGCAGCAAAGGGTAGAGAAAATGGTTGAATAATCAGCTGTGTTGTTGAAGCCAGCGGAGGAGGGAAAGTGTCAGCCTATCCCATCTCAGCCTTATTCAAAGGGAAGTGGGCTCTGCTCAATGGGCAGGATGCCAGGATGCGATAATAAAGCAGCTCTGTAGGACTGCAACATGGTACTCTAGAAATACATTTTCCAATTAGTCATAAGTGTTTATTCATCAAGGAATACCACAATGCTTTTGGTAACCGAGTTGTACAAGCAGCTGTAATTGGCAATTGAGAAGCATCAATGCAAATGTTTTCATGTCTAATCCTGAAATCGTTCACGCTCCATGTTTCCCCTGAATGGTCCCTCTGTCCTGCAGTGGTGTGGATGGTGCGCCTGCGACTACAGGTTTAGGTCCTTTATAATCATCAAGCATTAAATTAGGTTCATCTTGTAGGTTTAATCCTTTTTCCTGATTGGTTTGAGGAAGAGAAGTTGAAGCAGATTGAAAAAAAAATGTTCTTTTGCAGTTTGGGGGATATTTTGTTTAAGCATAAAAGACATGTTTGATAGGATGGTTGACTTCAAAAATATTTCTCCAGATCTTCAGAGGAAAAGAGTCGGTATCTGAAGTCCTCATTCCTTGCAAGTTACAACGAGAAGCTCAGTTGGACATGGGACAAATGCCTGCAGACTCTCCTGGGTGGCAGGAGAGCCTGGGTGACAGCTCCTGATAGCTCTGTTTGGGTAACATATCACATTTGCCTTCTGGCCATTAATCTAGAACAATTTTTAAGCTAGATAAGAAGAACTGGTGAAAAGAATCCCACAGGACATTTCATGACCTTTAAAAACATCAGGACTGATAGGCTTTCAAATTAAAAAAATATTTTTTTGCACTTTTTAGTAGCACAGAACTGTAAGTGATTATTTAAAAGGCTCTCTTCCTTTTATTCTCCAAAAAGTTTTCAGATACTTAGTCTGAGAAGCTTGTGACAATTAAATCAATTTCCACTGGAGTTCCCAGAGATGGGGCTTATCCTAGCTCCCTCAAGGAGACTCCTTAGACAAATAAGGAGCTGGCAACTTACCTGGGAGGATCCTACAAGTAGAAAAATGGAATTTCAGGTCAAAGAAATACTTTGTCACTGAATTACCCCTTCTTGCAGACTGAAAAATCAAGCTCATAATAGAGAGTCTTATTTATAACGGGAAGAAGAGTATAGCCAAAATTAGGTTCTGAAAATTGCTTTCTGATAACACTATTTGACTCTTGAAAAAAGAGCTGTCACTAAAAAGGAATTTACTTCACTCTCCTCCCAAGTTTAAAATGCACTTTTCATTTCCAGAGGTAAAATGCCACCCACTGATTTTGGTGCCTATGGAGAGTTACAGGTACAAGAGCCTCAGCATTCAGGTTATAGTTGTAGAAGCAAAAGCTAAGCAAATTGCCACCCAATAGCCTTTTGCCTGTGTATAATCCAGGTAATAAAAGTAGGAAGCTCTTTTGAAATCACAGATCACTGTCCTCCTCTCATTCCTTATGCTGCTCAAGAATAGCCAACCAAGGACCCCAGCTCCCAGCTCCTTCATTATCAGGCTGCCTAATCTGGAAGCTAAGGCATCTCACCTCTTCTCACAAGCACTATGGGACACATTTTATGTGCTTCCTTTACACAGCCAGGAAGATTGCCTTGAAAATAACCAAATGGGTAGAAAACGTGATGTACATTCTCCCTGGGCCTCCTGGCCATGGAGCTGATCGGGACACCAGAGCCCATCTGCCCAGGTCACCAGGCTCCTTTCCCATGAAGTACCTGAGCTAGACAGGTCCCAGTGCAAGCCGATGGCTGGCTGAGAGCATACAGGCATCTGAGGCAGTCTGAGCATCCGAGGTGGTAGAGGAACAATTGGGCAAAGTTGGGCTGTACCAAGAAAATGTTTTAGAAAGTGAGGACCTAGCAGCCAGGGACGGTTCTTAGAAGCTTTACTCCAAGGACCCCTGAAGAGGTCCTGATGTCTTGTAAACCAAAATGTTCTGGTGGAATTACTGGGTTAGCCTTGTTTTGTGAACCTGTAGCTCCACTGGGGCAAAGAGCCCCATCAGCTGGGTCTAGGCACTGGTCTTGTGTCTGTTTAGGACTATGCTCTCCACATGCACTGGGATGCAAACCACCTGGAGTGTCCAAGCAGGGCTAGCTTTGTGGGCATATGAGCTGCACATTTTTTACAAGGCCCTGTTCTCAGAAAGTCCCATTCTTGGTTTTACGCTCTGCTGCTGTCATCTTGACATTCTTCATGATTCTTGTAGAAGGGGTTCCACATTTTCATTTTGCACTGAGTCTGAAAAATGATGTAGCTAGTCCTGACTACAAGCCTGCATCTCAGGCTGCTACTTCATCTCTTCCACCTGGAAGATGGCTAACACCCTCCTTAGGAAAGAACTGCTGGATTGAAATAAAGTTGGAAGCTCTCCTCAAAATACAGAGTGGCCATTAAAAGCTGGTGTAAGGTTTTCTTGAGATGTAGCCAGGCCCCTGAGCAGAATGGGAAAAAGAAATAGAAGTTGCTCATGGTAATAATTGGGCTCTATTGATTCAAATGTCAAGACAGGTGCCTTGTAAATGAATTGGGTAAATGTTGTTCTTCTTTTCCCCTCCATTTGGATTTATTCTTCACTCTCAGAGGAAAAACCCAAGGTTTGTCCTTGGGAGGTGAGCTTGCTTTAGTAGGTCAACCAGATAGTGGGCAATAAGCATATAGCTAATGGGGATATTGAAAAGGAGTCAAGGAGCCTTCCCTCCAAGCCACAAAACTTGATGGCAATAGCAGCAAGGATGACCCCAGGGCACAACTCAGGAGAAGGATTGTGGTCTCAGACTTGGAACACTGTTCAGGGGGGTGGAACCTAGTGGTTGAGAGCTTTTAAAACATGGCTTCCTTGAGATTTGAGGGCAAGTCCAAGCTGAAGGATGAAATGTCATCCTTTGTCATTCCTATATCATAATTCCCTCCTAAAACTGCCCTAGCTCCTCATTAGCACGTTTGCTAAGCATGCACTTCAAAATATCTATTCTCTAGTTACATGAAGGTCATGGGGCATGCAGGCAGTAAGGGAGGGATGGAGCTGAGGGTCTGTTCTACCCCCATGTTTTTCTAAGCTTCATGGGGGAGAGTGTCCCCTCCACACACACCTAGGAAACTGGCTCTAAGCTCCAGGAGATATTGGTGGCCTTGGAAGTGCTGTAAGCACCTCCCTGAGCTGAAGGTCAATTCCCAAGAGGACTTACTTAACCGACAGCAAAAGCAACCTTCTGCTACCTCTGTACAGTAGCGCAAGAATGCTGTTCCCCAGAAGGGGAGGAAGGATCCTTGTGAACTTCTGGGTTGGTCTCCCAGGACTGAAAACCCATCACCAAGTTTCCTCCTCATGAGCCCAAGTCATACTGTATGTAAAATACCAAATACTACATGCTGTCGACATAGTATAGATAGCTCTATAGTAGCCAGAGATATTGATCAGAATTGAAATAATTTAGTGAACATGATAAAACAAGGTGCTATTCTGAAATTTAATAACATTTACAATTGTTACTGTACTTGTGATGATGAGGCATAGTATGAGCGGTTCACGTGTGACTGAGTGAATGTTGCTTTTACAGAGTCAAATCAAGTTTTAAAAGTCTTTCTTCTTTCATCCCTTAGAACTGATAACCAGGGTTCTGGGTGTGTGGATTTGTGACCAGGTTCACCATCCCTGTCCTTCTCTTGCCTGTGATCCTGGCCCCTGTGGACCCTGTCTTCACAGCCCCTTGCAGGCTGGCTTCTGGTTGGGTTTGATCCATGAGAAACACCAGCAGATGGAGGGAGGGGAGAGAGGCTGGGAATTCAGCCCACCCTTCTCTCCCCCATCTCTGTCTGGAGCTGCCACTCTTGGTGAGCACAGTGCCCACCAGGTACCCACTTCTCCAAGGCTCCTGCTCAGTGACCACGGTCACCCTAATTCTGCTGGTTCATGGCCCTGTCATCAGGCCTTCCTGCTATTTCCAGCATCCAGCTTTGTTTGCTCCCTCCACCTGCCTAGTTCCTGGCAATCACCTTCTTAAAGTCTCCCAATTGACAGCTGTACTTTGCCAGCCACCAGGGGAGGATGGGCAGGTTTTCCTTACGTTGCATGCGGGATTGCTCTTCTCGCTCTTCCTCCCTCAGTGGCACACCTGCAGCTCTTGAATCTTCTCTACAAAACCTGGGATCCTATCTGACTGGGGCCCCACATCTTCCCTGCCCACCACCTCACCTGTACGAGCTTCCCTAAGATTTTTCTCCCACCTCCAAATCTTTTCCCGTTCATCCTATTCCAGTTATAATGCTCTTCAAATTACTAGAGTCAATTATAGCACATGGGAATGAAGATAAGTGTAAAGCAAGGAGCTATATGATCCTGGGCTAAGTCTGGGAGAAAGAGAGATTGTCGTCACTCCAGATGTCCCCACTCTCCATCTGCCAGGAACAGATCTCTAGAACCTGCATCTAGAACAGTTTTGCCCTTTCCATAAGAGAGGGTGCATAAAGGTGGGGAAAGGAGGGAAGGACCTATGGTTTGTTTGATCCCAGGACCTCTGCACAGACTTCTCCCATCTCCATCTTTGTGACTATCACTCTGTGTTAAACTTTTGTATCTCCCATCACAAGGGACCTTCTTTGGTATAGAAGCCCTACCTTCAATTTCTGTCTTCCTAACATCCAGCTATAGTGCTTAGCTCACAGTTCTTGTTAATTGTTAAAACAGACTTTCCTTCAAGACTTTGAATAATTAGTTTGGGGGAAGAAAGGTTGCCATATTTCTCAAGGGAGTTGGAGAGGTCAAAGCTAACTGAAAAAGTTGAACAAAGAAAGGGGGAGGAATCTGGGACCATTAAACACAGCCTGCTTCATTGATTTGTCCATGTACCTTTAACTCCTCAAAGCAAAGATGGGTAGGGAATTATTAGTATTTTGAGTAGCTCTACATTTGCGTGGCATAGAGGGAATATGCACACAATGTGTGCTTAAGCCTTTTGTCAGTCTGGAGGCGGGGGCCAGCACCATGTCAATGCAGTAGGAAAAGTACAAGGACCAGTCCACTGGTCAGAAAACCTGGGGCTTGCTTCTGGCCCTGCCACCCACCACCCATTTTATTTGGGACATTAGCATCCAACATTTCTCTACCTTTTGGATTTTAGCCTTACAACAGAGATTATGTCACTTACTTTGCATCCTGCCTGGGACAACTGGGAATCGTGTGAGATAATGCAGGATAAGTTTGCCAACTAAAAAGCACGAGACAAAGGTGAAGCTCCAGTATAGGTATTTACAGCCCAACTTTCTGAAGCCAGAAGAGTCCCAGGCCAGGACATCCGTCGTCCCAGGAAGATCATGCGCACTGCGAGGAGGAGGCAGGTGTGCTGAATTCATTCCAGGAGTTAATTGTGTGCGCTTGGGGCAAGGGACCCTGACATTTTCCAGCCGCACTTTGGGGGCAGTGGATTACCAGGGAATTCATGTTTCTGCCCATACAGATTCCCTCGTGCTCCCCTAGGGCTGTTTCTCTCTGTTTTCCCCTCCAGGTAATTACTCCCTAATTTCTTTCGCTTCTCGCATTGACTTCTGACCAGAACCCTGTGTTTGACTCCAGAATGACTCCTGCGGAAGCAGGCTTGGATGCAAAACATTTGGTTGGAAAGCCACTGTAGACTTCTACCATGAGGGATTCTTATGGTTTCCAAATACATCCTCTTGTAACCATCACAGTATCTTAGGTCAGAATGTTTTCATATTGTGGCTGTGTGTTTATGCATGTGTGTGTACGCTCACTCACAGGCTGTGTTTAGGGAAAGAAGGCTCATGGGCCAAAAATGCATTTGGGTTTGTTTGGATGAGTAAGAAATGATGGGAATTCAGAGCATATAAGATTATAAATATTACAGAGGTTATTCAAAATCTCATTTACTTTAGTCTGACTGCCTCTTTGCACTACATATTTAAATTCCATTTGGAGTCACCAACCAGACCCTGATACTCTTAAAGAAAATAACAACAAGCAAGCTACTGCTAAGGGAAATGCAAATTGGTTTGTTTGCTTCTTTACACTCCTGGGCAGTGAAAACACAAGCAATTGTTATTCCAAGGGTCTCATTGAATATACAAAATCTTTGTCTTTCTTTGGAGTTGCTTTAAAGGTTAACCACTTTCTAAAGAGTTCTTTGTGTCTAGAAACCAATTTTATGCTCCTTTTGTCCAGCCACCAAGTTCTTACACACTTGTTAAAAGTTTCCCCACACAAACACATTTGCACTCATTTAGAAAATGGAGAAAACAGTTTGCTTTGGGAAAATCTGTTTGTTGTACTTCCTTGACATTTACAAAGTCCTTGTAGTGTGTGGGGAGCCGCAAGCAAATGCCCCGGAGGTGTTTGCATTTGGGAACCAGGGGTTGGAATTCTGAAATGCAGGCACTCTGGATCTGGGCTGGAGCCCGTGCACATACGACAGCCATGTCAAGATGTGAGCCCTTCCATAAATATCCCCTTCATTTCTGAGTCCCACGTCCCTTCCTTCCTGGATAGTTTTTTTTCCAGCAGCTTGTTTCATGCATTCAGAAGTGTCTCTTGCCACGTATACTCCTATTCCACTTCTCTCCACTTTTTGCTATAAATGACTGTCCACAGGCCAAGGTGGTGTACTCTGGCTGTATCTTCCAGTGCTGCCACCAAAGAGAGTATGCTGTACAATATCCTCAACCTACGTGGGGACCATAAATGAGCAACTTCTTGGCAAGGGAACAAACTTCTGCTTTCCCCCAGCCTGAGAAAATATCATACCTAAAATCCAAAACCTCAGGTACCAAAAATGTAATATTTTCCTATACATGGAGGACCCAGTTTTTAAATGAAATCACTTAAGGACCACTTAAAATGGGATTTGATTTACAGAAATTTCAAGAATGAGTGAAGGGAGGTACATTTGCACTGCAATATTTCACATTATGCACACATCTCCTATGAAATGGTTGTCCAGTGTCTGCCAACCCCTGACCAGGGCAGATTGCTCAGAGTTGGATTTGCCTTTTTAAAACTTCATTTTCTCAGTAATTCAAAAGGAATCTTCCTTGGCCTCGCACTATAGAGACTCTTTCTGTTGAACCATAATTTAGGCACTTTGCTTTGCCTTGATGATAAATCAAATATTTTTTTCTCAAGATCTAAAATGAGGGTATTTGGGCTTCCTGTCTGTTTCATAATATGCCTGTATTGGTTCTTAGTCTCTCATGGTTCAATGATACACACTGTGGTTGTAATTATAGCCCATATAGGCTGCAATTGTTCAAAAAAGGAATTCAATGAGGTCAAAACAGAATTTGAAAGTCATTAGAGCAAAGCAGGTTGGGCTGATGGTGCAGTGTTAGCTCATTGCCTTGCTAATTGGGAGGCACAGATGTGGGTACAGAACCCATGAAGCCCCCTTGGCCCCAGTAAAGGACAGGCTGACATCATTAGCCAGGACTCCTGAAGAGCGGACAGGGCTGGTGCTGGAGCCCACATGCCATAGCCAAGAAGGTGGCCTGATGTTGGCTCCTGGCTCTGCCATGATACTTGGTCCCATCTGGACCTAAAAGAAAAAAATCATAAGTGTGAAAACCCTAGCAAGGCTTTTTTTTTTTTTTTTTTTTTGGCAACCCGAATTTGCTCTCTTCAAAGAAAGGTCTGTGTACATCACAGAAAGCACATCACCAATGCAGCCCCTGAAAGACCAACTTGCAACCACACAATTTGTTGGTATCAGTGTGCAAAACCATGCCAACATTCTAGCTGCTCTGCTGGGATACATTTGGCTTCTTTTAAATTCCTAGAACCAAAGTTCTAAGCATCAAGTCCTCATAGGATAATGTCCAGAGGCAAGGAAAAAGGAGGCATGAGACTCTTCAGGAATTCCTTCCCTCTTTTCCTCTACTTCCTCCCCCCACTCCCATTCAATGGCTAGAAGAGGGTCCCATCCCTACCCTGAAAGCAAACACTGGAAAGGGGAGGAATTTAAGGACAAGCTGTGATTAGCCATTGCTCATCTTGGGAGGCAGGAGCAGGAGCAAGAGCAGGGATCCCACTTTTCTAGAAAAGCTTGCTATAGCTATCTGAATGTAATTAGGGTTCTAAGTTTTATCCAGTCCCTGGAGGATACAAAGGAACAATCAAAGGCTTCTGAAAACATTGCCTCCTAAACGACATAGAAATGATAGAGCCTGGTAGGTCCATGCTAACTTGGAGAATCTCTGCTCTGGGTTGCTTTGTCGAATGGCTTGCTCCCTGCCCTGCGTCCTTGGGTAGCACTCCATGCATCCTAGCCCCAGTCTGAGAAGAGTTCACTTACCTGCTCCTGGTCTCATGGTTGGGTTGTATAATGATTAAAAGGAACCTCAAAAGGCCTACGAATTTCTCAGAAGAAAGTATAAAGTGCCCAGTTTTCTGAGGATGACACAAACGTCAAATTGCTGAGCACAAGACCAGCCTCAGCTTGCCTCTCAAAGTGGCTTAGAAGCCACATGACCCAAGGATGGACTCCTCCCTTGGATTTGAATCCCTCAGGCCACTGTGGTGCAGTGGGTTAAGAATCTGACTGAGGCGGCTCAGGTGACTGTGGAGGCATAAGTTCGATGCTCACCTCAGTTCAGTGGGTTAAAGGATCCTTGCTGAAGCTGTGGTGTAGGTCACAGCTGTGGCTGGAATTCAGTCCTGGTCTAGGAACTTCCATATGCAGTATGTATGTCTATAAAATGTGTGTGTATACACACATACACACACAGTGATACTAAGATGAAACAGGAGAACAAAATTCCTCAGTTTAAGACAAAAAGAAAACCTGATGAGTTATATAATTCTCTGTATCTAACTTGTTGTTACTACTGTTTCTTTTTTTACCCTCCTTTTCCTCCTCTTCTCTCTGTCTCTCCCTATCTCTGTTTTTATCTTTTTGAGAAAGATTCTTTGCCTGGAAAGTTATCCTGATAGCTGTCTTTAAATTCAAAAAGAAATTTGATCATGTATATTAAATTATTCTTGGTATTAGATATAGCCCTTGTTGATTTATTAGTTGGTCAATCATTCTGCTTCTTCGAGAAGGAACACTGTGGAACAAAAAAGAAAATATCTTTAACACTGGTTTGAAGAAGACACAATGATGTTTTCCTCACTGATGCTTCTTAAGACAATTTTTTAAAAATAAAAACACAGATGGTGTATCACTTTATTGTGCCTGAATGAAAACATCTGCATAGGAAGCTGAGCTAAGAGAAAGAACCAACTTCTACATTTCTAGGTAATGTTTCAGTGTGCACTCCTTGTCTACCTGTAGCATTTGCCCAGCTGCCTTTGGACCCTGTTCCTCAGGCGAATCTGGTTCTTCTCTTTTCTTTGTAAAGAGCACCTCTCTGGCTGGTTGGGGTAGGAGCACGACTCTTCAGTCCTGGAGGTGACATGACTTATTGAAAACAAAGTAAGCTCTGGAATCAGACTGGGGTGGGTTCAAAACCTGCTCCTACCATAGCAGGAACCTGGGGCAAGTTAATGCTTCAGCTCTGTCTTTGGGAGAACAGGGATAATGCTGTTACCTGGATACTTTGCTGCCTCCTGTCCAGAAGCCACAGATCTGCCCTCCTCCTGCCATTCCTTCCTGCTTCCATCTTAATCCTGCCCACAGCTGTCTCTCTCTCAAGTCCGTAAGCCTTCTCTCTGCTCCTGCCTCCCCTCCTCCAGCCCAGGGAGAAGGTTTCCCCACTGTGAGGCTGTGAGCTTCCTTGGTACCTGGTACTGTTGGGAGGCTGTTTCCTTTCTATTGTCTGTCACACTAGCCAGGAACACAGAGGCCACCTTTCCCCATTTTCTTATCTTCAGGGTAACAAACTCTGTGCCTCATAGAATATACTTAATAAATATAAACTAAATGAAAACAGAAGCTAACGAATATCTTTTGATGTCATTGTTCAGATTAAATGAGATAACAAAGGAAAGGCAGTGGAAACATCACGTACATTCAATAAATGGTAACTCTTATTGTTATCACTGCACTGCCACTGCTGCGTGGACTTGTACCGCTTTGAGAAATGGCACTGTCCTTTGCCTAAAGAAACCCATGTGCAAAGGCCTCAGAGGTTTTTTGATATTTTTTAACTCCAGAAATACGATGACAACTGCTAGAGCAGAGTTAGCCCTTCGTAGCCATGGGCTCCCTATTAGCAGATTCAACCAACCATGGCTGAAAAATATTCTGGAAAAGAAATTCCAGAAAGTTCCGAAAAACAAAACTTGAATTTGCAGTACACTGGCAAGTATTTACATATCATTTGCATTGTATTTACAACTATTTACATAGCATTTACATTGTACTAGTTATTGTAAGTACAGAGATGATTTAAAGTATCTGGGCAGGATATGTGTAGGTCATATGCAAATACTACACCATTTATACTAGGGACTTGAGCATCTGCAGATTTTGGTTTCCTTGGGGATCCTGGAACCAATCCACTGTGGATACCAAGGGATGCCTGTAGTAGATTTGTTGGGTCTTTGCAAAAATGTGCCCCTACCTCCACCTCCTTTATTTTCTGGTTTGAGTGCCTCTTGCAACCTTTTACAAAGAAGTGGGTTTTTTTTTTTTTCATTTGAACATGCACTTTCGCCATTTGGTTCCCTTCTAAGTAACCCCTGGCATCCCTATTCAATAGCGGCTAGTAATTACCATAGCAACCGCAGCATGTGGTGCCTCTGCCTGCTCTCAGAAACAAAGCATTTGCTTGGAAAAAATCACACACACACACGTTAATTTGTAACATGAAATTCTACTTCATGGTATTGATGAAGGTAAATCATGCCTTGGAGTCAGCAGACTCATCTTCCTCACTGGCTGAGGGACTCTGGGTTGTTCTGTTTCCACCTCCACTGCACTCACCATGCACATATTGATTCATTTTAAAGATGAAATTTTTGTGCAACAGGGGGAAAAAAGATGGGAAGGATTCGGTTTCAGCGGGAAGGTACAAAGGTCAGCAAGAGGGTGCAGAGCCCCGTATAGCAGTTGTTCCCGTCTGAGTGATGATTATACTACCAAGGGGATTTATTAAAATGGAGTCTATTGCTGTTCCACTGAATAAGGCTCTCCATAAATTCTGCGTGAGCCTGGCAGTGGCTAAGCCCATATGTAATGCTGAAATACAGCGCCTGCATCTGCTGGCTGGTGTCTGCCTCCCCCAGCTCCGATGCATGTACCTACATGCCCCAGCCCAATCAGGAACCCAGGGTCTGAGATGCTGTGCGTGCCCAGAAATGGAGACCTCCCAATTCTCGCCGAGAGGCTGTGTGTCTGTGTGTTTCCAGCAAGACATTATGTTTTAGAAAGTGACAGCATCAAAAGTGACACAACCACTTGTTCCGGGTCTCCATCTGGTGGGGGATGGGAAGGGGAAGAAAAGAGTTTGCTCCAGCAATTTCAGGCCCTGTGGTACCATGACCTCCTCACTCTGTCCACTTAAAAAACAGAAGTGGGGAGGTAATGTGCCAGGGAGTGTTCAAGGTACAGATAACTCTCAATGTCATTAGTCATAATCAAAGGGCAGGGAACAGAGGGCGAACTCTTTCTAGCCGGCCTCCTTGAGTCACCTGAAGAGAGCCGAAAACCTGGGGAGAGACTTTGCTTCAACGAGACCTTTTTTTAGTTGTTGTTTAAACCCAGTCAGTTGGAAGCCTCTTTATGAGTTCTCTAGTTGAAACTCCGATTTTTTTTTTTTTTAATTGCTTTGGTCTGAGGGAAAAAATAATACATTCCAGTCAAAGGCTTTGCAGGGCCCCGGAACAATCTGAACCTTTCACTCTGTTCCACAGGAATTCGGCTAGACAGGCTTCTCTAATAACAGAGGGCCGGTCTCTCTTAGAAAATGGAGCGCAGCAAGAACTGTGGGCAGGGACGTGGGGTGAGGGGCTGGGTAGGTGGGGGTGCGGGGACAGGGGTGAGGTCGTGGGCAGACATCGTCTCAACAGCTTTTAGCAAATACTGGAAGAAATGCTCTCAATGTATTCTGGAAATGGGACTTCCTGGTTACTAGCTATTATTTCCTGCCTTGGATGGAGACTACTGACACAGGCTTAAGGTCACTTATAGTCCTTTAGTAACATCTTGGAGAGTCCAAGGAAGATAAGCAGCTCTCGGGAAGCCACCGCCTTCGGTCTTGACGCCCCCAAGGTCTCCAAAACCAGGAAAGGGCTAGAAGGTTCCTGGGGGTTTAGATGGTCAGCGTTGGACGTCCAACGCCCCTGCAGCGGCCATGCAGAAGGCGCCACTAGAGGGCGACTGTCACCCAGCGATGGCTCTGAGCCGCAGGACTGCTTCTAAGGAGAGCACATTTAGCTGTTCTGAAGCCTAGAAATCAGTGACGTGGAGAATTATTATGCACAGTTCATTTCCTTGTAATTTAACTCTCAAGAGTAACAAAAGCATAATGTATAGCCTAGTTTTCGGGTCTGATTTACAACAATTTATACCAAAAGATGATTTCTACCTCATCCCACCCCCTTTCTAGTCACTTCTGCTGATATCAGCAGCTGAGAATTTTGTATTTCATCCTACCACCATAGCCGCCTCAAAGCCACACATCAGAGAAGAAAATGTAAGACCTATAGAGCTGGATGCACAGTTTCACTTTCTGTCTCAAATTCCACCACAGTCTAATCATCTGTTTAAGAAAAAAAAATGTTGCTTTTAATTGTGGTGATGTGGTTCACATCCTCCACTACTTAAATACTGTGAAGTCCAAATGGGGCACAGGACTACTGTCCTCAAAGGGTTGTGGTGTCCCTTTCAAACCCAGAGGTACAAGGAGTGCACTCCAGCCTCCCCTGGCTCACCCATCCTCCACCCTTCCCTGCAGATCCCAAGCCTCTTTGATCTCCTTCCTCTGGCTCCTTGAGCACTTACAGACTCTACCAGCAATTTAGCATTTTGTAGCTATTGTCTTGTTCTCTAATTGCTTCATATGTGCACTTTTTTTTCTCCCTAAGGAAAAAGAAATAACATTCTTTTTTTCCTTTGAGTGCTTACTTTGTCTAAAGCTCTCTGCTAAAGGTTTTACATGTAATTTCCTTTAATCCTTTTAACAACCCTATGGCTTAGAGGCAATTGATTTCATTTTACAGATGAGGAAACTGAGTCAGAGAAGTTGGATCACTTACACGGTGTTATACTAGAAATAAGAGGGAGGATTCAGACACATTTCTTTCTATTACATTGTTCTGAGCCCAAAATGATTGTAAACCGAAATGAGCATCTTACTCCTCCATACTCTCAGCAACAAGCATGGTGGTTAGACACACACACACACTCTTATGCACACACACACTTCTTACAAGATATTTAAGATCTGTATGAGTTAACCTTTTATCTTAGTAAGGAAGCTAGAAATGTCCTTATTTTAAAAATTAAGTAACTTGGTAAATATTAGCCAACTTCCCAGCCTCTGTGCACTGGGCTTTCTCCACCATACACTTAGTAGGAACTTCATATCACTCATTGCAGTCCCATCTTGTTGGATGTGTGCTGTTGTTTCCTAGCTGGGCCTTCCTGACCTAGGGAATAAGAACCCCATGTTATTTCAGAGATTTATCATGAACCTCAGAGCCAGAACCCCTTTTAAGGGGTATAATCAGCTACCAGAGTAGTGGAAGAGCTGGGTCTAATGTGAACCCAAGTCTCCAACTCCCAGCTCAATGTCTCATCCATGGCATTTATTGTCTTGTTTCCTCTTTATGCTCTTCAGTTTGGATAGATTTGGTTTTGTGTTGGATTTGAGTGTTTCCAGATTCCAATCTACTTCTCACCCCAAATACTGGAGGGAAGGTGAGTCAGGAGGAAGACAGTGGACCACTTTCCTGGCAGTGGGAAAAAAATAGACTAGCTAGGGATAAGGAGCCATCAATAGGTCATAGAGCCCTTTGGGTGTCACCATGTCCCATATGTTTGGGAACAGAACATGGTAGATGAAGGGGACTGAGTTAAAGTGTGTGTTAATTGGAATGAAAATTCTTTCCATCTGTTGATTGGAATTGGTACCTGAGTAATATAGTAGTACCCATCAAGTAACAAGGGCTTTTCACAAACCTCTGCTACCTCCCAGAACTCTCAGCTCACTGGACCACCACAAACCACCCCTGCAAGTTGAGATAAAGCCACTGAATGAAGTCAGCGGGAATGGTTTCTAAAGACCCAGGCGAACTTACAAGCCAGGAGGTGAGCACTCATCTAGGGAATTCTGACCTCCAGGGAGGGGGACTGGGGACAGAGGAATGTTGATTTCTAACCTCTGAGACTACATTAGTGGGACATGTGGAACCAATAAGAAAATTATCATGGTCCCTATAGGGTGGTTTCAAGAACTCAGAATTTTACCACATATAAGAACTTAAGATAACAAAAAAGGAAACATCTCACACATCTCGGGGTTTGGAATATTATAGTGACTTGGGTGAATGCTAATGCCCAACTTTAGGGAGTGGTCTAAGATCTGGACGATCACGATACTCTGACCAGCTTTGACACACATCTCTGGCTCTTTGTGCCATTTTTTTGTATGAGGAGAAGTACTAGGCTTTGAGGACAGAGAATCAGTCAGGCTTCATTTCTGCTCTGCCTCTTATCGCCTCTGTGACCTTGGGCCCATGACTATATTTGTCTTCATCAAATTTCTCACATGCAGCATGGAAATGATAGTACCTACTCCTTAAAGTCATTGTCAGTATTAAATAAAGCTTGAATAATATGAATCCAGGAGAACACTGGAGCTAGGACTTAATAAGACAGACATGGACACAACCCCTCAACCATGTGGACTCACTGTATTTACCATATCTTATCACATCTAAGACACCTGTAAGGCTATAAGATGTAGCATTACTTCATCACTGAGAATGAAAAACAAAACAAAACAACCCACTGCCAATGAAACTCTGCTTTCCATTGATTGCAAGATCTATCTCACAAGGGATCTTTTATTCAGTAAGAGATATTAAAATGCGAAAATTAATTAAAAAAATTTTTTATTGAAAAAGAAGCAATTGACAGTGAAAAAGCAACACACAGAATAGGAGAAAATATTTGTGAATTATATATCTGATACGGGCTTTAATCTCTAAAATACATAAACTTTTACAACTCAATAGCAAAAAGCAAAAAACCTAACCACCTGATTTAAAAATGGACTAAGAATTTGAGTAAACATTTCTTCAACAAATATATGCAAAAGGCTGACAGGTATATGAAAAGATTGCTCAATGTCACTAATCATCAGAGAAGTGCAAAGCAAAACCATGATGAGATATCACCTCATACCTGTAAGGATGCCTATTATCCCCACCCCCCAAAAGACAAGTGTTGGTGAGGATATGGAGAAAAGAAACTCCTTGTACACTATGGATGGGAATGCAAAGTTATACAGTTTCTATGGAAAACAGTATGACAGAGCCTCAACAACTTAAAAATAGAGCTACCTGATGACCCACCAATCCCACTTCTAGGTAGTTATCCAAAAGTATTGAAAACAGGATCTCAAAGAGATATTAGCACTTACACGTTCATTGCAGTATTATACACAATAGCCAAGATGTGAAAACAACGTAAATGTCCATCAACGGATGAATGAATAAAGTAACTGGCAGCTACATACAGTGGAATATTATTCTTTCTTAAAAAAGGAGGAACTTCTTCCATTTGTGACATGGATGGATGTAGGGGGCATTATCCTAAGGAAAAGAAGTCAGTCACAGAAAAAAATAAATACTGCATTACTCCACTTGACGTTAGAGAGCTAAAATGGTCAAAGTCATAAAATCCAAGAGTGGGGTGGTGTCTTCCAGGAACAAGCTTATATTTAGCGACTGTATATGTGACATTTTAAGACTATAAAGTCCATCTACTATCATTTTTTATAAGCTTTACTAAGCAAAAGAGTTTTTTAAGTCCCAAGGTGTCAACATTGCTCAAAGGTCACTTAGTAAGTTTTTACCAAACACCTTAATTAAAATCTCAACCACCCACCAGCCCTCTCTTGCCCTCTCCCTCCTTTCCCATGGCATTTATCACCTCAGGTACATGTTTTGCTTATAACTTATTTATTGTCTGCCTCCTGCAGTAGAAGGACAGACTTTTTTCAGTCCTATTCACTGGTGTATCTGCAGAACCTGGAGGAGTGCCTGGCACATAATAGGCCCTCAAATATTTGTGTGAACATCATTAAAATGTCACACCTTTCATTAATATTTCTGTCACTCAACGCTGCTTGGATTGAAAGCAACCTTTTATTTCCTGAGCCTCTTAATCTATCTGAGCATTCTTTTGGCTACATTTAACTCTGGGTAAAGAATGAAAAGGGAGGCATACAGGAATAAGAAAAATGCCTTATCAAAAAGCAAATGAAGGCACACAAAGCCTGGCAACAAAACCAAAGGAAGATAATTCAGTCCTGGAAAGCTACAGTGAGAATATAACAATAACAATAATAATAGTAATAGTGATTGCTGTTAGTGGGTACCACCTGCAGACTGGGGCATCATTTTCCAGACATGTAATTAGTATCATAGAATTGTCTTTCAGGAGCTTAGATTTCCTGTGACCTGACTGGGGTAGGGGGTGGGGTGCCACGGGGAAACTGACAGGAAGATACATAATAACAGGAAGTAGGAGTAGCAACAGGAAGAGGGGGAGGGGAGAGAGGAGAAAAGTGGAAGGAGCAGGCCAACATCCAGGGCTGCATCCTCCTCCCCCACAGCACCCCTGGAACCGGTCCCTTTGCTGCCAATGCTGCTTCCTCCCTCTGCTCCACCACCGGCAGGGGCTCAGGCAGATTTCATTTCCCTCACTGTCAAATATTTAAAATCACCTGTCATCTCTCCCTGGGGAATTAGTGACAAAGCATTTAAAAAATTGCTTAAGATACTGTGCTGTAATACTTTCAAATAGTTGGTAAAGCTTCTGAACGTCCTAGGATAAAGGGGATACCAGAATCCTCCACCCTCAAAGAAAGTGCTGTATGGGCAGGCCTGGAAATTTGGCTGTAAGTTTCCAGCAGGAACGTGCGTGGGGGGCTAGGCAGAGTGATTCTGGGACTCCACCTCTGTAGTTTGGTTACACAGGGGCTCTTGGTCATCTGATGTCCTTCCACATCTTGTACCAAGTCAAAAATATCCAGGTGGAGAAATATACCGGGGAATCTAGGCATAGCAACTAAAATGTAGCCCTGTCCATTTACAGTCCAAATGAAACAATGGTTGAGTTCCCTGGTGGCCCAGCCATTAAGAATCTGGCCTTGTCATTGCTGTAGCTCGGATTGGATGCCTGGCCCAGGAAATTCTGTATCCTGGAGGCACCACCACCAAAAAAAAAAAAAAAATAGTCAAGATTTGAAGCTCAGAAACCACATGATGAATCCAAGAGAGAAAGGGCAGCCTCAAAACTTCCATTTATAGAGGGTTTATCCCCAAGAGGAGCAATGCACTAGGTGAGGGCCACCGCTTTTGTTTCAGATGGAGAATCTATTCCAGGAGGGAGAGTTGCCCTGATGTGCTTCAGACTGCACAGGTGGAAGAGAGATTTAATAATTATTGGCTGATAGCAACCATGGCTCTGATTCCATAGCAATAATCAACTTCTTGTTTATTCTGAGTTGATAAAATTATTCAGGCCAAAAGACATTAATAAATACAAAACAAAGTCTATGCCATGGCCAGAAGGCAGTGTTTCTCAAATTTCACCTTGTCTTGGTACCAATGGGATTGCCCATTGACAATGCCAATTCCTCGGCCTTAATCTCTGAGCTTCCAAATCACAGCCTTTGAAGGTGAGATCTCAGAAATCTTTATTGTGAATGACCACACTTTGAAAGAACTGCATTCAATGATTCCTGTGAGTTGTTTGTTCAAACTCCAGGTATAATGTCCTCCTAAAGCAGCACCAGACCTGTATTATCTTATACAGAAGCCAGCAGCCACATGTGGCCACTGAACACTAGACATGTGGCTAGTCTAAAGTATTATGTGCTGAAGGATAAAAAAAAGTATGGATTTCAAAAAAGTATATATAGTAAAAACATATGAGTGTAAAACATGTCATTGAAATGATATTTTGATTATATTGTGCTCAATAAAATGTATTACTAAAGTTAATTGTATCTGTTTCTTTTAGTCTTTTCACGTGGCTTCTAGAAGACTTGAAATTATGTATATGACTTGCATTACATTTTTTGAGCTGCTATAGTCACACAAGTTCCAGATCATAAAACTGGTCCTAGGAACTTTGTAGAGAAGGAATATTTCCAGATTTCTTTCACCTTATCTGCACCCTTACCAAGAAATAGAGGTCACTGAGGCTGAATTAGCTTGCATGGCAGAGGCTGAAAATGGGCAGCTTCTCAGCTCAATCAAATCTATAGAGTTGTTCTGTTTCACCTACAAAATATTAGCTCACATAATGTCTTCTATATATATATATCTATAAATATGGTATCACATAAAAATAGTTTAGTGTATTTTCTATGTCCAGATTTTATGGAAAAAAACTAAAGATTCAGAAATGTTGGGCTCATCATCCCAGATAGATTAAATCCTGCTGGTCCCCAGGGCAGGACCTGCTACATCAGGAGGTCATGTGCTCTTTACTTTGCCACAGCCTCTGCTACTCCTTAATGCCTCCCTACGGAAATGAGTGTATCGCTGCCATTTTCATTTTTGTGTGTGTGTGGATGTTTTCCTTAAAATATAGAGGAAGGTGAAATATTCCCAAGTCCACATTTCTATAGAAAGTGGGGAAGTAAAAGACCAAGTCTACCATACAAAGGAAAACACCTCACATTCTTTACACATTTGTATTTCCTGTCCAAGCCTAGCCTTGGGGAGGCCTTTGAGTTTGCAATCCTTGCTCAAGAATCATTTACAAATGAGAGTCAGATGTTTGCCACCCATTTATTTAACTCAGCTCATCACCATGACTTCTCAGCCTCTCCTGAATGTAGAGCCCCTTATGCTATGTGGAAAGTGACTCTGTCTTCTCCAGAGCAGAGAATGTCCTGCTACTATCTATGGTCCTTCCTCAATGACGGCTTATTCTGCAGGGGCAGGAATTCTATAGTCTTGCCCTTAACATGGTAACATCTCTAGCCTGTGGCTGGCTAGCTTTTGTGTTCAGGGTATGAAGGCAGCAAAATTCTGGATGTTACATAGGCATAGGCAGCAACATCTAAGCCTCCCTCATTCCATCAATTCTGGGTCAATCCAAGGAAAAATTGGTCTAGGTGTCATTGCCATTGTTTCTCTTCTGCTCTCACCTTTTACTTTAGCTCTGCTTTCTAAGTTTTCATCAGGTATTGGGCAAGAGAAGGCAAAGAATGAGATGTTTAGCTTTTATAAAGATTTGGGTCTGAGGGCTCCATCTACCCTGATGCCTCTATCTTCCACCAGCCCCACCCTTGGCCAGAATCACTGCTAATGACTAAGATAGGTTTCAGAACTGGGAAGATGAAAAGATCCAAACATCAAAACTGAAGGAGATGAATATTTAATTTACATAATTAGAGAAAGCCCGTTATTTCCTACCTAATAATCTCTGACCATGTATTAACTAGGGCAAATAATACTAACGACTGCAACAAACAACCTTGAAGACTTAACATAGTATATATATATAACAGTATACTTAACTAGTATAACTTGCTAATATCACAGTTAATTGCAAGTTGCAGCAAGGGCTCTGTTACACATAGTTATTTAGGGATCCAGGTTCTTTCCTAGAAGATGTGGTTCTACCATCTTCTGGGGACTTGGCTTCCTCCACTGGCTCCTGTGAATCTAGGTGGCAGACAAAAGAAAAAGACAGTATAGTTTTGCATGAGTGACCTTAGAGCAGGCAGAAAAGTGATGTATATCACTTTCAGTTGGTTTTCATTGACCGGAACTCAGCTATATGGACCCATTTAATTGCAAGAGAAGCTGGGATATGAAGTTTAGCTGTGTACCAGTGAGAAAAAGACATGAGTTTTGTGCATCCACATCAGCATCTTTGCTGGTTTAATCTTAAGGAACAGAATGGGCAAGAAGAATTACAGAGACAACCTGAAAGTCAATGGGGAGCCACCAGGATCAGATCACACCAGTTTGGTACTGGGACTTCCATAGCTCTCTGTCCTTCATTCATTCCAAACTTAGAGGCATAGGGCTTAGGTGTTATTTTTGTACCTCTAACAGGCAGCAAAATGAATTACTCTGCTTTCCCCAAACACACATAATAAAGAACATAAGGACCTTCCTGTTACTTAGGATTTAGCATTCAGTTTTGGCCAAATATGACCTGTGACTCCAAATATCTGCTGTAGTGATTAATGTCATTTAGGGCCCAGAGAAATCTTTCTCCAATCACTTACCTTGTGTCCTTGAATCAAAAGGCAACTGCATCCAAATGCTGTGAAGGTGTGTGGGTTATTCTGCTGACATCAAAGATGGAGTTTGCATTAAAGTGTGGGGAGGATTTGATCCCTGGAAGCATTTAGGAAAGAGGAAAAAAACGTCGCATTTCCCCTCCCAGTGTCATTGAAATAGATTCTTACATAACGAAGTATTCTTTTTTAATAGTGCTGAGCACTATCTCCCCCTCGTGTTCCAAATTTGTGGTTTCAGAGGTCTTTGCAAATTAGGCAGTGTGAACAGCAGTACCTATGGTGGCTGAGAAACAGTTAAATGATTCACATTCCTCTTAGTTTGTGTATATGTAAGTCTAAACATATCCTGCCTGACGAATGTTACCAATTCTTTACCCAGGTAACTCCATAGACATTTTTTTTTTTAGACATTAATGCTAGAATTGTAAATATTGTAAATATTCTTAGTTTCATAAAGGCATTAAGATTTTTAATAGCTTTCGGAAGTTATAATTCACATCCACACAATTCACTCATGTGTACAATTCAATGGTTTTAGTATATTCATAGTTGTGCATTTATCACCATAATCTTGGACCATTTTCATCACCCCCAAAGAAAGCTTGTTCCCCTTAGCTATTATCCCTGAGCTCCTCATCTTTGCCCCCAAGTCCCTGGCAACTACAAGCCTACTTTCTGTCTCTTATGGATTTGTCTATTTTTGACATTTCATGTAAATGGAATCATACATCATATAGTCTTTTGTGACTGGCTTCTTTCACTTATTATGATGGTTTCAAGGTTCATCCACACTGTGACATGCATCAATAGTTAATTCCTTTTAATTGCCTAGTAATATTCCATTGTGTAGATATACCAACCATATTTTGTTTTTCCATCCACCAATTGGTAGACATTGTTATTTTCACTTTACACATTAAGTGTTATTTACACTTTTTGATTGTTAGGAATAATGCTGCCATGAACACTCATGCACAAGATTTTGTGTATGTATGTCAATATGTTTTCATTTGTCTTGTATACATATCTTGGAGTAGAATTGTCAGTAAGATTTAATTAAATTTTCAAAAATTTTCTAAAAAGTCAGCTTTATTTAAACAATTTTGACCTAAATTTTTGATGTTCATTCATTGTAATTTGAATTTATATTTTATTCTTAATAGACAATTTTAAGTATCTTGGAAAAAATAACATTCTGGAAACATGAAGAATAAGTATACTTTTTATTTTAATTTGCTTTTAAATGAAAATACATTTGTGTTTTCTTCAAATCCAATATACTTTTTTAATCCTTTAGATCATTACTGTAGACTTTTATGTGAAAATCTTGATTATATCAACATAGTGATTTTTGCTGAAAAAGGGCAACTGTTATACAGAATAAATGTCATTGGTTTTGAATTGTGTATGGATCTTATTACTCACCCCAAATTGCCAGCCCATCAACAGAACGTGTAGCATGAGCAAAATCTTTACATTCTATCATTTAAAATTCAGTCACATAAAACCCTTAGATTTATAAGCATCATTCCATTTCATTGTCACTGTTCTGTTTGCTCTTTGGAAAGTATATCGTCAAGGTAGGAGGGTAAGAGCATATGCTATTTTTTAGTTTGTTAGCTTGATTTATAACTTTTAAAGTTTGAGACATATCATATATGGACTTCTGTTTCTACTCCTGTCACAGGCCCTGGTGACTTTAGGGCCAGCCCTATATTGGCCAACTAAATGAAGATCAATGAACACTTGATTGATTGGCCTAGAACTGGAACAAGGGCAAGACAGTTTTTTTCCAAATGATGTTTAAGAATTCTTACATCACGTATCAGTCTCAGGGAGGCACAGGTGGTTTCCATTACTCTGACTAGGATGGACAGGTGCAGCTTGTTGGTTGTGGACAACACGTAATGTCTAATTTAACCAGCAAAAAGGGATGTCATTAAATCCTCCATGTCCAGCTTCTTCAGTTAGGGTCTCATTGACAATCCTATGGAATTCTACCTGCCACTCTAAGAAGTAAATTACTTATCTGACCATTACTAATTATTTTGCATTTTACCTTCATGAAGCTAGGAGGCCCTCTGATCCTCCTGACTGGAGAAAATGTCAAAATCGGTTTTCCATGTTTTTTTTTATCTTTGTATAAATTGCTATCAGAAACTCTTTATTACCATGCATTAGCTGACAAATGAGTGAGTGAACACTTTGAGTGCTATACTGGCTCTGTGCGAGGTATTGGAGTAGGGAAGACGATTACATAGGAGATGTAGCACAGTGAATGTTCAGCATTTTGGAGCATCTTATAACCCTTTCTATTTGGAAGAAATCCACTGCATCGAACCACTTCAGTGGGAGAGAGACATGTGCATTTACTCTTACCATTGTCATCAATCTGTGGCTCAGCTGGGGCAGCTCTGTCTTGACTGTGGGACCATGGGTTAGCTGGGGTGGGGGGCGGGGGTTCAGCTTCACAGGTCCTCATTCTTGGATTCAGGCTGCTTCTCCTGGCATGTCCTTTTCATGGCAATGGTGGCAGCCTAGAGGGCAAGGCTCACGATGTAGATTATTTCAGGCCTTTGCTCAGGTCACTCCTGCTAATATCCCATTGGTCAAAGCAATTTGCATGGATAAGCCCATAAAGGAAAGGAAAAAAAAAAGTGAATATTTATGGGATTAAAAATCCAAACTCTCACAACCGTCCTAGAGTAAGTCTTTGTGGATACAGGGCCCTCCACTTATTTCTTCAGAAGCTTACAGAGGTGAGACATCCTCTTCTCTGGTCCCTGCTCTGGCTCAGCCATGAGGTAGTCCAGAGGGAATGATTGAAGGGAGGAGGAACAGCGAGAGAGGTCATTCATTCAGCAGGGGTGCCATCAAACAACCGGGCTGTCGTGTTCTCAGTAGCTTTCTCACCAGACTATTCCTGGGGCAAGGACCTTGGCTATATGTCTCTTTGCCTTACTTTGCTTTGGTCTTTCTGGTTTTCTGAGCCTAGTTCTACAGGCTTTCAGATAATTCTGTATTGATCCAGCTAACAGATTTTCTCCTTGGTAGCTAGAGAGAGTTTTAGTTGTTTGCTAACTAGTATCAGTAGGCACCATATTTTGCCCTTGAAAAATATTCCATAGTTTAAAGAAAACATTTTCAAAGAAAACTCTTAAACAAAACTGTACACATGTTACATGATATTCTAGGAAGGAAGAGTATAAAATTTAGGGCCTGATAGCAATGATTTCAAATCTCAACTCTGGCACTTCCCTACTATGTGAATTTGTGTATATGACTTAACTTCTCTAAGGTTTAGTTTCCTCATCTGTAAATAAGAAAAATACTACTTGCCTCTATAGGTCTTTGCAAGGGTAAGACAATAATAGCACATTTATTAGCAGAGTATCTAGTATGCAATAGTTATTTAATAGCTAGTATGTAATTATTACTTTCACTATAATAAGGTATTATTCAGTGTGGGATAAACTTCTGAAGGAAGGGGGCTTTGAGTAAAGTTTTAAAGAAAACAGAGGCTTGAACTGATAAAGGGAAACAGGAACATTCCAAAAAAAAAGTTATATGTAAGAGCCACAATATAGGGTAAGACTTGGCAAGCTATAATTGAGAAGCACAGAGGAGATTTGCATTGCCATTTAGAGGGGGTGTACCTACACAGGAAGGAAAAGAAAGTTATCAAGTGAGAGAGGGGTCTGATTCTAGATATAGAGTCCTTGGATCACAGACAAGGTTTAAATGCAATGGGTTGGTAATAGGAAACCCTTATAGATTTTTAGGCTGATGGAGAATACAAGGAGAGGTTATACATATCTTAAAAATAGTTGGGGGGTTATGTGTGGGATCACTTATGGAGTCCAGTTAGAAAGCAATTCCTATAAATTCAGTGCAAGATGATGAAAATCCAGACTGTGGTTATGGCTGTGGAAGCAGAATCCTAGGGCAAGGAACCCTTCAGAAGAACACGCAGTGGGCTTGGTGACTCTTTAGCTGCAAAGATAGAGGGGAATGTGGGGTCACTACTGTGCTTGGAAAGGGACTGACTTTATAAAGCTTAGATAAATTACTGCATTTTACTGGATATAACGCACATACTGCATGAGTCAGGGTTCTACAGGGAAACAAAACCAAAAGGATTAATTAATTAATTACTATGAGAAATTGGTTCACATGGTTATGGGGGCTGTGGCATTCTGCTCTCTGTCATCTGCAAGCTGGAGACTCAGAAAAGCGATGGTATAAATCCCAGTCCAAGGGTAGGAGAAGACTGACGTCCTAGCTCCATGAGTTTTCCTTCTACTACTTTTTGTTCTATTCCCAATTGGATGCCCCTCACCTGTACTGGGGAGGGCAAACTAAACTGAGTTTACTGGTTTGAATGCTAATGGCATCTGGACTGCACAGATGCTCAGATATTTAATCTGGGCACCCCATGACCTGGGCAAATCACACATAGCATATATTTTACCATTTTGAGTGTACAATTCAGTTGTTTTGGGTATACTCAAAAGGCTGTTCATTTACTAAATCACCATTATCTAATCATGCCAAAAGAAAGTTTTGTCATGCCAAAAAAAAACTCATACCTGTAAGCAGATACTCCTGTTCTCCTCTCCCTGTAGCCCCTGGCAAACACTAATCTATTTATCTCTATAGAGTTGACTGTTCTGGACATTTCATAAACATGGAATCACATAATATGTGGTCTTTTGTGTCTGGCATCTTCCACTTAGCAGAATGCCTTCAAGGTTTACTTACAGTGCATTATTTCATTCCTTTTTATGGCTGAATAATAACTTCATTGTATGGATATGCCAACTTTTATTCATCCATTTGTCAGTTAATTTGGGTTGTTCGCATTTTTTGACAATTGTGAAAAATATTGCTATGAATGTCTATGTACAAGTTTTTGTATATGTACAAGTTTTGTTCATATGGTTTTAATTCTCTTGGGTATATACCTTGGAGTGAAATTGCTGGACCATATGGCGCCTATGCTTAACCATCTGAGCAACTGCCAAACTGCTTTTCACAGTAGCTACACCATTTTACATTTCTACCAGCAATGTTTGAAAGTTCCAGTTAGTCCACATTCCACCAACACTTGTTTTTCTGTTTTTGTCTTTATAGCCATTTTATGGGTATGAAGAGGGACCTTATTGTGAGTTGCATTTCCCTAGTGATTGATATTGTTGAGCATCTTTTTACATGTTTATTGGCCATTTAACTTATCTTCTTTGGAAAAATGTCTGTTCAAATCCTTTGGCCATAATAACAAGATTTTTGCCTTGTCATATGACTTACTCTAAGACCAGCTCCACAAAATGCCATATTTGGTAGCACTTTAGGGTATAACCTACACTATGGCAAACAGAACATGCTGAAATTTCCAAGGTCTTTAAAAGAACCACTGTGATGCCTCTTTCCTTTTGTTCCGTCTACAAGTATGTGATCAAGAAATTTAAGCTGCACTAGGGAGCTATTTCTCTAATTGGTCCTTCTTCCTCATTATTGTTCAGGTTCCTTGAATGTAATTGATATTAACACTTTGGATTTATTTTTTAACCTTCTTCCATCTGATCCCAAGGACAAACCAAATAGAATTCTTTACAAAAGTTAATTAACTTTATCTGAACCTTCTCCCAAATGGAGCTAGGTGCTTCCAAATGAGTGGCATAGCAGTATACTCCACAAGGATTGGTAAAGTAGCTTTAAAATAAAGGAGTTGGACTAATTTATCCCAAACTTTTCTTTCACCTTTAACATTCTGTGATTCTAATAGAGTTGGCTGTTAACTGAGATGGGATGGGAACCCAGGAATGCTAACTTAAGCCCCCATCCCTGGTCAAGATGCCATTCTTATTTGATGAAGTAACATTTGCAAAATAAGTCTTAACTGGTCCCTTGGAGGCTGAGAAGTCTGGAAACCTAAGAAACAGGTCATAGAAGGAAAGGTTCAGAAACTAATATATGTACTTAAGAGAGTGGTCATAGTAATTATTTGGTGGGTGAACTGTACTTATAGATAAAAGTCATGGTTAAAAAATGTAAAACAGATGGTTGTTAGGCAGTGGGGAGAAATTATTCCTTGGAACCCAGTGGGATTTGGACTGAGACATTTTTGAGAAGTCCAAAATGTTAATGGAAACCTTGACATTAGATTTTAAAAAAAGAATGTGGAAAATATTATCCACTTGCAATCTGCTTCCATCTAGCTATTAGAATGGGGTCAAATAAACCTGAAAATAGAATCAGGAGGAAATGGAAGCTAGTTTAATGCTATGAGTTGGAGGTAAAATGGGTTGCAGAACCATGGAAAAGTTTGTGTGTCTTAAATGCTACGCTTGCTCTGTTGTCCACACATTTCTGGTTTTCTTCTAGACCTATTTGAGAGACAAGGGCTAAAGAGAATGAGGAATTTGAATTTATTATGTTTTGTGCTTAGCACTTTTCTAGGATCCTTAGGCTATTTGAGCCCTGGATCAAGGAGCTTAAAATTGCATTCCTATATGGAATTTGTTACCTAGGAGGAATAAGGAAGTGTATGATTGAATATTAAAATGTATATTATATAAATTACATGCTATAGGAATTCAGAGTACCGTGATTGATCCAGGTCAGAGAAATAAGGTTCATGAAGAGCATTCAGGACATGCGACCTCAGACATGGGCTTGACTGAAGAGTGGAATTCAGGCAAGAGAAACAGAGAGAGAATGAGTGAGAATTATAATGAGTGACTTGCGATGAGTGAAGATTTGGTGTAGGAGATGGGCATAGTGTATTTAGGAGGTTAAAAAAAGCAGTTTTCTGTCCCTGGGGCGGAATATCTTATTAGAAATGAGAAAGCAAGGAGTTCCCGTTGTGGCGCAGCCGTTAACAAATCCGACTAGGAACCATGAGGTGGCGGGTTCGGTCCCTGCCCTTGTTCAGTGGGTTAAGGATCCGGCGTTGCTGTGAGCTGTGGTGTAAGTCACAGACGCGGCTCGGATCCCGCGTTGCTGTGGCTCTGGCGTAGGCCGGAGGCTACAGCTCAGATTCGACCCCTAGCCTGGGAACCTCCATATGCCACAGGAGTGGCCCTAGAAATGGCAAAAAGACGAAAAAAAAAAAAAAAAGAGAAAGCTATAGAGCTAGTTACCTCAAACGGGCCTTGGTGGGAGATGTGAAAGGCCTTGTGAGTAAAAGACTGAAGGAGCAAGGAACTGATCACTGGATGCCCACACAAAGAGGCACCAAGGCTGTATCAAAACAGAAAATGTTACCTAGGAAGAATCAGCATTAATGTCATATTTTTTAAAATGCCGTTTTAAACCTTGCTTTCATCTAATTCCTTCGTAGATTCATGCTATCACAACATAGAATCATACAGCAGAATGTAAAGCTGGAAACAAAATTTTAAATGATCTAATTCAGTCTTCTTACTATATGCAAGAAAACTGGAGGTTGCAAGGAAATAAGTGACTTCCTTAAGGTCACACAACTGGGAAGTAGCAGGAGTTAGTTCTTTTAGACGCTGCCCTCTCTACAACACAACAAAAATACACTGTTTAAGCGTCAATCCATATTTGCTGAGATTCCGATCTTGCAGCTTGTGTTTTAAACTAGTCAAGGATTTGCTCTACTTCTTTCTAGTATCTTTGTGGGTAAAAGATCATTTTATAGCAAATAGTCAGTAAAAGACTGTTTTATAGCAAATAGTTTAGAACCATGTCCCTCAAGGTTTGATTCATATGTCAACTACATCAGAACCACTCCTAAATCACATCTCAGAATTATTACATTAGAATTTTAGGGTTAGAACTTCAGAGTCTGCATTGTAATCAAGAATATGGGTGATTTTACTTACTAAGTTTTGAGACTCACAGCTCTAAAGCAAAATAGAATTCATCCAGAATGTTTTTAGAATATTTTTGAGCCTCAGGTAAATCATATAGCAACAACGATTTTAATACTCACTAATTTGTTACTTACATGAGTTCAGGAACTAGGGATTCTTTATTTTAGTGTTAATACATATATATTTACTTATTGAATCACTGGAATCCTATGGGGGAAAACATAAAAATGTGAATGATGTTTTTACTCACATAGCTACAAGGTAAAAGAGGACACGTGCCTGAAATGTGTGTGTGTGTGAGTATGCATCATATATATGTGTATATATATATGTAAAATTGTAACATAAATAATACCCAGTGAAGAAACTGAATTGATAATTCATGATCTCTGTTTGTTGCCCAAAGTCCCTGATCCAGATGGTTTTACAGGTGAGAGTTATCAACATTTCAAAGAACAGATCATCTTTGGCTTATATGTGTTGTTTCAGAAAGAAAAAAAAAAGCTATTCTAATAATCTTATGGGACTTGCATAACGTGGTTCAAAAGTTAGATAAGAACAAAAGAACAGAACCAGAAAATCAGAATCATTATGCTTATAAAATAGACGCAGAAATCTTAAATAAAATATTAATTATCCAACCTGAATCAAATCTCTAAAATATAACTAAGAGGCATTTATTCTAGGAATGAAAGAAAAATTTAACATCAGAAATTCACTATATTAATGGACTAAGGAAGAAAAGATCATTATCTCAACAGATGGCAAAAAAAAAAGATTACAATGATCAATTCAAGGCAGACAAATCAGGCTGGATTGTTATGATACATATACGGTGTGTATATATATGTAATTATATATTAATCAGACATATGTGTTATATATTAATCAGATTTATTTATAATAAAAACTATCAGTAAGTGAGGAATAAAAGAAAAAAATCCTTAACTTGATAGTGTACATGCCTAAAACTTAGAGCAAATATTATATTAACAGAAAAACTCTAGATTAATATAAAAAAATTATAATCACTATTGGTAATATAGCACTGGATAAATTATATAAGCCTACATATGACACAATTTTTTTTTAGGAAAGAGCTGAAACTCTAAAGTTTTACAGATGATATGATTATCTCCTTCAAAACTTCAATGGCATCAAATCAACAGGAAATTAGAAGTGTTAAGAGTTCAGCAAAGTTAATGGATACAAAATTATCTAATAAAATCAATAATGTTTTCTATCGGCAACAACAAACTAAAAAATACCATAAAAAACTAAAATATCATTTACAATAGCAAACGCTGTTGGTGAACTCTGGCCCATTAGATAAATCTAGCCTACTGCATATTTCTGTAAGTAAACTTTCATTGCAACACAGTCATGCCCATCTCTTTTCATATTGTCTATGACTGACTTCACATTTCACCTGCAGAGTTGGGTAGTTCCAACAGAGATTGTCAGGCCCACAAATCCTAAAATGTCTACTCTCTTGTTTTTTACAAAAAAAGGTTGCCAGCCTATTCTTTAAGTTGTTTAGACATCAACATAAAAGTGTGCATAACACCTTATGAAGAAGTTTGTTAAACTCCATGAAACAACATTTGGGTCAAAGAGATATAGCATGTAGAGGATGGGATGATTTAACATTGTTGTCAGATTCTTCCCTCATGAATCTATATGTTCTGTGGAATTAGAATCAAATTCCTCAAATCTATATGTTCTGTGCAATTAGAATCAAATTCCTATCTTAATTTTGAGCAACTTGAAAAATTCAGTTTAAACATTTATATTCTTGTTCAATAAAAGACACCACTTCAAAATGTAACAGAGAATAGACTAGGAAAAGTTATTTGCAACCTCAAAGTGAGAAAGAGTGATATCTAGAATGGCAAGCCAGCGAACAAGCAAACCACATGGGAAAGGGTACAAAGAAAATAAGATAAATAGGCAATTCATAGAAAGAGGAGGTTCCCAAAGTGGTATATAAGGAGATGTTTAAAACACTTTAGCCATCAGAGAATTTCCATTTAAAACAACAAAAATAATGGCAAAATTAAAAATCAGAGTAATAGCAAGTATGGATGATGATGAAGGGGCAGGTGCATGGCTGTGGGACTGTAAAAGGGTATGGCCACTCACACCAGCAGTGGGTAGTACCTGATGAATTAAAATATGTATATATCTTACAAGCTTGTAACTCCAACCTAATCTTTATCTCAAAGACTTCTTCCAAAGATCTGTAAAGGAACATGTGCAATGATGTTCATAGATGCATAGTTTACTCTGATGAGAAGTTGTCAGTAACCTAATGGTCCCTCAGTAGAATGCATAAATCAAATGTGGATACATGCTCTGGAACGCTCTACAAAATGCAGAAGCAGACTTAGTTCGGTACAGCAACATGGACTGATGCCAAAACATAGCACTGAGTTTGAAGTATTGGGAACAGAATATGATTTATATCATAATAAATACCATTTTTAAAATTAAAAATATATAGGAAATAACTTTTACAAGAATAAATACATATGTAAGGATATATATCAGATACATTTGATTGGGTACTATAGGGTGGAAGGAGAAGAACAGAAGTGTGGAAATTCATAAGGGAGAGGGGGAGTAAAAATTAAAAGTTTGCTAAAGAGACTTTCATCTACTGATGATAATATTCTGTGAACCTAGGAGTGGGATAAACTCACCTGTGCATCCTATTTTGTTTTTTTAATATTAAAGGCAAACTTTTAGCCAAATTTTAAAATAATGAGATTAGCAGTGTTCAAATGCATATTTATATAAAATTCATCATTTTTGTCTATGTGCTTACAAAATTTCTCTTCTTTTATGGATACTTCCTAGCTCAGCCAGAAAGCTGTGTTTATGGGCATTTTGGAGGAATTGGAGGTTGAGAGGGTTTTGCTCTGCTGATGTTCAGAATGTAATATCCGACCAGGCTATCTGTGCTGCTATCCGCAACGTTAGTCCTCTGGCGAATCCAAATTCTACAGGATGTGGATTAGCATTTAAATGTAATAGGATCATCCCCAATACTGCTGTGGATGAGATGCCTGCTTGCAAAGCTATTTATTCCCTTAGTAACCAGCTCAGACTTGTAGCCCACTAACTGAGAATTTCTTTTTATTCCTAATGATTCCAGCATGGCGCTAGGCACACACATGGATTTTTTTTTTTTTTTTTAAATGTTGGGAGAAAAAAAAACTAGTTGACTGAATACAAGTAAAAACAAAACAAATTAGGCCCTTGTCTCAAAGGAGATTTAAAAATTTCACCACTAAAACATGTTATAACTGCAAACCTTGGCAAACTTGAAAAAGATACTGAGGAGTTCCCGTTGTGGCACAGTGGTTAACGAATCCGATTAGGAACCATAAGGTTGCGGGTTCGATCCCTGGCCTTGTTCAGTGGGTTAAGGATCCGGTGTTGCCTTGAGCTGTGGTGTAGGTTGCAGACGTGGCTCGGATCCTGCGTGGCTGTGGCTGTGGTGTTGGCCCGTGGCTATAGCTCTGATTCGACCCCTAGCCTGGGAATCTCCATATGCCATGTAAGCGGCCCTAGAAAAGGCAAAAAGACAAAAAGACAAAAAAAAAAAAGATACTGAATGAACAAACTCACTCTTTCTGAGATTAAGAAAACCCTCTTTGGCCCTATGGGGTCCATCTATCTCTTTGTTTAGTGACCAGCAGTACATCTGATGATGGCTTAAACTCAAGTGCAGAGGCTGGAGTTGTTAATACTGAGAGGTCTCAGCTAATCCAAGGACAATGTGACTAGGAAACGGGGAAGAGTCATGAGCAAAGGAGATTGGAAGAGTTCTATAGAGGCTATTAGGCAAAAGTGGAGCTGGCTTGGGCATTCAACCTTGGCTAGGAAAACACAGCTACCCATTCACAATATAGAAGGTCAAATGGAACTTGGGCCAATTGAACCAGAATTTTTGAGAAAATCTATGAACTAAGTGCTTTTCAGCTCTTATCTTCTTTAATCCTTACAACCTTAAGAGGTGGCCAAGATAGCTCTTCCTGTCTTCATTTCAGATGAGATAGCTTAAGTCTCAGAGATCTGAAATATCTAGCTAAGGTCAGGTCAATGGCAGAAGTAAAATATGAACTCACTTTTTTTTTTGAACTGCAAAGCATGGGCTGGTTCCATAGAATCACAGTCTCTTCTTGAGCTTAAGCTGAGAGTGAAGGCAGATCAAGGAGAAAATATAAAATGTTAATACGCAGAAGATAAAATGTTAATACCTAGAGGAGAAAGATTTGAATTCAAATGGGCTGGCCTCAGGTAATGTGAGCCTGAAAACATTCTGAAGTGATGATGCCTCAAGTAATGCTTATTTCCTAAATTGTACTAACATGGGCACTGTGTCTTCTCTGTGTACCTAGACTGTCTGCTTGTGCCTGATCTTTAACATTGACAAACCATCAAAAACTAAGTTACTCTACTAGTTACTGGGCCAGTGACATGGCAAGGATTCAAAGAGACAGTCCTCACTCTCAAGAAATTTGGAAAATAACTAGAAAGACAGGATAGATAAAAAGTGGTCAGTATAGACATAGGAGTGGAACAGACAAGGGTTATTGGAATACAGATGCAAGGATAATTACTATGGAGTGGTAGGAAGGGAAAATTTCAAGGAGATAGTGAGACAACATAAAGGACAAAATGAGAAATGTTTAGATCCGTGGTTCTCAAAATATGGTCAGAAGACCCCTGGGGGTCTTGGATGGCCTTTCAAAAAGTCTGCAAGGTCAAAACTATTTTTATTGTGATACAAGACTGCCTTCTTTGTTGCATTGACTTTAGTATTGATAATGCAAAAATAATGCAAGTAAAACTGGAGTGGCACCCAACTATATAGACCTGCTTAAACAAATTGCCAGTTTCACTTAAGAATGTTCTTGATGAAACAACAAAATAATTTTATTAACTCTAGGATACAGGTCTTCTTAATATGTGTCATAAAGTGGGAAGTACACAAAAGCACTTTTGCTGTGTTGTGAAGGATAACTGTCTTTGAGAAAAGTACTTTGTGGTTGAGCTGCAACTTGAAATAGCTGCTCTTTCTGCACAGGACAACATTTTTTTCTGAACAGATGACAAACTATGGCTATTCAAGCCTAGATATTTGGCAGACATTTTCTTGAAACTGAAGGAAGTAAGCCTGTCACTTCAAGGAAAACAACTAACAGTATTTGTTGGCAAAAATAAAGTTTGAAATTTCAAGTGAAAAATTAGAATTTTGGCAAGACATATCCACAACCATAAGCTTGACAGCTTCCCAATACTTCACGAGTTTTCTGATGAGATACGTGATGATATTAATGAATGTGATATATATTATATATGTATATGTCATATATCATATATATCACATATAAGAAAAATAATGGGCCAACATTTGGAAGATCTGCATAACTCAATATTTTTCAAATGCATTCAGTATGCAAAATAGACCAATGGATTTTAATGTAACAGAGTAAGGAAAGTTTCACGATTTCAGATTTCACACTATAGCTATCTTTTTACAAAAATTATTGCTTGAAGAATTTCAGAATAATATCAAAGAGAAATAGCTACAATTATTTGAGACATATCAAAATACTTTTTCCTTTTCCAAATACATATTTGCATAAAGTAGGATTTCCTTCATATATTCCAACCAAAACAAAATACAACAATAGATTGAATGCAGGAGACATGAGAATCTCAGAGATGAAGCCAGATGTCAGAGATATATGTGAGAATGTAAAACAATGCCATTATTTTCACTGACTTTTTTTTTTTGCTTTTGAAAAGTTATTTTTCGTAGAAGTATATTGGTCATGTTAACGTATAATGAGGTTGCTATTTACTATTTTAGTTGAATTTGTAAATAGAATTTAAGCTGGCTTTCTCAGCATTAGTTTCTAATACAATGAATATCCATAGATATAACCCACATGAAAATCAACTCTCTGGGTTCCTTGTTAATTTTTGAGAGTATAAAGGAATCCTGAAACCAAAGTTTTTGAGAACCAAAATTTTGTGGTGTAGTTTGAAGACCCAGCTTGGATCTGGCATTGCTGTGGGTGCAGCGTAGGCCAGTGGCTACAGCTCTGATTGGACCCCTAGCCTGGGAACCTTCTGTATGTCATTGGTGTGGCCCTAAAAAGACAAAAAAAAAAAAAAAAAGGAAAAAAAAGTGAATCTCACAACAAAATGAGTCACATGAATATTCTGGTTTCCCAAGGCGTATAAAAGTTATTGGAACCTGCATGGTCCAGAGGCCTTAATGACCCTACCCTTTACACTACATTCTTCCCTCGAGAACTTGTGGTTAGAGGAAGAAAAGGTCCACACCATCTTGTATCCCAGAGGGTCTTTCCTGCCTGCATTTACGTTCCAAGAGCAGTTCTGAGAGGAGTAAGATAGGGATGGTACAGGACTCCACATGCTCATTGGGGGGGTGGGGGGGGTCAGCATCAATCACACCATCCATATGTCTAACTGGTTTACCTGGAGTAGATGAAACAATTCCTCATCCCTGGAATGTTTTTCTGCTAACAATTATTTGCGATGCTTTGAAATGTACTGACAATTTAAAACACACACACACACACAGAGGAAAGCAACAAAGTTTGGAGTGCAGACAAGAAGGTGAAGAAAACCTGAATCCTTAAGGAAAAAAGTTCAGACCAGACTAGACCACCATTTCCTGAATGATACTTCATGTTAAGAGAGTTTTATGGGTTGGCCAAGTTTAGGACGTGTAGCTGTCTTTATCTTTCTTTTAGAGATTGATTAGGTAAATTAGGGAATTTAAGGCTCTGAGAAGTACTGCAGTGAAGCAACCTATTTTCAGTTATTTGATCCAGCATTTCCAGGACTTATTTACACCTTGAATCTTTTCTCAGGTGATCTCTATTTGCATCTTCTACACTTCAGGCAATAGTGGACTGGAATTCTGCTAATTGGATAGTAATTCTTCTCCAGTTGCTCTGAGAGCAGCAGCCAAGCACCATTCATCAGTTGGTTCCTAGAAGTGTTCAGGAGACTGGCTGGGCCCCAGTGGCTGCTTCCTCTCCTTCATCACATCTCACCAATGGGATAAAACAGAGCAGCAAAACATGACAATTCTCACCAAACAAGCTAGTTTTCCCATTCTGACTCATTTCCCTTATGCCTTTGAAAACTCTGGAGGCCAAAGGGAGCCGTGCTTACAAAGCCAAGGGAGGCCCCTTCTCCACGTTTCATGTGACGCCTGGTTCGAGCGTGTCGCCGTTACAGGGAGCACCTGCTGCCCCGGCCTGCGGCCCAGCAGCTCCGCCAACTCGCCCAGCTGGTCCCCCCTCCCAGCACTGGAACCGTTTAGGAGAGTGTGATGAAGGTTGGACTCAGCCCCAAACCTGCCTCCTGCCCTCCTCCCAACCCCCTTCATCTCTAGTTTGGATGGAAGTGGTGATTGAATTAACCAAGCTGTTAAAAGCAGAAATGGAGCACATGGAAAAGACCTCAGAGCCCTAAAAGCCAGCTCCTTTTGCTCTCAGCTCTGGAGCAAAAATGCCAGCTGCACTTAAGTGGTACCTGGTGATGACAGGGTTACGGGAGATTTGCTCCTCAATGCCTGTCACTCACCGCTGTAAAGAGGCCTCAACCGGGGAGCCAGCCAAGTGGCTGGGACAGTGCACAGACCTATAATTATGATGCCAACTCCCCAAAGGTCAGAACTTCTTAATCAAACATTAATCAAACCTTTTTGTAAATGATGATGTTTCCATCCAGGGTGAGAGGTAGAACAGTCAGAGGCTGAGCCCTGAGTCCTCTTGAACCAGAAAGGATTTTGAGGATAAGTGTTGGTGAAAGCAAATAGCTTTACCCAGGCAGAGAACAAATCAGTAATGGGTGGGTTGTTTTTGTTTGGTTGGTTGGTTGGTTTTGTTTTTTTTGTTTTTTTTGTTTTTTTTGGTTATTGTTTTTTAAGTTCAAAACAATAGAATCTTCTATGTCTTTTTACCTTGAATAACCACATCAGAGGACCAGTTAAAGGATAAGAGTCCAGATATGCAGACATTCCTTTTCCCCCTCCTTTCTAAGCACATTCCTTTATAATAGTGCTCAGACTTGCAGAACCCACTTCGGTTTATGAAACCCTTCCATCTGTCTTGTCTTGTCTGCTCTTTGCAGCAACTAGCCAGGTTTAATCCAGTACAAATGTGGGAAAACTGACACTCAGATTCAGTTATTTTCCTTTAGCTGGTCAGCAGAGGAAAGACTCAATTGCAATCTTTTATTCCAAAATACAGTGCTCTTTGAATAAACAATAGCTTCTATTAGAGGAGATCTTGGATTCTAGGATTCCTGAGCCATGTGGGCCTCTTATTCAGTAACTAGAGTCTCTCCAGACCCTTCTCCAAATAAGAATTCAGGAGCTGACTTTTAATGGCTAGGGTTCTTCACTGAAAACTTCCCTGTTACGAATAAATAAACCATGCAAACAAACGAAAACCCCTGTACCCTCTCCAATTTCAGAGTCTATAGAACTACATTTAAAACACACACACACACACAGTTCCTTTCATATTGAAAAGTATACATGTTTGGAAATTGATTGCATGAAAAAACATAACCTAATCTACTAAATCACTTTTGTCTCTTTACGCATTTCTAAGGCTTTAACATTGCCCACTATCATTGTTTTTTTAAAACATCCCCAATCAGCTGAGGTCAAAGCAGAGGTCAGTTTCTAGAAGCTCTCATTATGCAACTGGTCTTGGGCATCCTTCTGGACAAAGTGAGTTTCTTTGTGGTCCTATGTTTTGTGCACCAGTCTGCAAATTCCAGGCAGAACACATTGGCAAACAGCCTCCTCTTCCAATCCTCATTTTCTCTCCTTCCTGGGGTGTGAGCTCCCCAAAGTGTGATTAATCCATCTATTGATCACCTCCTGCTGTACTGAGGGTGAGATATGGCTAGCACTCGGTGCCAGGCTGCCGATGTGACCGGACTGCTAAGGCGAGTTAAGAACAGACAAGTGCTAGCAGGGGCTTTCCAACCCTGCAGACAGAGAAGGCAACAATAGCTGTGCTTCCCACAAGCCTCATGAAATCATCCCTCTTGTCAAAAGGCAGCAGATTCTTTTTTGAATGAATTATAATGTATATTCCCTGCAATCTTGACTGGCTTCACAAAGGTCTAATAAACATTTATGGGTAAAAGGAAAGAAGAAGATGAAAAAAGAAAAAGAAAAATAAAAAACAAAAAACAAAAAAAAACAGAGAAAGCTTCCGCCAGTGGAACCAAATAAGAATGTGCTGCTTTGATTGAAGTGGTCCAGGTAGATTTAATAGATGATCATGCATGTGCCAACCAAAGGGATTTCAGGAATCAGAAGGCATTTATCTAAAGTTCAGAGGCACTGTGGTTTGGGGAGGAGAGGTGAAGATAAGCCTAGGGGACAGGCAAAGACTTGAGAGAAAAATTTCTTTTACCTGTAAGTGAAAAGGGTGAAGGGAAAATATGGGCACTAAGCTTATTCCCAAGGCAGTAAAATAAGGAAAGACAACTTGACCAAACAGGAATCAGAAAAGCTTCTCTCCCCCACCCCACCCAACCCCACCCCACCCCATCTCTTCTACTGTTAAAGAGAATGCAAGCATGCCTATCCTTAGCCTGAGATGCTGTACTGTCTTTCCTTTGTCCCCATAGCTTTGGAAGAACCCCTCATCCACAAAGCCACACACTCTTCATTTTGGCAAGTCTGATCTGAAGCAGGAAGTCACCTGGGATGATGCAGCCATTTCCATTTCCTATGGCATTGATTCACAATTCACCCAAGCTGGAAACAAACTAGTGGGAAAGTGCTGCAGCGGTTTAGAACCTAGGGGTCCTTCTGCATGAGGGAGAGTGCCACTGCAAGTTTTAAGATAGCCAGATGTAGTTCTCTGACTCATGTTAGCTTTCCTGCTTGCCTGTTCCAAAGGAACACCTACAGACATCTGGGAGAGACAGACAGACTTGACAAAGGACAAAAAGAAATGGCCCCAAGTATACACCACCAAAATGGAATCAAAAAAAAAAAAAAGTCAATGATAAAAGATTTTACTAAAAATGAATTAATTCTGATATATGTAGCATTTCTATGTAAGTTACACATAAAGAATCTAATATTTGTTAAACATCTACTTAAATATTAGTTTTCATGCTTGGGGCTAGGTTTTCCACAGAGATCAAGACACAGATCTTGCACTCAAAGAAGAATTTGTAGCTTATAGGGGAAGAGACCATGAGAATACAGGGCCAAAATTTCATGGGAAGGCTTTTATGTCTGGATGAGATGGGAATCTAACCCAGTCAATCACCAATATGAGTCTTGGAGACCATTTCCTAAGGTTCCTGGAGGAAATGACACATGAACTAAAACCTGAAAAATGGATAGGAGTTTGCCACATTCCAAAAGAAGCAGATGAAAGAGAGGTGAGGGAATGGGTGGGAAAGACATAAGATTATTCTAGACTGAAGGACCATCATACCTGTAGGTGAGAGATGAGGACACATTCAGGAAAGCACAAACTATTAGCATAATGGGGGCTTAGTGTGTGAGAAAGACAATGATGAGCCATGAGGCTGGAGAGTGAATTCGGGTCCTGTGGGAAGTATTAATGTATTTGGAGTTTATTCTGAGGGCAGTTGCAGAGCCACAGATGGATTTAAATAGTGATGTGATCAGTGTCAACAGTATGGGGAATGGGATGGAAAAGGGTACCATCCCATTCCCCATACTTTATCTAGAGAATGTATATCTTACTATAAATGGGTGCCAGGAAGACACCCACACTTTTTGGATGCCTGATAAACTTAACAAGAAATGTGTTAAATGAACACTTGCTCTTTCCAGTGGGTTCTGTGAGAGGGACAACTCTAGGGGACAAGAAAACAATAGACATGCTAGATTTATATTCTACTGGCAGAGTAGTCCCAGAATAGAAAAGGAAAATCTATGTAAAATTCAAGAAAAAAATGGAGTCACAAGCCACAAGTGAAGGTCTGGCCATGCCATCTGACTCAAAGTCAGGAGGGTTGCTCTCTCCACCACCAGCCAGTGAAGGCAAAGTTGCAAGTGTTGGAGATGAGCAAATCATTTCCCACAAAACCAGTATTTCAATATTTTGCTTGGCACCAAAGTCACATTGGACTGGAGAAGAATGTGGTTTGGAAATAGGCGGCTGGGATTTAATAAATGCAACAGTCTGTGAGAAACACCAGTGTTTCCAAATACAAAGCATGATCTCTGATAGAAATATTATTTCTTAGTGTCTTTATTAATAAATTGAAGAGAGGAATTCTCTTATTGATGCAAATCACAGATGCTTCTAAATTAGGCAGCATTGTCAACACCCAGCAGATCACAATGTCCCCAAAGAGGTTAGAAATGAGGGGCAGGAAATAATAAAGCAAGGTTAAATTTGGCTGCATGGAAACTACATCTGGGGAAAGATGATTCAAAAAGCAGATATTCATTGGGCCAAAGAAATCTGGACCACATTGGTGCCAAAGGAGACCCAGGTGCTACACCGGATGGCAGAGGAGGTGGGGGTTTAAAATAGGCTATGGCAGCCCAAAGCTCATTTGGTCCTAGTCTGCCTCATCTGATCAAGAAAACTGATAAAGAACTTTTCTGCCTCAGCTTTCCATGTTTGCAGGTCATTCAGAGAAAATTCAGTCCATCCACTGCTTTGGTTTTCGTTATTTAAATAAAACAAAAATCACCCACTAAAACTATAAAGCCACTACCATTATCTCAAGTTCATGGCCAATGCTTTTCATTTACGGAAATAAAGCCATGGTGATTTGCATATAGGAACTTTGTCGTTACTCAAGATATGTCACTAATATTCTTCCATTATTCTCCCATTACTGTCCTTTGTAAAGATCTTTCATGTAAGTGGCCAGCCAGTCATATGGTCCATGTCTGTTTTACATACTAAGCAGCTGAGGCACTGTTGCCAAGGACATTCAAGAATGTCAGTTATTGGTCTCTCTGTTTTGTGCTTTGTCCATTACAAGGACATGCTCTTTCTAAATAATTTAGGGTTTTGAGAGGCTTGAAATGGAAATGGAAAATTGTCATCAAGGCCACCGCACCTCTAAGGGGGCATAACTGGATGACTCAATGAGGATGTGAAGTATGTGGCTTAATGCACTCAATTTTTAAAATTAATTGATACACAAATTTCAAATGGTCTTCATGGTACAATTCAGAACTTTGGACTCTCCTTAGTTTAAGTTTAATTATTAATCAACCTTGAATTATAAAAGGAAATATACTTAGGGCATGATTATAATTATTTCAGTGCTCAAGATTTCTTAAGGTCCACATCAAACCTCACTAGAAACCTTAACAGAAAGACTGGAAATGGAAGTAAACACTATGATTGCAAAAAGAAATTATTTCATGATTTCCTTAATTTACGTTCATGACTTACCCATTATGCTCAGAGGATATCAGTGTTCCTGGAGCAAAAGCCCAGGATTTCACCCAACTCTCATGGCTCAAATTTAAACAAACCCAGTGGCCATGGACATGTCTAGGCAGAGTCCCAGGGCTGTTACTAATGTGCATGCTCAAAGGATCTCCCCAAAACCAAAATTGCATTCTGACCTTGACTAGAATCTAAGCATTGTAGTTTTGGTGTTTTGTTTATAGTCAGATTCATTTCAGTCATGTTATCTGAGTGGCAACTCATTATTGCAATTCAAGTGAGGGATAGTTTGTGGCTTGGGTTTTAGTGAAGGAGAGTAAATTTTATAGCATATATAATTTGGAACATGTCTGTGTTCAGCCCATATGTGGAAATCTGCCCTGGTGCTCATTATTATGCTTATCTGCGAATGACCAGATGGCCTTACCCAAATGTAGAGAACCATTTAGTGCCATTTTAAACCATTAAGGCTATTAGTTCTGACTTAAGATAATCCTTTGCCCAAAGGGAACTAGTTTTGCTGTCCTTCAAAGTCATCAGATGTAATTAAATGCCATATTGAGGAGTAGGCTTTAATGGATTAAGGGAACAATGCTGTCAACCAGTCCTGGGTCAACCAAAGCAGAGGGAGTGTAGGAATAGATCAGAAAGATGGTGTATTAGGTAAGGTACTGGCTTAGCTGCTGTAACAAAGAATCCCTAAAATACAGAGACTCAAAAACAATAATCCATTTCCCTTTGAGACAAAAATCAGAGGCAGATAAGTGGTCCAAGATACGCAGATTATTTCCTAAGATCAACCAAAATTCCATATTCCTATCTTATTGCTCTGACATCTGTTAAGATTTTCCCCTCACCTACAGGGTTGAAGGTATCTCACTAAAGCAATTGCATTCTAGTCCAGCTATGTGGAGAAAAGAGAAAAGGAAGAGAGCAAGTGATTTTATTTTAAAGAGTTGATGATAAAAATTACTCACGACTTCTATTTACAATTCCATTGGCAAGAACTTAGTTATTTCATCATTGCTAACTGTAAGGGAGGCTGGAAAATGTAGTCTTGAATTAGATGGTTATGTGTTCTGCAAAAACCGAGTGGGGTATAATGTTTTACTTCCAAAACAAAGAAGGAAGAATGGATACTGAAGCTATAGTCTCTGCCACAGATGGTTTTGTTCCAGAAGATATGGAAGCCAGTAATAAGATTTGGGCAACTCCCATTATAAGGAGTAAAGAACCATAAGGCTGGTCAATGCCACATGAGTAGGATCAGAGATTATGCTATGTCCTAGAAACTGCAAGTTTCTTTGTGTCGTATCATTTTAATGTCATGGCAACTGTGTAAAATAGTGTTAGTCCGAAGCCTCCAAGAAGATATCAAGACAATTAAACATGGAAGAGATTTACTAGGAGAAATGTCTGTAAGAGAAAATGAGAAGGAGTCAAGGGAGACTGGGAGAGCACATCCAACACTGAAGGAGACAAGGAGGGAAAGTAGGTTGGGTTGAAGCATTTTTGACCAAAGTGCACTTCTAAGGAGAGTTTGGAAAGTCTGTAGGGGAGTTCCTATGCGAAATTTGCCCATTGAAGTAGAGCCACAGCTTCCAGGTCCTGCATTAGACCTGTGTCTACCACATCTTGCAGTGCTCAGTCATTGGCTGGGAGAAACCCATGTGAAGTATGGCCTTGGTACAAAAGTGGTGACCTGAGAGTGCAGCAGCTAGGGGCCATAGGTCAGATTGTACCCACTGCAGCTAGAGATCTAAAACACACATTTTCATGTCTGCCAAGGAGAAGTATTGCTTTTTTCCTTCCTGTCTCTTTTTTTAAGCACAACAAGAGTAAGATACAAGTTCAAACTGGATTGCTGATATGTGACTTAGATGAAATTGAGTACTTTAAACTAGGCAATACATACACTACCTCCTAAGCTTACTGGGAGCACACAGTGCATGGTTTTTGGATGTCATATCAAAACGACCAGAATACAAAGTGTACATGGTATCCCTAAACCAAATACTTAATAATGAGGGCAGTCCTCCCCAAGGCTGCCTACAGATGGAGAAACCAAGGCCAGAGCCCCTGAAATCAGAAGTGTGGGTGGGAGGGCTTCAGAGAGGAACTTGTCATTTACATAGGATCCCTATAGCTCCTGCATAAAGCAGATTTTGGATACAAAACCACAGTCACAAGGCTAACCTCTAAGACTTTGGCTCAATCTCTTGTCCTTTCTAGGTTCCCATCACACCTTGAATCCTTCCTAAAATGAGTTCTTGGCCTTCAAACACTGGATGGTGAAATGTCCATCAGAAATGTAGATTCCTTCTTTAACTCAAATGAAGCATCTTGAGCATAACTGAACCTACGCCCTATGTGACCTGGATAAAGTTCCCCTTCTTGGAGCAGATGCAGATGCTTCAGGGTAGATGGCTTGGGCAAGCAGAGGGCAAACTGAGTTCTAACTTCTCCTTATCCTCTCCACCAAAGCACAGATGGTACAACTCTACATAGTGACTCTGTTTAAGGCTCTAGGAGCTGTAAAGCTTAGAATTCAATAGAAAACCTCAGATCTTCACATGAAAATGAGTCCTGGGAATTTAAGGGCTAGGGTGCTCATCCTAAACTATCCTGTGTGCCTGAGCACCACTCCCCCTGGTTTTCCCACTTGGTGAACCCTGTTTCCTTCCTGCCTTGCATTCTGGACTTTGCTCACCCAACCTGACTCTGAAGGCCTGAAAACAAGGAGTTATTGACACTGACAGCACTTATGACTTGAACCTAACCAGAACCCAGATTGGAACTTGAACCCACATGCTGGGACTCGAACACAGCTTAAATCTAGATTGGGACTTGAACCCACAGTTTTTAAATTAGAATCACTCACCTCATGTCTGGACTTACTGAGGCTCAGGTTCTTTGTGCCTCAGTGTAGAAGGAATTCAGTGAGAGACAAAGTGATAGGTAAGAAATAGATTTATTAAGGTAAGATGCTTGTGAGAGATGCAAGTGGGCAGGCAAGGAGGCTCTGCCCCAGGATTAGGTGGGCTGCATTTTAATAATCCAAGGGAAGTTGGGAGTGGGAAAAGACCGCCTCTTCCTCTTTCTTAGAGTAGTAACTCCTCCTCATATCCAGTAAGAGTATTTGACCCTATAAGGTCAAACTAGACTGTCAAGGTACTTATTCAAATTAACAGAAGAGTGGTCCTTAAACCCCTGCCATTGGTCCTAAGGGTCATTGTCTTGCTGAGCTTGAATGCAGGCTTCATTTTAATGACCTGAATCATATCTCATGCTTTTGCATGTAATTTTGTAGTTGGGTGAGCCTGCTTTGTTCTGATGGCTTTCTTGAGCAGTTATTAACTTACAGTAATCTCTCAAAGTTCCCTAGGTTTCCTTCTCTATCTATGGTCCCCTACTGGGACTTCTACAATGACCTGTGTAACTATCCTACATACATCATGATATACGAGGTCAGGAAAAAATGGATATCCCACCTCAAGAAGAGAGAGAGAATTAGCTCTTCTTTAGCCTAGTTGTTCTGTTCAAGCCCTCTAATCACCAAAATGGCTAATATCTTCCCACTCTGGTGAGGGTAGATCTTCTTCATCTATTAAATCAAAGGCTTGTCTTTTTTGGAAACACCTTTGCAGACACACCAAGAAATAATGTTTTGCCAGTTCTCTGGGCATACCACAGCCCAGTCAAATTGATGCATTAAATTAACTATAACATCACTAGAGAATACTGTTTGTGAATTGTTTTTATTTCTAATTCATTCCACTTGGGCTTAAAGCTTTCTTTCTTTATTTTTTTTTTTTGTCTTTTGTCTTTTTTGTTGTTGTTGTTGTTGTTGTTGCTATTTCTTGGGCCGCTCCCGCGGCATATGGAGGTTCTCAGGCTAGGGGTCCAATCAGAGCTGTAGCCACCGGCCTACGCCAGAGCCACAGCAACGCAGGATCCGAGCCGCGTCTGCAACCTACACCACAGCTCACGGCAACGCCGGATCGTTAACCCACTGAGCAAGGGCAGGGACCGAACCTGCAATCTCATGGTTCCTAGTCGGATTCGTTAACCACTGCGTCACGACGGGAACTCCCCAAGCTTTCTTTAAAAATACTTTTCATAGAAGAAAAAACTAAATGCAGACAAAGGAATAAATAGACTAGGAAAACAAGACAGAAGAAAAGTGAAAACACTAAATAGCCATAGATTTCTAACATAGTACCTGAAATTGATCTACAAATTGAGGTCTGAGCTTCCAGGCAGCCTAAGCAAAAGAGGAAAATAAGATTCATATTGTTCATAAGAAAAAGACATGCTATGTCTCAAGGAAAGCAAAACTTGTTAAAAGCAAAACTTGTTGAAAGCAAAACTCAGATTTGAGAGAATTTTCTCTGATAGGTCCTTTATGTTGAAGATATTGGGTGATGTGGTTTATAAATTTCCCAAAAATATTCCTACCAACAGGGCAAAAATAGGGATGTACAGTTATTTCTTATAGATACACTCATTGTAGATGAAAAGCCAAAGCAATGCCTGCTTTCTACGTTCTTGCTCATTTGTGACATTTTTCAGCAATAAGTGTGATGATGTGTTCTTTTTCAAAGATGAATATGTAAGAAAACAATTTCATCAGTTTTTTTTTGGAAAAAGGGAAATTTGCGCCTATTGTAGTAGGTACATGGGAGGCCAGAGAAGTTTCTCCTCTTGGGACGATCTAGAGAAAATTTTTTCCAATTTTTCAAAGCTGGCCTTGGCTAGTTCCCTGTTAGAGTCTGTATAGAAGATAAAACTCAATGCTAAAGAAATCTATGCTCTTCCATTAACCACTTTACCCTGAAGGTTAAAGACAACACATTTTATTTAGACAAGTTTGCAATGCCACTTCTCTCAAAAAGAGTGCAGGCAACTTTCCTTCACAAAACTATCAATTAGCTACAAGTACAACAATGAACACATTACATTTTCTTCCTTAACCTTCACAAGGAAGAAGTCAGTTTGATGGGACTTGGCCTGTCAAGAAAGGGGTCATTTGTGCCAACCCTTGTTCAAAGAACCACCAGAGAAGATGACAGAAAAAAAAAGGTCCCACCCTTTTGTTGTTATTGTTGTTTTTCCCTCTCAGAACTAAGACCCTTACTACCTTATTTCCACAAGGCTATTGGCTCAGCTCTGCCCTAATCCTCCTTGGCTCAGAGGACCCCGGTCTCCATTCATACTCCTTTTACTCTCAGCATCAGTCTTGTCTTCCCAGATCATGTTTCAATGAGAGAGGATTCTCCAAGCCCTTCCCCTGGCTGGCTATGACAATAGAGCTTGATGATTTAATCATGCATTTGCCAGGCTGCCTGGGAGACAGCTGGCTAGGGCTAGGATGCAATCTGTGGCTATGGAACCAAGCCAAGTAAACCAGGGTTGAACCCATGACCTTTGCCTCCTGGGAATGAACTCTAAATCAATTGTACTAACTAGCCACATGTATGGCAAGACTTCTATTAATAATAATAATACATATTTGCATCTATAGAGGACATACTATGTGTAGGCTCTTGTTGGATGTGTTTATGGGGGTTATCTTCTAGGAGTCTCTCATTTCCTTATGAAGTAAGGATACCTATTATCACTTCCATTTTACATGTGAGGGAATAGAAGCTTAGAAAGTCTATATAACTTTCCTAAGAGCACATGGCTAATAAGTAGTGAAGACAGGAGTCAAACCCAGGCAATATGATTCCAGAGGTCACACCATTCCTGTGAGGTCCTCTGTGATGCAGCCAGGACAACAGAGACAGAGAAGCTGTGTCATACGAATAACCTAGCCAGCTAGCAGAAGCCTCCAGATTTTCAATTTAAGACTCTATTCATTTAACTTAGAAATTTTGGATTTGTAAATTATGGCATTATTGTTTTTCATGTCTCAGAATTCTATCTTTGGTGCTGGATAATGACAGGCTCAGGAGGGAGAGCTGAGACTAACCAGATCCATACCAACCACATTCTCAAAAGTATTTTATGAAAACCTAGGCTTCCAAAGAGCAGCTATTCAATCATCACTGGATTACAAACACACTGCTTGTGGGATAATAAATTGGTACAGCTTGTCTGGAGGATGGCTTGGTAATAATGTATCAAAAATCTTAACTGGGGATATGTATTTGACCATAGGGTTCACTTTGGCAAATTTATCCTCAGGAAATAATGGGAAAAAGCATGCAATGATGGGATCTACTGAGAATTTTGTCACCTTATTGTATGTAAAAGTGAAAAGTTAAAAATGCCCTAAAGTCCATCAATATTATTGACAAAATATAGTTTGTTAAATGCTTACTGTGGAATTCTTCTTAGCCATGTCAAATAGAAATGTAGATCAGGCATTTATGTCATTTATGTTTGTGATATGCTGGTAAATTAAAGAAGCTTTAAGTGAAAACAATAATTTTGGACAGTATGGTATAATATTTTCTCAGGGCTGCTATAACAAAGCACCTTACACTGGGTGGTATGAACATCATTCTCACAGTTTTGGAGGCCGAAAGTCTGAAATCAGGGGTTGGTTCTCTCTGGAGCTTCCTTTCCATGCCTCTCTCCTAGCTTCTGGTGGTTGCCAGCAATCCTTGGCTTGTAGACGCAGCATTCTTCAGTCTCTCCCTCCATTCTCCCATGGCCTTCTCTGTGCCTCTGTCTTCTTTTCATCACTGGCTTTAGGGTCCAGCCTGTTCCAGGATGATCTCATCTTGAGATCATCTTGCAAAGATTCTTCAATTACATCTTCAAAAATTCTTATTCCATATAAGGTCACATTCTAGACAAAGCTTGGGAGCCACAGTCCAACCAACTCATATACATATGAGTTTATCATAGTTATATTGGATTTAGGAGTCAGACAACAGAAAAAAGGGCTCTTGATCTTTGTTCTATCTCTGACTGACTGACTGGCCACAAGCAAATTCCCTTAACTCTTGGGACCTAAGTTTTTTATGGGGGATAATTTTTATTAAAACCCTAGGAGAGTGATAATATTTCATGGGGCTATCATAAGGAGTTTAAGAGAGAACACACATAAAGTACTTAGCACAGTGCCTGACTCAGAGAAAGTTCTTTATAAAGAGTAATTATCATATAAATAAGAGTTCAGGAAGAATAAATCCCAGAATATTAACAGTAGTCATTTCTTATGGGGGTTAATTATTGTAGGTGGATTTTTCTTCCTTTTAAATTCATTTTGATATTTTATAAAAATTCTAACCACACATATATTACTTTTAAATCAGAAAAGGAAACAATAAAGCTGTTTCTATTTGGGGGAAAGAACAATAAGACTTATTATATTCCACATCCCTTGATACTGGTACACACATATCAATAAGCCAGACTGTAGATTAAATTATCCATGCAACTCATTAAAAAAAAAAATTCTCTCCTAGTCCTTTCCTTCTACATTTTTTCCCAGAATCTTCCACATTTGTGTTGGCTTCCCTGTCACTTTTCAGTGCTAGAGCCACAATGTGCTGACAAACATGTAAGAATAGCAGCATTTCTTAAATGTCCACAGTGCAAAGGGTGATGCATGGCATGTTTCAAGAGATGGGCTCCTACTGGGGAAAGATTTGCTGTCTCAACATGGTTATATAAGAGTTCTGGAGTTCCCGTCGTGGCGCAGTGGTTAACGAATCTGACTAGGAACCATGAGGTTGCAGGTTCGGTCCCTGCCCTTGCTCAGTGGGTTAACGATCCGGCGTTGCCAGTGAGCTGTGGTGTAGGTTGCAGACGCGGCTTGGATCCCATGTTGCTGTAGCTCTGGCGTAGGCCGGTGGCTACAGCTCCGATTGGACCCCTAGCCTGGGAACCTCCATATGCCGTGGGAGCGGCCCAAAGAAATAGCAAAAAGACAAAAAAAAAAAAAAGAGTTCTGTCAGAAGTAGCACTTGGGGGAAGGAGGGAGATAGCAAAGTCAAAACCCAAAGGTGTGGTCAGATGTGAAACCGATGGATGTGTCATATTTCAATGTGTTTTTAAGAAAGTTACCCTCTGAGAAAGGAAAAAAACTTACCTGAAAAATATGTATTTAAAATGTTTTTCATGTTGAAAGTAGTAAGTAGTAAATATTTTAAAAACTTTGAACACACAGACACACACACATGCCCTTTCAACATATATAGCTCCTGTGTTTGAAACAGAAAAAGACATTCCTCTTTGGGAATCAAATTAAAAAAAGGTGACCCCATTGGGCAGACGTAGCCCCTGGAGATGCATGTTTGGGCAGGTAGAGAGTAATTTTATGCAAATTATAGAGAGGACAACTTTTCCTCTGACCTAAAACATTATCTTGCCAGGGCGTCCCCGCTTCCTATGTGCCTCCGGACAACTGGTATCCCTGCATGCAGTAGCTCTGAACATGAACGACACAATATATTGTGCCTATAGTTTTCAGTGTCTTATTATATCTGATACATACACAAAACAATACATGTAATAAAAATGCATGTTATGGGGTAAAATTTGAGAAATGGACCTGTGTTTAACAAAGCAACTTAACAAAATCATTACCAATTCCACTGACTACCTTGCTATGGTATTTGCTTTCCTAATCCTGGCCTTTTCCCCAGAGAAGGAAACTGATATAGTGAATTTTGTGTTTATTATTGCCTTGACTATCTGTCTATGTATGTATGCATCTATTTATCTATGTCACATCAGGTTGAATGTAGCCAATCATCTATGACTTGCTCTTTTAGCTCACACTATTTTATAGTCAAATTTATCACTTAATTTAACAAACATCTTTTTATGCCATAAAATTCTATTCTAAAATGCTGTGTAAACTACAAAGCAATCATTATGTTTGGACCATCACTTAACTAATTATTATTATGTTAAATTAGTTAAATTGTGTTAATTTAGCATAATTAGTATTTAATAAGAAGGCAGATTTTATGTTACTTTCAATGTTACTATAAAACTCTTCATGATAGTCTTTAACTTCCATTTGAAGGAAGTCTTGGACAACATCATTAATTATTTTCTTACAATAAATCCCTAGACATATAATTGGCATGTCAATGGTATGCAGATTATAAGGCTTTTATTGTATATTAACACTGGTGATAGTAAGTGATGAAAAACCTGCCTAATAGACAAGTGATATCTAAACCAAAGAAGTTCATGGTTAACAGAAACATGTATGTATTTCCCACATCTCACTCCACTGGGCAGCAAACCCCACAGGCTTGTGCTGTCTTCTCTGACTCTGCTAGCTCTAGGTTAGCTGTAATCATCTGAAGAGTGTCAGTGTGGGGGTGCTCATTCGGGGAAGAGTTCTCAGACAGAAACTGATGAGCATGAAGAGTGACAAAACTAACCCAGGGAAACTTCACATTGGATCCAAGTGGACTGCAGAAAAAAAGTAAAAACATCCCTCCATGCTGTAGTCAAAATAAAGGCCAGCCCAAGAAGGGGGACTGATGGAGAGAGTAGGATCTGCATATTAATACTAGAAAGGAGGTGTCTGATAAGCTGCCATCCCACAGGGAGCCTTTCCCTCACTGAGTGAAGATGTAGAGACTTAAGAAGGGCCAGGAGCCACCAACCTCTGCTTCAGGCCTAGAAAAGGAAGACAGACGAGTCCTTCCCAGAACAGAAGAACCTGATTAGAAAAGGAGGCAAAAGTCCACGTGGAGAGAACTTCCTCCTCAGATGAAGACGGTTAACTCGGTCATTGCCTACCATGGCCTGGACAGATATTTAACAAACAGAAATATTGCTTAAAGATTAAGGTACTGGTTGCTTAAAAAAAAAAAAAAAAACACCAATTTTACAACTTTTTTTTTCCCCAGCAAAAAGCATTGCTATTTTTCTAACTGATTAGACTATTTGAATTCCATGCCTAAAATCTTTACAATGGAAATGAGCACGCCTTCCTTTCGCTCATGTCTGGAAATCAAAAATTAAATTTGTGTGTTAAGTAGATTGTCAATAATGTGTTTCAAAAGGTCATAATGTCTGGACTTAAGCAGAATTGTATTTTTATATAAGGAAATGTTTTCTGGTCAAAAGATAGGCCCATAGTTTCTTTCTGCTTCAGTTTGTGGCACTGGCCCATTTTGCCATGTGGTGGAACAGGCTCTGCTGGGAATAACCAAATAAGGATAGCAGTTACCACTGATGGAGCTTGTATTACAGCTCAGGTAAAAAAATAGTTTAATCCTTCTAATAACTCACTGAGGAAGCCGTTGATGTTTAACCAAGGAGCAAGCTGAGGTTTAGTGAGGTCACCTAATGGGCGACAGTCACTATGGAGGCAGTGAAACACCTTCCATCTAGAACCCCCACCAGCTGGAGCTAAGGTGGGAGGAGCATCAGCCCGATCTGAACATGGGATGGGGCAGGAATACAAGAAGGGAGAGGTAGGGTCTGTGCTGTAATTTGAATGTGGAGGAATCACAAAAAAACATTCGACCCTCAGATTCCTTCTCTATATGTCTGTGGGGGTTGCTTCACACTGTTTTCCCTGTTTTTTCTTTTTTTTTTCCCTTTCCATCATGGTCTTAACATTGTCATGTCAATATACCAGCTTTCCAATTTTTATTTAAAAAATTAAAATTATCTTTAGAGAACCAGTATAATGGAAATGATTGCCTGCCTCACCACCACATCAGCTTTCAATTAGAATTATGACCCAGGTTAGAAATAAAATCAAACATTTTCTGAGCTCTGGATTGGAACCTTGAAGAATATGTCTATGAAAAGTTTTCAGCTATAAGACTCACTATAAATTGAATTTATGGACTTGCTAAGCTCTGTCAAGGTAGCTCTGCCTTCATGAGTATTTCATTTTGAATTTACAAAGGATCTTTGAACATCCATTATATGCCAGGAACAATTCCAGTTGCTGGGAAGACTGGATAAGATGGATAAGGCATTGTCTTTTCCTGTGAGAAGTGAGGAGAAATAAAAAATTTACAAAAAGGCAGGAGCTTTGGCTGCCTATTAGAATCATCTGGAGAAATTTAAAAAATACCGTGACTAGATCATACCTTAAGAGACTTTGATTTAATTGATCTTGGGTGGGACCCAGTCATTTTTACAAGCTTTTCAAATTTTTCTAAAATACAACCAGGATTCACAATCACTGGATTTGAGGCATGTGTGCAGATGTCCAGGGGATTTGATCTAGATACTTCTGAGGAGGTTAACACCTTAGTTAGACTTGGAGGTATTGATGAAAGGTTGAGGTATTCCAGGGCAGAGCATGATGGGATCAGAAATGGAGGAGCATGGACCCACCCAACTCCAACACACAACAGGAAAGATGACTTTCTCAGAGTGGCTGAAACACTGAATGGGTGAGAACTTAGTGAAGGATAAGGTTAAAAAGCTGAAGTGGGCAGGTGGATTGGGGGTAGAGGGGGGCGTTTTGCAGGGAGGGGTCTGCTGAAAAATTTGCATGCCAGACTGAGGAGTTAAGACTCTACTCTAGAGGTGACAGTTACCTATCAATAGTTTTTCACACAAATCCCAGTTGCAGTGTGTGTGGGGGGTGGGGTGGGGGTGGGGTGATGTGGTGGGGGAGGGTTGGGAAAGATCTCTACAATGAGTGGGTAGAAAGAAGCCTGTCATTAGGTTCTTAACAATCCTTCTGGTAAGATCTTAGACAAGAAGAAGATAACAAATAAAGCATACACATTTTATTTCTTTCCTTGGGATTGCTGGCCAGTAACTATTATTTATTAAAACAACAAGGATTTTTTAAGAACTTCCAGACACCAAGTAAGGCATTGGGGAAACAGAAGTGAGTAAGTCAGATACTGACTCTGCCGTCCTGTTTCTTACCATCTAGAGGTTAGTGTTTCAGGTGGTGGATTTTCAAGACATCTTTGAAGAGAAAATTTCAGGCAGTGAAGCAGGTTGAGAATATATGCAAATTCAAGAGGATTTGGATAAGTTGTCATGTGAGGATCTGCTTGGGTTGTTAAAGAGAAGTTAGAGACATTTGGTACATTTATAAAAAAAGGACTTTTTATGATTGGTATCATGTAAGTCATTCATGGTCTCCAAGAAGACATTGCTTTTTGCCCATATCAAAGACAGGATTCTTGGTTGAAGGGACTGCTAGATATATCCTAGCATGGGATTTCTTAAGCTTGGATTATTTTACCTTGATAAATGTGGCATATGCCCTATAAGAAACTTGGGTTAACTGAAATCATCCCAAATGGCCATAAGTATCAGGTATTTGTTAATTTAGCCTAATGACCATTGCAAGTGTGCACATGAAACCGTTTCAAAACTGTACTATCTATTCCCAGCATCCTATGGTCAAACAGAAATAATATCAGTCAAGTGAACTAAAATATGTATGAGACCTCTTACCCTCAAGTATTGTGAAATTGATCTTGAGTAATAAGGAGGAGGGTGATAGGTTTATTAGGATTTACTAACAATATAAATTAAAAATCCACTTACAAATACCCATTTGTATGAAAAATCATTGTTCATTACAGTAAATAATTTTTGACATTAATTTAGTGAAAGATTGGGAGGAATATGGATTCAATCAGTAATTCCTTGCCTTTTTATTTTTTCTTAACTCAAGCTCTAGAAGTTGATGAGGTGTTTTAATTATTTCGTTTCACATGTGGAAAGAATAAATCTAAAGGAAATAGCTTAGGATTCTTTCCAAGTTTGAATTACAAATTATCCCAGGACCCTGGAGAGAGGCAACAGCAAACAAGATTTTAGGCAGTTCTTTGTCAGGTCAGCCTTTCGATCAATATTGAAAGCCATCTTGAGGACCTAATTTTTTCCTTGTGCTGTTTCTCAGAATTAAGAGAAGCTTAAACTTTCTCCTGATGGGTCTATGATATGTGTTCTTCAAGTTATGTGGCTCGGGTCCCAGGCCCATATCCTGCAAAACTGCTTCATATGACAGCCAAGTCCTATGGAATAAATATCCCATTGTGCCTTTAGCTTGAGGTCTGCACCAGAGACAGGTGATGCTGACTGCCCTTACGTCCTGTTCATTGGCCATCTGGATCTTCATGCTCAGTAAGGAAGAAGAAGGTGGTCCAGCAGTGCTCAGAGCAGTGTGGGCTTGTAGACCATCCGCATTGGGAATCCCATATCCCAGACAAGATTCTCTGATAATCCCCTTTCCCTAAGCTCCACTCTGGACTGGCTCTGTCTTAAAGTAGATAAGATCAACATGATGAGAATATACCACAAGGAACAGAAGTGCTCTAGAAAAAAGACTGTTGTCCCATTCTGATTTTCTTTGCAATTCTTTTTTTTTTTAAATGATGATTTTTATTTTTTCCATTATAGCTGGTTTACAGTGTTCTGTCCATTTTCTGCTATATAGCAAGGTGACCCAGTCTCACATTATCATGCTTCATCACAAGTGACTAAATATAGTTCCCAGTGCTATACAGCAGGATCTCATTGCTTATCCATTCCAAAGGCAATAGTTTGCATCTATTAACCCCAGCTTCCCAGTCCATCCCACTCCCTCTCCCTCCCCCTTGGTAACCACAGGTCTGTTCTCCATGTCCATGATTTTCTTTTCTGTGGAAAGGTTCATTTGTGCCATATATTAGATTCATGTAATCCCTTTAGTTCTGACATAAGCATCTTACAGGGGCCAATGATATAGGCCTGAAGAATCCTAATTCTCACCTTTGAATCATATCCTTAAATATAGATGTTAATGGTAAACCTGACCATCTCAGAGGAAAAAAATGCGCCACTAACCATAACTAAAACCTGATTCTGAGAATCACACAACTTATTCTAGATGTTGTTGAGAAAACAAAAGCATGAAAGATAAAATATAAATTAAAAGCTATCTAAATAGCATTTGCCCCCAGTAAAAGGCAGTAGAGGACACAGAGAATTGCATAGACAAATCTGGCAAATGCTTAGAAATTTTATGCATGAGAAAAACAAAACCAAACTCAACAAGGATTTAGTGTTTGACTGAAGCTTGATCAAATTTCCATCCTCTACACACGAGTCAGGAGGAGAGGTTTTTTTTTTTTTTTGGTGCTAGTTTTCGAAAAGTCTTCCACTGAGAGGATTTTTTTTTCCATTTGCACTCATTTCTCTTGACTCAACCTTGGCACCTGAGCAACCTCCTTGGGCATGTAAACCACAAAGGGAAAGTCCCCAGCATCTCAGCACATTTTGGAGTCACTCTGATCGGCTGGAAGGAGCCTTGCTCCCTGAGTACCTGTAAACTCTTCCCTCACTCTGCCTGAAGGACACCTCCTTTTAGCATTGACATAGATGATTTTTTTCCTCTGGTGCAACACAGCCTCCATGTCAATTGATGCCGGGAGCATTCTGCTGAGAAACAGGAGTTAAAGGAAAACCAGCAGCCAAGTGACTGCATCATTTTTTAACATACTAATTGACCTTGTCAGGATAATTACTGCAGATTGGGAGACACTGACTCTCTGGCAGGTTAGATGGAAAACTTACTGATTCTGGGGAGAATAGACTAAGAAAAAAGTTTGCTGTGTTGAATGAGAAGCCTCGAGCTCTTTGAAAGGCAAATACTTCTTATTCAGAAAGCAAGATGCTGAGGGACATATGCTTGCTTTAAATCTGGAAGAAAAATATACTCATGAGGCTGTGTTTCGTCTCGCAACCTCAAAGCGCTCTACAGTCCTAAATTCCTTCTTTGAGGCCAATAGAATTATTCCCTATTTATACCAGCTTAGTGATTCAATCTTTTAACAACTATTTATTGAGCATCTACTGCTGAAAGTGCTATGTTAGATTCTACCTGCAATGCAAAGATGAATCACATACAGTGCCTGCCTTCCAGGAACTTACAGTGTCATAAGGGAGAGGTTACATTTGTAAATAAATATAATACAAAATAGAAAATTCTATGATGTCCATAAGTCAGAAATATTAAGTTAAAATTTGGAAGTGGTCATACCTAACACTCACTTTTGGAATCATTGGAACCAACCATTTTATTTGAAATCTTGGGTAAATTCACCAATATTTTTGGGGGAAAAAGGAACCCTAATCTTTTTTAAAAATATCTGATCCAAACTACAAGGATTAGGTTGAGGTACAATGTGCCAGAAGTTGCCAAAATCAAATAGTCTCATCGGTCTTTAACGCTCAGATTATTTAGTCATCTAGTCAATATTGATTTGCATGTTTAGTGCTTGGTCTGGCACTGGTCAAGGTCTGGAGTAGACAGTAGTTTTTAGGTTGTTTCCAGTGATGGCTTGGTTTCCTCATAAGGAAGACTCTCTTGAAATCTTGTTCTTTTCCACAGTTAACATAACTTGGCCAGGGATGTAGATGACCTACTGCTCATGGAAGATGAAGCTAGGCTAGATATTTACTGACTCCTAATCTCAATCAGCTGTAATCATAAGTTTGTTCTAAAAGGATGAAATAGTGCAAAGAGCCTGCGTTTGAGTCCAGAAGTTAGGTGAATGTGTGTAAATGGCAGCAATGTGGCTGAAGGGCAGCAGGTGTGCGCATGATCAATCTCAGGACCATCACTTCCTATAAGCGTAGTGCAAGCAATCCATGTGAGGAAGCATCCAAGAAATCTACTACATACTTAGTCTGCATTAATAAAGGAAGGATATTTCAAAGAAGGAGGCTGAGTCTCCCCGTAGCCTAAACTGGTCAGAAGTTAATGCTTGGAATATTTTTTGCCACACTTTCAGAAGACCATTGGTAAACTATACATCACCAAGGTTAGCAAAGGGAGTTGAAAACCATGATGTACAAGGCACGTGTGATGGATGTGGGATGATGAGTCTAGACAAGAGAGTCTATGGTGAAGTATACGCAAGAGTTATCCTCCAATACAGGAACAGCTTCCACGCGGGAAAAACATTCTGGGTAGCTCTGGTGGGTAAAAACGGGAGCCAGTGAAGGGAATCATAGAGAGAAAACTTCTACCTCTCTATAAGAAGGAATTCAGGGACAATCAGAGCCACTGTAGAGAAGAACTTGGTGGTCTTGAGACACATGGTCTCTTGGTCACTGAAAGGATTCGGGGAGCGTATTTAATGGGGTGATATATGTGAGGTCACATATCAGAGAGGAAAGCAGGAAAAATGACTGTTGCCAACTTGAGAAATGGGAGAGTGTATGAGTTTGTGTATGTGGTCCTGGAGAATTATCCTCTGTCTGTTACTCATCTAAACATCTACATTCAATCACAGTATTGATTTTACCAAAAAAAAAAAAAAAATCACTGAGAAAGAGAATTATTTATTTGTCAAGAAGTGCATAATACAAGACCCACCTTGTCACCATGGCTCATACATAGATATTCAACAAGTATTTGTTGAATGAATGAACTCATCTTGTAATACCGAGCAACTGAGAACAAAACACACAGCTTTATGAATAATGCAGTATTAGAGCATGTGAGTTAGATGCTACTTGCCACAATTTCCATCTGTCTGTTTCTTGGACAAGGAGCTAAAATGATAAAATCTCAGCATCTTCAGAGGTCCTGATGTAGCGCGGTGGGTTAAGAATATGACTGCACCACACAGGTCACCGCAGAAGCTCGGGTTAAATCCCTGCCCCAGTGCATGGGTCATTGCTGCAGCTGTAGCTTAGGTCACAGCTGTGGCTCAGATTCAATCACTGGCCCAGGGAACTTGTGTATGCTGTGGGTGCACCAAAAAAAAAAAAAAAGCATCTTCCATGTAACTTTCTTTCAGCTGTATTTTCTCATTTGATGTCACCACCCATCCGTCCTATAGGAATCCTATTCGAAACCCTTACACTCCAAACAAGCCTCCCCCAACTGAAAATAATTTTCTGCCCATCACTTAACCTTGCTGACTGATGGACTAATCAGGGTGAATGACTTTTAGTCATTGTGTCACTTAATCAGGCTTGTCTTTCTCTGGGATGGCAGCACAAAATCTCCAGAAAGTAAACTCAGACCTCATTGAGCAGAAAGATGAGGCAAAAGCTTAGGAAGGGAGTTGGGGTGAATCAGACCCTCCTCCCTGAATTTCCTGGTGTGGTAGAAAATGTCCAAAGGATGGGATCTACAGCTACTGATATACTACAAAAAGCAAATAATAAACCAAAAGTACAGTTCTCCTACAGTCAAAAATATTTAAAAACTAAAAAAAAATATTAAATCACATGCAGTCGTTTTCAAGATAGAAAAGAAAAACTAAGACTATCTCTAGAGCCATCTCTTAACAAAGGCTTACTACTATTATGCACCCCAGTGACCCGTGCTTTCCCTTCCCCCCACTTATTTTTTGAAGAGGGGAGTTGGTTATTGTCTTTGTAGGTGCTCATGAGGGTTTGTCATTTAAGCCTTCCCAAACAGGAATGAGAGCAGCAGAGGACAGAGCCCCTGTTAGCAAAGCCCAGCCCTAAAGGTCAAGCGAATTCTGTCCTTTGCACGGGGTGCAGAATGGATTTTCCCAGCTCTTCCCGCTTCCCTGGGTAAGATGGGCCAGTGTTTGGGTGAGTTGTAGCTGCTGAAAGCCTCTTTCCAGATGTCGGGGGCTTGCACATATGTCTGTTTGATGCCCGCTGGCACAATCTGGCTCTGGCCTTTCTCTCTGTTCTCAGGTTTTCCCCTCCCCTTTGGCGAGGTCTCTGCTTTTTCAAGCCCTCCATTTCCCCTCTCCTTTTCTTTCCCTGCCAGGCTCTCCCCTCCCCCAACTTGAATCATCCCCTTCCCTTCCCTACCTCTGACCCAAGAGATTCAGATGCATGTTTTACATTTCCAGCTCATTTGTTGCTAGCTTAACTAATTTATTTTTAAAGCTCCCTCTTTCTGACATCCTAAATGCCTCCATGTGTCTCTCTATGACTTCTCCTTCTGCTAACATAGTTTCTGTATCAAAGAGGATATTGCAATGTATGCTCTGCAATTAGTTGAGGTTTCATTCTATTAATACCAGCCCCATCCTTAGACAGTCCAGGATTTCATGCATCCAGGAAAGAGAAATAAAGCCACGGGGCATTTCACAAATAACATTTTGTAAATTCAAAGCATTAACGCCAGGGCACATCTGATCTTAGCAATCCCCCGCCTTTTGCCACTGGGGACGGACTGCTTTAAAGCAGGAGTCATACTTCGCAGGCACATAGAAGCCCAGAGGTAGCCGGGTCCGTGCCAGGTCTGGTAAGCACAAAGATTTAGTCTTTGGTTTCATGATAAACCCTGCTTCATGTTCTCAGCTGCCTTACCCTAATGATCCTTATTGCTGCTGCCATTGGAGGGAGGAAGGCATGAGCTGAAATGAAAACGTCAAGTATAGAAGAGTCTGGACAGCCCTCCTGACTGTGAGGTGGTCAGGCGATATATGCTGTTGGCCTGGATACTTGAATCTAAGAACAGGGACTGAGACCTGGAGCTTGCATTGGGGAGAAGTATAGAAGAATCATAGGAAACTCTGGACCTAGAAAATGGAAGGGGGGGTGGGTAGAGGGGTGGAGGAGGCATTTTCTAGGCGGGTGGTCTGTACTCTGTGCTCAGGGTTCTCTTTGATCACGATCTTTTGATGACCGGCTTTTAGGAGCCAAGGCCACCTGTGAAGTTGCTGACAGAGAACAAATAGCTGAAGAAGCAGAGAGGAAAAATTGTTGCAGTGGAAGGGGAATCATACCCAAGACTCCCTTCAGGCCCCACTTCCCCAGGGACATGGTTCCTGCTGGCCACATGGCTTCAGCCAGGGCACTGTTAATGCCACAAAAGAACATCTCTAGTAAGGGCTGAGGCAGCTGCTGTCTATGGACTATATGGGGGCCTGGAACTGTACTCTTCCCCAGTGGGGTGACTTCTTTAGATTGTTGATAACTCTCTTCTCTTGACTCAAACCATCAACCTCTTCCGATGTCCAAGCTGACTTTTCTTTAAATGTTATTAAGCCATTGTGAGGTCTTAGAGGAGATGAATTCTGAGAGTGGCTTTTGGATTTGTGTCCCTGTCCAATAGCCTTTTGCTCCCACATGAAGCCTGGAGAGAAAACTCTGCTTTCAAGTTCTTACCTCAAGGAGAGGTAGGAGGCCAGGTAAAGAGTTCTAACTACAGACGCACCTCTGCTGACGAGTAAGATGGAAAGGATAGATGGGCAAAGTCCATTATCTCATTCCATACTGCTTTCTCAGGTTCTACTTAGACTCTGTGCTACTGTGTCTGAATCATTTGCTGTGGAATACTGGTCACCCAAACGTAATCTGTCAGCCGACTTCCTTTCCTTTTTCCTTACAGCTAAAATTCCATCAAAATCACATCTGGATTCATGAGCCATTATTATCAAAAAGAGAGAGGGAAAAGCTGCTGGACGAGGTAGTATTACTCAGAGGCATAGCTCTGACACTGACTGGAGAGTCAACAAAAAATGGGAAATCCACCCTTTTCCAACTCCTATAATGAGGAAATGAGTCCTACAATGACCTTCTCCCACATTTCATACACATGGAGAGACAGGGGTTGCACATTTGGTAGTGAAAGAGTCATGGTCATAAAAGGAAGATGGCAACAATGGTATTTTAAAGCACTGGCAATTATAATGCTTTACAATATCCAGTGTTCTTCTATGCTTTAATTCTACAGCTCTCCTGCCCCTACATTAAAAAAAAAAAAGGAGGGGGGCTCCTTCCCAGAGAGTTTGGAGGGTTAAATTCCAGACCTGAACCCAGGAAGCATTAGGATTTTCTGTCAGTCTTCTGGGAAACTGGCCAGAGTGCCTCCTCCAAGGCAAGAGCAGCCTCCTGGAAATAGGCCACAGACGACTGTCATATTAGTTCAGTTTCCCGGTAGCCATAAAGAGGATCAGTCAGTGTCGTAGTGTTTAGAGCCAACCCATTCCTTTTTCTGTTTCTCCCTCCTGGACGCCCGTACTCCATCGGAGCCTTTGAATTATAAATCTTGAGACCCATCATCTGGGTAATGAGACTGGTCAGGTATTTGAAAGAAATGTGTGTGGCCAATTTAGCCAAAAATTAGGATACTATTACAAATGATGGTACTAATAACAACAGGAACAATATTAATTGAGCTTTTACCAGGCAGTATTCAAGCCACTTCTGAGTGTTAACTCATGTAATCCTCTTTGTGGTGTATAGAGGCACACATATCCTTCTCCTGCTGATATTTTTGCCATGTGGCTTTATAGGTTTGGGCAGAAATAGTCCATGGAAACTAATGTTTTGAGTTTTTCTGAGAGCACAGTTTCTTATGAAACACACTATATTTGAACTATATTTGATCAGCTTTATTTCTTCTTCTTTTTTTTTTAATCTAGGACTCAAAGAACAGTCCTATTATGGTGGAAGGAGAAAGTTCTTTTTGTTGATTTTTTACTAGCCACCAGACACAGGGCTAAATACTTCCATACACATCTAATGAAATTCTCACAACAGTTCTACAAAACAAATATTCTTACCATCATTTTACAAATAAGGAGATGGAGATTCAGAGAGATTAATTATCTTGGCAGAGATGGCTCAATGGTTAAGATGTTGAGTCAGGATTCAAATCCAGCTCTGTTTAAATCTAACTTTCATGCTTTTCATCATTATACCACTTTTAATGTCTTTTTAAATAATTACTCAATGAATTCATTACATTTATAGTTGTACAATGATCTTCTTTTGAGCAGAGTCAGATCCTGTCAGACCAGTTCTCCTTTGCCCTGACATACTCTTCCTCTCTCCGCTCCTTTCCTCCCCCTCAGACATACACTCAGAGTGATAAACAAAAATGACAGTGACAAGTAGGATTAAGTCATTAGGAACATGATACCATTTCAGGGCTCTTTTTCCATTTCTGGCCCTAGAGGGGGTATGGTGGCCAGGCTATGCTTTCAGCAGTTAATACAGACACTAAAGGTAAGAATAAGAACCAAAACCAAGGGGCATGTATTTTCAGAAACCAACCATGGCCTAGAATTCTAGCTAATCTCAAACTTTTCAGACCCATCTGTATTTTTTTCACCCCCAATTCTTTTTGTGCATATATCTCCAATGTTCATTGTTTCTTTCTAGGTTAGGATCTCTTCTAGAGGCTGGAAGAAATACAAAAGGAATGAGACAGAGCTCAGGGTCTCAAAGCTTGTGACAAATTGTTAGGAGAGATACACCCAGAAAACCCTCCTGGACCATGTGCGTCTTGAGTGCAGGATCATGTCATATTCATCTACCCATCCTCTTCAAGGACAGACCATGCCTCCTACCCCCAAAATCAGAAAGATTATCGTGTTGACAGCCATTCTCCTCTGGAGTCTTCCAGCCATTTAGCTCACGTTAATCTCATTTAGACACTAGGTCCACTCTCCAGAGTTGTGGTCCAGTTTGGTCTAAGACCCAATCTAACTCGAAGAATATCTGAATCTCTGGTGTGGCTCTAATGGCCCTGTTTTCACAATTTTCCGGTTTTCTCTTGGCTAATGACAGCTGAGAGAGAAAAGAGATGTGGCTTTGGTAAACTTTATTCAAGCACTTACAATGTTTTGCAATGACTGTTTTCATGTCCATTTCTGACATTTCATGCACATGGAGGAACACAGCGATTACACACACCCACTGAACTTTACATTCCTATGAGTAGAGACCTTGTCCTTCATGTTTGTGTCTTCAGGACTAAGCACAGTGCAAAAATATAATAGATGCTATACAAAATGTTTCAATAATGTCTATATTGAAGAATGCTCTATTTAAATCTCTCTTTTTATTATTTTTTTCCTTCTGCATGCTGTCCTCCTAAATAACAGTGAGTGCTCTCTATGCTTATTATTTTGGGCCTGGGCTGGGGCCTGTATGCTGTCTGGGAGAGCTGGGGTCATGACCATTTGGGAAAGTCACAATAAGTATTTGCCACATTATGGGAACTCCCTATCTTTTCCACTCACATTTGCATATAGTTGGCCCACACTTGCCTATGAAATTTTCATTAGTGTTTTATGTCCTTGTGAGTTTACTGTATCACCATTAAAATTGCTGCTTTTTATTTCTAATCATTCCCCTGATTTGCCCAGTACATGTGTAATTTTGATCCTTGATGCTAGTGTTTCTTCCAAGCCCTTGCAAATTTAAGAGGCATTTGTGGAGTGGGTACAAGCTCCACCCATGTTCTTTGTTCTCTGCCCCTCCTGGGCCTGGTAGCCCAGGAAGTGGCTAATCAAAGATGCCCTCCATCTGGTGAACATCAGGTAGTAGCTGTGAGAACAACTGCGTAGGTGTGATGACTAGTCATTACATTACCTGTTGTAGAACTAGAACATCTAGGTGACATGGCTTGTGAACCTAGTTGAGGAATGCTTGCTGGCTTTTCATGTGATGCTGCTTGCAGTGGAAGAGGCATGGGGAACCCTCACTCTGAGCTGCCTTTGTCCTGACATTTCCTTCTTCTGAACTGGCAGAGTCCCCTAACTCCAATACATCTCCTGTGAGTGATTGAGAAGAATCAAGAAACCTGTGTTCTTTGGTCAGACCTGGCCTTAGTATCTTCCAACCCGTATCTGCTTGGCTATTAAGTGCAGGCTTAGTTAGCTGGAGAGGGATTCTTTGAGATTATGATCAAGAACTGTAACATTTATAGGAGGAAGCATGTGTTTGAGTGCTTTATTTCCCTACAAAGCTCCAAAGCCCATCTTTTGTAGATAATTTCTGACTATGAACCAAACAAGGTGAAAACGTTATCATTACCACCTGGCATCTAAATGTTACTTCATGGTTTTAAGAACAGCCCTATGCACTGTAATAGATTGTATTTGTTTGAAATTCTTCTTTCCATCCAGGCCATGGCCTTTCTGTGGCCTGAGAATACTTCATTGCCCCATTGACACTGAGCCTGGCCATGAGGCTTGCTTTGATCAGCGGACTGTGAGCTGAAGTGAGTGTCACTGTCAAGTTTAGACTTTAATGGCCACAGTAAGGTTCCAATTGCTCCCTTGCATCACAGCCAAGTGCCATGAAAAAAGTATAACCTAAATGCCCATGACACCTTCAGCCTGGATCACAGAATGAGAAGCATCCATGAAGACTTTAACCCAAGCCCAGTCAAGCTCAGCTGAGCCACAGCTCATCTAAAAAGTCCTTGTGGGAGAAATAGTATTGTTATAAACCACTCAAATGGTGGAATTGTTTGTTATACAGCACTATGATAGCACAACATGAATATCCATTTCTGTATGTATTCCCTCTTACTTTTATCAAAACAGCTCCGGACATGGGTAGGAGAGGGATCATTATTCCTATTTTATATAGGAAGTAACTGAGGCTTAAAAAGATGCCAACTCATCAAATATTATGAAACTAGTAGTTTTGGGAGGCTGAGGTCAAATCCAGATGAGCTGATGGCAAGAACAGTGCTCTTTCCATCTCATATACTGCTTCAATAACACCCCTCTCTAGGGGAAGCCTCTAACCCATCAATAACCATTTTCTCTTCCAGTCTTCCAGCTAACTAAGCACATGCCTAATAGCCATGTACTTATGGGGTAGGAAGATTCTCTGATATAAAAATGAAAATTCAATTTGGTTAAATTTGATAGGAAACTTGCTGTGGAAGTGTTATAAATTGTGGACTATTTCCCACCTCCATTGATTCTCACAGTGCACTGGATTTTTCTTCATTTTCTTTTGTAGTTGTTGTTAGAAATAGAAGGATTAGCTTTTCAAATGCTTCCTGGGAAACTTCATTCCTAGTCCTTTCCTTCAATCTATTTGCTGGACAATTGCATCTCCCTGCTGGGCACTGGGCAGCATTACAAGAGCTTCCTGGGCTGTGGAAGCTGGAGTCATCTCTTAGCAAAGATCAGATGGGTACCAACTGGCTGGAGTCCAAATGTCCAACTGGTCATGTTAAATAGCTACCTAGGCAGGGAGGGTATAAACACAAAGCCATTTCCTCAAGATGAGTCTTATTATTATAGTTATTGACAGGCATTAAGCACTTAGCATGCCCAGGGCCTTAATGCATATTAATAACAGACTACCCCCACACATGTGATTCAATTTGGTATGTACCCCACATTTCTCCTCTGTCATTTTATCCACATGGGTTCTCTGGGTCTGCTGAACCAGATTTCAGCTCCAATTGGAGACATGGAGAATGTTGACCCAAAGGACTCTACTTTGGAACAGAGTTAAAGGATGAGACACCCATCTCTTTGCACCTGTCGATGACAGTGAACTGGAGAATATGGGGTCACCAGGACTTTGGGGAACAGGATCAGAAATCTGAGTGATTTCAAGTGATTAGACACAAATGAAATGAAAGATAGAAAGGGCAGTGTCTCAAAGTCTGGGCAGCAGGTGAGAAGGGCAGACAGAAGGTACACAGTAGGACATTGTGTAGGAAGAAGTCCCACTGGAGAGCCAGGAGAACTGGGTCAGCAACACTGACTACAGAACAAAGAGAGAGGCTCCGAGATTTCTTTTCTCCTCCACAGAAAACCTGTGAGAGAGTACATGACCACAACAGAACTATGATCATTTTTAATTTAACAATTATTTATTGAGCTCTTTGCCAGCCACCATGGTCACTGTAGAGCAATGTTTCCATAAAATGAGGACCAAACAGCTAAAGCATTTGCGTAATTGCTTGACTGGATGTTACAATGTGGTGGAGAAAGTTCTCACTGAAGCACTAATGTAGCTATTAAAATACCTTTGAAGAAATATTGATATCTAATTCACCAAGATATAAAACCCAAATCTATGAAGTGCTGGGTTCAGAACAAGAAAGCATGATGAAGAACAGCTGTGATTTAAGTTCCTTGTGACAATGGCTGATGAACACTGGAAAGAGTTACCTGAGAGGAGGTGTTTTCTCCTTCTGTCAATTAGAACTAGCCTCACCTGTTTTGGATGGTGTTGGAAGAAAGCTTTCCTTCACAAATTTCAGTGTGTGTCGAAATCACCCTGAAGGCCTCTTAAAACACATCCCCTCATCTTCAGAGCCAATGCTGGTTCCATTTTGGATTCAACAGGTCTAGGTTGGGCCTGAGATTTCACATTTCTAACAAATTCCTAGGTGATGCTCATGGTCTTGAGATCACTGGTTTAAATGTGTTGGGTCAATTTCCCTATGGATGAGAATCACCTACAAATGCAGAGTTGCGGGCCCTCTTCCTTTATCTCTGCAGGCAAAGTGGAGTCCCTTTTGGTCCAGTTTTTTCTTTTTTCTTTTCTTTTTTTGTCTTTTGTCCTTTTTTTTTTTTTTTTTAGGGCTGCACCCGCGGCATATGGAGGGTCCCAGGCTAGGGGTCTAATTGGAGCTATAGCTGCCAGCTTATGCCAGAGCCACAGTGATGCCAGATCTGAGCCGCACCTGTGACCTACACCACAGCTCATGGCAATGCCATATCCTTAACCCACTGAGTGAGGCCAGGGATCGAACCTGCGACCTCACGGTTCCTAGTCGGATTCGATTCTGCTGCTGCTGGAACTCCTGGTCCAATTTTTTTCACCACCTTCTTCGGAGTTAAAGCCAGGTCTAGCAGCCCCAGAGAAGTGATGGGTTTAGAATGACAGGAAGAACCTCTTTAAACACACAATTTCCTAGGACTACCTCTGGATTTTTATATGTGGTAGAACTAGAAGGGGTCCAGCAGCCAACATGACTCTCAAGTACTTCAAGAGATGCTTGTGATCAGGTAAATCTGGGAAAAGTAGTAGATACACCGTAGAATTGCCCTCCCATGAGTTTATGAAGACTGGCTGTTAGTTATATGACTTGACAGAGAGAAATACACATTTTGATGTATTGTGCAACTTAGGGTCCTAAAAAGATAAATGGACTTGGAGTCAGAGACCCAGATGGTATTTGATATTCATATGCTTTGTGACTGTGGGTAAATCTCTCCAAACATCAGGCTTAGTTGTAAAAGAAGGTTAATCATACCCATTAATGCCTGTAGCCCCTCCCCTGGGGTGGTTACCAAAGTGCTAAGACTCCCTGTACTCATGGAGCACACAATGTAGGCAAGCAGAACATGAAAGAAATGCTAACTATCAAATGTGGTAAGGTGCCTTGCCTTTGCCCCTGGGGTATCTCTGAGGTATTGTAGCTGAAACGTGTTCTCTGTCCACTGGTGCTGAAGAGAAATGTGGAGACAGTGCTTTGGCTAAAGGAGGAAAATGGCCTTTATTGCTTTGCCAGGCAAAGGAGGCCATGACAGGCTAATGCCTTAACGACTGTGCCCTCTTTGGGGGAAGAATTGCAGGGAGTCTAAAAGGAGAAAAGCAGGGTTTCAAATAAGAATCAGGATTGAGACAAGCATGCATTCTTCTTTCATTGGGGGAATCTTAGTCATCGAAGCTGTTGTCAGGAGATCTTGGCATGATCCTGGTGGTGGTCTTCTGGGTTACGCCTAGAATACCAGTACATGCAAAAAGGGTATATTGATCAGAGATTTGAAAAAACTAGGAAAGTTCCTGAAAGACATCATGTGCTAATAATTAACCCACAGGTAATTGTGCTCAGGGGACCTAATCTTTAGCTTATAGGCAATTGAGTTTAGGGTGCAATCAAACGGGGGAGAAGCACAAGGAAGGGCTCCAAGCTGTTCAATTTTAAAGTATTCGTTTCTTGAACCTTTCCTCAGAAAACAAAATCATGGACTTGGAGAATAGACTTGTGGTTGCCAAGGGGGAGGGGGAGGGGGAGGGAATGGGAATGGGATGGATTGGGAGCTTGGGGTTAATAGATGCAAACTATTGCTTTTGGAATAGATTAGCAATGAGATCCTGCTGTGTAGCACTGAGAACTATGTCTAGTCACATATGATGGAGGATGATAATGGGAGAAAAAAGAATGTATACCTGTATGTGTAACTGGGTCACCATGCTGTACAGTAGAAAAAAAAATTGTGTTGGGGAAATAACAATAAATTTTTTTTTAAAAAAGTATTCAAAAGAAACACAAGGAATATAACTTCTCTCTTAGTTGTATAAGATGCCTACACATCATTATGTGTATCCCTTGAGGGGGAGCCAGGACCCTGCCCCAAGGATGTACTATTGTTGCTTGAGGGCTCCTCCCTTGTCTTTGCATCCTCTTCCTTCCCTGATCAGCAACTGAATCTGCCCCTGGGAACTCAGAGAAAGTCATGGAGGCTGAATGAGGCCCATTTCCTAAAATCAGGAAATGGGAGACACAGAAAGGCTTTTTTGACCAGGAGCCCCACAGGGCCTGGCTTGGTTACAGTACGAGGCGATAACATAGAAATGCTGGAATTACAAAGCACAGTAGGCATATAGGGATTGACTTGATCATCCTTGTGATTAGTAGGGTAGAGAATTCTGCTAATGATCATGGAGGAATAAGAAAAAGGGAGGATAAAATGGGCAGCCTAAATTGGAAGTGCTGACAACATAAATGAATGGCCAAGAGGAGAAGAGACAGAGAGTCTAGCAGGATAGAAGCTGGGAGAGAAATGAGTTTTTAAAAAAATTCGGGAGAGGTTGGCCTGTCGTTTGTTCTAAATGTTGCAGAGACACCAGGGAGAGTGAGGTCTGAGAAAAGGCATTTAGGAGGCTGTGTTTGGCCCCTGGTGACTCGGGGGATGCAGGCAGATGGTAAAACAAAACAGGTTATTTTCCATCAGTTTTATTGAGCAGGACACAGAGCAACTGAGATATACCCCCAGGTAAGTCTTTTGCAGAAATCAGATCAAAACACTCAGCCTTCCCAAAGGTCAAGTTACAGCATCACAAATTAGAGTCCCAGTAACTTGTCTGTGGTCTCCAATACCTGTACCAATGCCAGACGTAGCAGTCTTGGGGGACTACACAGGCAAAAGGACTCTCATTTTGGAGTTTGCTTCTTACAAGTGAAGGTGCTTTCTTGGATTCAGAGTCAACCTGACTCTCCTCCTTATGCATCTGTAAGGTATTTTGAGGTTTAAGAGGCTGGTGCACTATAAATTGTTCTATCATTAATAATAAACCATGCTCTGCAAGAAACCTGAATTGCAGACCTGAGAGCCCCAGTGAAAAAGCTATCTACCATGGGGTGAATTTCACTGAAGGGAGTAGAAGGCAGTGGGGGCAGAGATGGGAAGGAAGAGTTAAACATTTAACAACTGTTGTCACTGACATTTCAAAAATTACTTATTTTTAAGGTAGAGGGAGGAAAATCTGTCTGGAGGCTGGCTCTTCTATTGCTCCTGGGCTGTTCACAACCTGAGGCATCCGTGCTGAAAAAGTCTGACGCCAACAAAATGTAGATGAACTGCGGGAACAGACATGAGGCCACAGTGGCAGATCAAAGCGAGGCAGCCCAGGGAGCAGGCTCCACTGAATAAGACGAGGCATTACCATAATGAATTTTTGTGAGTAAGCAACTCACTTTAAAATCATTCCTTTTGATCTGTTAAGAAGGTGTTTACTATAATCAGGAAAAGGTTTACTTGGCAGAGGGAAGAAAAGAGAAAAGGGAAGGCAGAGAGACAGTTTTCGATCTGGTTTTAAACAACTTTCTTTGCTCTCTGCGGTCTAGAGCCTCCTCCCAGATCCTCACCTATTCTGATTCCCTCAGTCTTCTTTGAAAGGAGAAGTTACTTTCAACTAAATTATTTGGGACTGTCAGGGGGGGAAGGGGAGGAGCAGAGAGAGAGAAAAGGGACAGACTCAAAGCTATCTTGCTTTGAAAAGTCAATTATGGTATCAAACCAAATGAAACCATACAAGACATAATTGCTGATACAACGCGAAAAAGTGAAATATGTTAAGAGAAAGAAAAAGTGAAATATGTTAAAAGAAATATGATGAGGTTTCCTTGTTTGGGGGGATTCCTGGGCATTGCTAAGAAGGAGTCAGTGGAAGAAGCACCCGTTTCAGCTTCCCTCTCCTCTACCTCAGACTGCTCTTACCTACTGTTTCAAGAAGAGGCAAAGGCCTCTGGCAAAGCTAAGAATTCTTTCTTCTGAGAAGGGATGGCTGGTTTCTCTGCTGTACTAAATTTGAGTGTACGTATCTATACATCCTTTTGTTACAGAAATAATCTTGGGTCCACTTGCCAACCTATTGACCCCAAGATGTGGTGAAGGAGAGTGCAGCTTTTGTTGAAAGGTGCCGTGGACTTTAAAAAAAAAAAAATATGTGCAATCTAAAAGTTGAGAGTTAAGTTTTGTTTGGGGCAAAATGAGGACTATAGCCCAGGAGGCAGCATTTCAGATAGCTTTGAAATAATCACTCCAAAGCAACAGGGGGCAATGTCCGTATATATGTGATTTTGGTAAAGGGGGAAGTACATGCCACCAAGCACACATTTTGCAGGAGGGTGCTGCTAGTCACGAGGAGCAGATGTCACCAAGAAGGATTTTAGTGCTTTTCTACATATGGGGAGATGCAAGAATTGGGCTCATAAAATCTTCTCTTGAAAATATCTGTCTGAAGACCTGTTCTGCCAGTTTTCCTAGAGCACAGAGTGCCTCTGCCCTGATCTGCCCCTTTGAACTCTTTCAGGAGGTGATGAGGGTCAGCAGGAGAGCAGCTCATGATTCAATCCATGTAGAGGTAGATGGCCAGTGCCAGTCTCCAGTTTAGGGTGCCATACAAGGAGTCCGGGACAGCTATTGCTCAAAACACCCAAACTCCCTATGGGTTTCATGGAAGCAGTTTTAAAGGACAGGTGAGGGAAGGGGGTTGTCCAGATCTGTGATCATCTGGTGGACAATTCTCTGATTAGTGAAGTAGCAGGGTGTTGTCACAAGGATTAATGTTATCAATCCTCAGGCTCCAGGAGTCCTGGGGGCTATGTGCTCCTGGTCAAAACAGTTTCCATTTGATGGGGGTTTTCACATCTGTGAAACAACTCGGGAAATGTGCATCAGATATCATTATCTAGGTACTTCAGAGAGAAGCTAAAGCAGTGGATTCTAGGGAGGAGTCTGTCCAAGGAAGGACCCATACGGTCCTGCTGCGTAACACTTTGAATGTAATTAAAACATATGCTGCTGGACCACTGGATCAAGTTTGTCTCTTTCTTTTTTCATCCAGTCTTTCTCTTTCTCCTCTCTTCCCCTCCTTCTCTGCCTCACTCTCTCCAGGGACCTTAAGGGAAGAGGCTTTGACCATAGCTGATTTTGTCCCCAAACTCTGCATGACACAATGTGACATTAGCCATCTATGTCCCCTTATCTACTTGCATTCACCTTATCACTACACAAAGACTAGATGGAAAGCTGGAAGGACAGGGCCTGGTGATTGCATCCCATTTCTGGGAAGACGAGGACTGAAATCTGGGGACAGTGGACAGGGAGGAATCATGGGTTCAGAACCATCTGCAAACCATGTGCTCATGTCATGTCAGCAGAAGAGGCCTCATCCTGTACTTTTCCCCAAAAAAATCTATTAGGGAAAGCCCTAAGAATGTTAAAAAGTTGCTTTGACAAGACAGAAATCTCTAGCCTCTCAGGATTGTGGTAAAGAGCAGAGGAGGATACATGGATCCAAGAGCAGCAACTTCAACAATGACCAACAACCACATACCCCCAGCAGGCTGCAGGGGCAGCTTCAAGTCAGGTCTCTGGATGACCCATTCCCTATGTGACCTGCTCCCCATACTTTAATGCCTTTTCCAGGAAAACTCACCGGCTCCTCATTCCCGGGGGGCACTCACATCCTTGAGGGTTTTCCTGAGAGGTGTGCTGCAGAACACCTGGGCATGGTGGGCACTCAGGTGTCTGTCTGTTGTCAGAGTGCTAATGGCAAGACCAGAAAACACATTACAACTTGGAGACCATTTTCCTTATATGCACTTAAAGAAAAATTAAATATTCATAGAAAAAGTGTCTCAAATTAAGGCCAATGCCCAGAGTTTAGTGTCTTTGCCCTAATTTTAGACCTGCTGGCTTTTAAATGTTTTAAAAAGAATTTTACAGAAAATTTCATATATATTAAAAATAAATAGAATATAATATTGAACCTCCGTATACCCATTACCCTGCTTAAACCATCATCTCCATTCTGCTATTCTTGTACCATCTATTCCTCTATCTACTGATATCATCTATTCCTCTATACACCTTACCCCTCACGACTGTTATTGCTATTTCCCACTTTGCTAAAATGTGTGTACACTGAAATGCATGAATTTTAACTCTACAATTCTAATAAATAGTTATATCCATGTAACCCTTACCCCCATTATAAATCTAATATTGTGACCTCTCCTGAAAGTTCTAAGACATCTTAGACAATTTTTGCCTATTTTAAAACATCATATAAATGGAATCATACAATGTGTATTCTATGTGTCTTTTTCCTTCATCTTGCATAGTATCTCTTGGATATACCCCCATTCTTGCATGTACATTTCTGTCTTGTCAAAGCTTTGTGGTAACTTTTGAAGTCAGATAGTATATGGAAGTCCTTGAACTGTTTTTTTTTTTTTTTTGTCCAAAATCATTTAGTTATTCTAAGTTATTTGGATTTCGATTTGGGTATCAGCTTTTCAATATCCATTTTAAAAAAATCCTGGCACAATAATGATTTTGGTGGCATTGAACCTGAAGATCAATTTGAGGAGAAGTGGTATCTTAATAATATTGAGTTTTCCAATCTATGAATTGGTATATCTATCCATTTATTTCAGCCTTCTTTAATTTCTCTCAATAGTTTAGCAGTTTTCAATGTAGAGATTTTGCTCATCTTGTGTTATGTTTATTCCTAAAAACTTATGTTTTCTGAGGCTATTATAAATAGAATTAATTTTTAAATATCCAGGGTTTGTTTTGTTTGTTTGTTTGTTTCTCGAATACAGAAATACAACAAATTTTTATTTACTGATCTTGTATCATAAGACCTTACTTATTCCTAATAGTGGTAATGGTGTTTTCTTTAGCTTTTAATTTTTTCTCTTCTTTCTACTTCATTGATTTCTGCTCTTTATTATTTTCTTTGCTCTACATACTAGGATTTATTTTACCCATCTTTTTCTAGCATTGCAAAGATCATTGAAATCATATCTTCTCTTCTAACAAAAGCTTTTAGGTTCTTACATGTCACTTCTTAAAGCAGTGCTTAGGCTCTACACACAACTTTTTGGTATGTTATATTTTCATTATCATTCAAATAAGAATTATTTGTACTCCTCTTGTGATTTCTTCTTTGATCCATGGGTTGTATAGAAATTTAATGTCTTATTCCCAAATGTTTATGGCTTTTCTTAGATAACTTATTGTTCTTGATTTATCATTTAAATTCTTTGTGATCAAGAACATACTCTGTAAGATTTCAATCATTTGAGGTAGGACAAGCCCTTTTATAAGCCCAGCCTATGGTCTATTCCAGAGAATGGCACATGTTTCCTGAGAATGAATGTTCGTTCTGCATTGACGTAATATTCTACAAATGTGAAGTCAAGATGGTTAACAGTGATCCAATCGTCTTTACTCTTACTAATTCTTTTGTCTTGTTGTTCTATCAATTACTGAGCAAAGAGTGTTATAAATTCCCAACTATGGCTGCGCATTCATCTATTTCTTCCTTTTGTTCTGTAAGTTTTAGCTTCATGCATTCTGCAGTAGAACTAAGCCCATACACATTTAAAATTGTCATGTCTTTCTGATGAATTGGCCTTTTTATTTTTATGAAATATTATGCTTTATCTCCAATAAAACTCCTTATTTTCTCAAAGTTTATTTTGTCTGATATTACTATTTAGGCACTCCAGCTGTCATATGAATAGTATTTGCATGATAAAATATTTTTCATCATCTTACATTAAACTTATTTGTATTTTTTCATTAAATTGCATCTTTTGTAGACAATATAGAGGTAGGACTTCCATTTTAAAGTCTTAAATAGATCTTGTCAATCTCTGGCTTTTATTGATGTGCTTAATCATTTAAAATTAATGTAATTATTGATATGGTTGGTCTTAGGTCTGCTATTTATTTTCTACTTCATCTGTTTTTATTGCTTTTTTCTTGTATTTTTGGGATGAGTAATAGAATATTTTAGAATTCTATTTGTGTCTTCTATTGACTTTTTAGCTATACTTTTTGCATTATATTTTTGATGATTGCTCTAGGGATTGCCATATGCATTGTTAACTTTCATAATCTACTTAAAGTTAATGGTATGTTACTTAATAGAAAATACAATTACCTTTAAGAGTATAGATTTATCTACCTTCTCATTCTTTGTGTTATTTTTTTCATTTATATTAATTGTACATGTTAAAAATCCCACATACAGTACTATAATTTTATAAATGGTAAATTGTCATATATATTTTTTAAGAGAAAATAATGTGTATATAGTCCATCCTGATTATTCAGTTTCTATAGCTGCAAATTCACCCACTCACTAAAATGTATTTGCAACCCTAAATAAGTACTCGTAGCTCTTTGTGGTCATTTGCAGACCTAAGCAGAGAAGTGAAAAATTGGAGTCACATGATGCACACATTCTCAAAAAATGCTATGCTCTGCCTTCTTTTTTCAATTCTCACACTGTGAACAAATGTCCTTTTCACAATCTATTTAGTGTCACAACTTTGGCATTTTTGTGCTTCTTGTGATTTTGCTGTAAAATTGAAGGACTGAAGTTCTGTCTACTGTGCTTAAGCACAAGAACTTTGTTAGAAAATATGTGTGTTAGATAAGCTTCGTTCAGGAATAAGTTGTAATGCTGCTGGCTGAGTCCAATGTTAATGAATCAACACTGTACATTACAAAACTTGTCTTTAAACAGAAACACACATTAAACAAAGTTACATATTGATTGGATGAAAATGAGATCAGAGGCTCACAGGAACCTATTCCTATATTTCCCCTAGGAACAATGATTCAGTATTTTCGAATTCAATGTTCATGACAACATTGTGGGATGTAATTACCATGAATAACAAGAATCCACCATATATTACATATGTTTTGTCTGAAAGCACTAAATATGTTTATATATCTTTATATCTTTTAGATTTATCCACATACTTTCTATTTCTAGAATCTTCATTTTTTTCACTTAGATGTCAGTGTCATTTCTTTTTAGCCAAAAGAACTTTCTTTAGCATATCTTGCTGTACAAGTCTGTTGGCAACACATGTACTCAGCTTTTACTCATCTTAAATTGTCTTATTTTGGCTTTCAACTTTGAGTGATATTTTCACTAGGTTTAGAATACTAGGTTAATAGTTTTTGCCTTTCAGCAGTTTATAAATATTGTGCCATGTGTTCCAGCCTCCATTGTTTGTCTTGAGAAGTCAGAATTATTCTTATCATTATTCTCCTGTATGCAATGTACCATTTATTTTTGCCCGCTTTTTTTAATCACTGGTTTTTCAGAAGTTCAACTTTGATGTACCCTTGTTTGATTTCCTTTGCACTTAGCCTGATTGGGGGTTTGTTGAGATTCTTGGATGTGTAAATTGATATCTTTTACCAAATTTGGGAAGTTTTAAGCCATTAATTCTTCAAGTAGTTTTTCTGTCTCATTCTCTCTTTTGTCTTTTTGGAACTTCAGCTATATTTATGATTAATTTCTTGATATTTTTCTATAGGTCATTAAGGCTCTTTTCATTTTCCATCAATCTTATTTTATTTCTGTGTTCTTTTGAGTAAATAATTTCTTGATCCACATTCAAGTTTACCAATTCTTTTCTTCTACTATCTCCAATCTTTTGTTAAGCCCATACCATAATTTAAAAATTTTAGTTACTATACTTTCTAGCACTGAATTTTCCCTTTGGCTCCCTATGCTAGTTTCTATGTCTCTGCTGAGGATCCCATTTGTTTATGTAATTTGCATACATCTTCTTTTGAGTCCTTGAACATATTTGTTATATCTATATCAAAATTTTTATTTAGTTACAAAACTTGCATCATTATAAGGTTGGTTTCTAATGATCACATTTTTCTTATAATGAATTACTGTGATATAATGAAAATGTTTTTTATTATTGTCCCCGTTCCTGGCACAGAGCTCCTTATGCCCTTAAAACTCTCAAGGTTATAAGTTTCTGATGTGCTAATGAGACAGCTCTTGACTGGGGGCCTCCTGGACAGCTTCAGGATAAGGACTGGTCACCATAAAGACCAAGCCATGATTAGAAAGTTGGGACTTTCAGCCCCAACCCCTGACGTCTGGGGAGGCGAGAGGGACTGGAGATTGAGTTCAATTACCAATGGCCACATTTTTTTTTGTCTTTTTTTTTTTGCCATTTCTTGGGCCGCTCCCACAGCATATGGAGGTTCCCAGGCTAGGGGTCCAGTCGGAGTTGTAGCCACCAGCCACAGCAACGCGGGATCTGAGCTGCATCTGTGACCTATACCACAGCTCACGGCAGCGCTGGATCCTTAACCCACTGAGCAAGGCCAGGGATTGAACCAGCAACCTCATGGTTCCTAGTCGGATTCATTAACCACTGAGCCATTACGGGAACTCCCAATGGCCAACATTTTAATCAGCCACACCTTTGTGATGAAAATCCCTAAACTACAAGGTTTGGAAAGCTACCAGAGTGGCATATTCAAAGAGACTATGGAAACTTTGTGTCACCGTCCCCTTCCCCCCAATAACTTGCCCTATACCTCTCTTCCACTTGGATGTATTGGTAAATAAAGCCCTTTCCTAAGTTCTGTGAGTTGTTCTTATGAGTTAAACTGATTTATAGCTGGTCAGTTAGAATACTGGGTGTCCCCTGGGACTTGCATCTGTCACCTGAAGATGGGATAGGCTTGAGAGACTAAATCCCTTAACCTGGAGCATCTCGTCTAACTCCTGATACGTAGTATCTAAGAATTAGAGCGTCCGTGTCAGAAAAGACACCATATATTTGATTGGGGGGGGGTAATTGCATTTGGTGTCACAAGTAGTTTCTGAGAGAACCCAAAGGTCATATTTTCCTGCTTCTTCACTTGTTTAGTGATTTCATGTGCTTAGCAACAACAGATTGTAAATGACATATCGTAGGGATCCTGGCTTCTATTTTGTTCCCCTTAAAGGCATAATTTACCTTATGATACACAAAACTTGAACCAGATTCAAACTCTAAATTCTATCTTCTTTGTTTAGAACAACAGCTGAAATCATCCTCTAGATGCTGATTGTTCTCTCTGGAGTCTCTGAGGGTTTCCCCTAAAAATGAGTGCTTTAGTCTACAGCCTAGAGTTGGTTAGACTTTTCATGTAGATTTGGGGTCCCAGTCTGTGTGTGGCTCCCTCCCTTCCATGACTTTCCTCTATTTGGTTACCCTGTCACCCACGAACTGGTAAGGCTGTCACTCTCTGTCACCATAGCCTTACAAACTTGCAAATCCCATACTTCACCATTTCTCTTTCAAGGGAAGACTCCTTTCCAATTTCTGCTTGCTTTTGGTCATTCTTCTAAGCCTTCAAATGGTTGTGGATGTGTTTAAGTATTGTTTCCCAGATTTTATAATTGTTTTCTGTGAGAGAATTTGTTTAACCAGATGAGTTCACCATCACTCAGATTACTTGCTTATAATTTGAGAACGAGATATATTCTTGAAAGAAAAGAAGCAGTACCATAATTACATTAGCAATGCTTACTACATGCCCTACGGTTTCCATTTAATATGTGGGATTAGCTAGTTTGAATTCTGATAGTCTGACCAATCTGGGTTTAACGACAATTGAAAGAAACTTGCAGCTTAGAGTAAATGTTGTTCTTTGCTTCAGACACAACATTCTCCTAGATTCTTTAGTAAAAGCTTGGTATTATATTATTCTAAAATAACTTTTATATACCTCATCACGCTATTACCTGAAAAGTAAACAGTTGGTTAGTGTTGAACAATTAATATGTGACATGGCCCATGATGTTACTTGGCAGGGGCTCTGGCTTCCCATGCTTCTTTTGCTAAAGCTCTTCAGAAACTTCTAGCTCTAACCATGACCTACAAAACCCTTCCTGATCTGGCCCCTGTTACATCTCTGTCATCCCTTCTATAGCTCTCTCCTCTGGTCATTCTGTTCCAGCCATGCTGGTTCCCTGAATTTTCTTTAAACATACCAAGTATACTAATACCTCATAGCTTTTCTACATGCTGTTCCTTTTGCCTCTAATTCTCTCCCCCTAAATAGCCTCATCACTCCTTCCCTCTTTTTTCAGATATTTGTTCAATAGTGTCATACTTAGAGTAGCCTTAAATTCTGCTCGTTGCTCAGATCAGGTCTAGCTGCTTGCCGCCCAAAAATCAGCACTCCAGAGAGTCAAATGTTGGTAGAAAGGAAATTCGCTTTTAATCAGAATGCCAACAATTTGGGGAGATAGTGGACTGTGCCCCCCCAGAACCATCTCCAAAGATTCTGCTCAGCCTTGAAAGTTTTTAAACAGAAAAGGGGAGATAGAGTATTGAGATAGAGCATCAGAGGCACCGCTGTCTCCCACTGTGTGCAGGCTTGTGTGTAGCCTTGTCAACTTCTTGTGATTTTTCTTTAGATGGTATCTCGTTCATGCAGGTTATTTGCAACATTACTGAAGGGGAAATTAGGGAAGAGATCTGATCATCTGTTAATTACTTATTCTATATTTCTACTTCTTTGATCTATGGAAAGAACCAACAGATTAGGCAAGTTAGGGTGTGATCAAAAGATTAGAAAGTTGTGCTAGGGCCAGAGATGAGCAGAGCATGGGCGTAACTGGTTTAAGGTGAGTGACAAGATGAAAGGGGCCATTGTAGAGTTCTTTCCTGCCCAAAGCTACTTACACTCTCTCTAAAATGACAAAGCCCACTCCTACCAAGAAAACACTTTCAGTACTACTTATTGTATCTCTCACCCTAACATAGAATATAGTTATCTTATTTTCTATAGTTACTGGTTATTTACTAGAATGCTATTTTCATAAAGGCAGAAATTTATCTTTTTTTTTTGTTCATTCTGAATCCCCAGAATGATAACCTGCACATAGTAAATGCTAAATAAATGTGTTGAATGAATACATAAACGAAACTCCCTTGATATCCTCTAGGATTCTGTAAAATATTCACCATGAGAACTAACTTTCACAGCTGAATCACATATACACAAGCAGCTTTTGGTATTATAGACGTTTCAGAGACTCACATTTGTATTTTCAATTCAATTCCTTCACTGGGAAATGTTGCTTTTTATTATACTACAGGGGGTTTATACATTATTATTATAAGACAAATACTATTATTATGACTAACGCTGAAACCCGAAATTTAGTCCAATGAAAATATCTTTGTGCTCTGACCAATGGCCCATGGTAATTGTACTTTGTTGGTCTTGTTACACTGAAATCTTCTCATATATATTATGTATGTGCGTAATATATTTATATATAATGTCAGTACAATCGGCGTTCTTTTACCAGTCTTGGGATAATGAAAACATCTAACACCAGTCTGTGTGACATAATGCAAACTGGAAAAGAAATATAACAGAGGTGCACTAGCTAGTGTAGCACAAATAAGGAGTAAAATATGATTCTCCTAAGAAAATATTACAAGGGATTGTAATTGGCCCAGTTCTCTGGAGAGTAAGAAAAACCAAAAGGGAAAATGTCAGAAGGGAAGGAGGACTGGCTTCTGCGAGAGTACATTTCTGCCCGGGTCTGCATGCTTGGGCAACTTTAATGAACCACCTCGTCGCTGAGGGAATTTGGCTCCTGCTTTGTTTTATGCGCAGTCCTTGACCTCAGGGAAATGACCTAGAGGTACGGCAATGAGATTTTGAACGATGTTGATTACAGTAAATTCCAGCCTAGTGAAAGATCTTGTACCTTCCTTAAAGTTCCTCATGATGGGATTTGACCCATAATATTTTCACAGATAGTCATAATTGAGCATCTAGGGGATATGTGACTTGCACAGCAGGACTAGTTTTCTCTGATTATCAGATCCTTGACAGTTGAAATTACTTTCATTTTCTAATACTCACATGCCCCCAGGCAAGCCAACCTCCCCTCCCATTACCAAACTTCCCCAGCTCCCCATAAGGATTCCTGGGCTCTAAGGCTCCCTGTACCACCCATTTGTTTGCCAGCTCCTGAGCTATGAAAGAACGTTTCTAAGTGGTGTCTAACCCAGGTCACGTATAAATGTCACTCTACTTTCCATATCTGAGAACACAAGTCTGTGGTAACTTGTAGCTACAGAATTCTTACTTGTCTCCTTTTTCATCAATTCACACAACATCTGTGACTTTATTGAAGGGATTTAGCCAAGTCATAAATCCTAAATTGGTCAATAGAAATGGTGACAAATTATAAGTCAGCCACACCGGTTTAAGTCCAAGATGTGCAGATTGCTGATTTTCGTTCCCACTTTCAATGCTAACAAACCAAAATTTGGTATCTCTGATTAAGACTTCTTGGCCATCATTCAGATCCTACTCCATTCTTCAAACTACAGTTTTTGATATTTATTCCCTTCCATCTAGAGGGATTAATTTCTTTCACATCATTCCTCACCCTGCTTCTTTATTAATTATTTAAATATCCCACTCTAACTTTAAGCAAACTTGTTATAATAAATTTCAAATGAAATTAAACATAGATTTATTGTATAAAATATATAGTAGCCAAAAAAAGAAAAAAGTTATTATTTCTATCACTCAGATATGGTCACAAATAATTTTTGGAAGACATATATATGGCATACTAGTTATATATATACTGATGATAAATTATACATGTCACTGTGCCTATTTTAACCTACTTTAAAAACACTGTATCATCTTTATCTTTAGTTAAATAATATATATAATTATATATGTAGTATAAATTATATATATTTATTTTCATATATATATTTATTTACACATATAAATATATGTAATATATAATTTTTAATGTCTTAAAGATGTAGCATTTGAGATTTAGAGCATGGCCCCTGGAGCCAGACAGCCTACGCTCAAGTCCTCCTTACTAGCTGTATGGATATAAGTAAATTATGTAATCTCTATGTAATTCAATTTTCTCATTTATAAAATAGAAACAATAAAAGAAACCTCCTGATAGTGTTCCCATGTATTTGCAAAGCACTTAGAACTCTTCCTGATACATAGTAAGTGCTATATAGGCATCTATTTGTATCATCATCATTATTATTCCTTTGGAGGAGGTATCAAGTTGCTAGGGCTGCTGTAACAGAGTACCATGGAGTGTGTGGTTAAGAAGGAAATTTATGTTCTTGAGTTCTGAAAGTGGAAGTTAAGATCAAGATGCTAGCAAGGTTGTTTCTAGTGAGGACTCTTATTGTGTCCTCACGTGGCCTTTTCTCTGCTGGGCATGGTCCTGGTATTATTTCTTCTTAAGGGCACAAGTGCTGCTGAGTTAGGGCCCCAACCTTAGGACATCATTTAATCTTAATTGTCTCCTTAAAGGCCCTCTCTCCAAATACAGTTACACTGGGGATGAGGACTCCCACCTATAAGTTTTGGGGGGACCCAACTCAGTCTATAACAGGATATTTATACAGATTTAGTTATTATTAGAACTTTAGATTGATTTCTGTTTCTTACCGTAAAGATGTTCATGCCTCAGTGAAAACTATTCATTATTTCCTTAGTGTAAATTCATATAAATTGAAATATCAAAGCATATGTTGAATGTTAAAGCTTTTGAGATATATTGCCAAATTGTCCTCCAGAAAGGTTATACATGTCCACTAGCCATGTAAGACACATTTTATTTTCAATTTATTGCAAGAAATACAGACTTTTTAAGATGTTACCGAAGCCTGGTTAGTCTCCGCCATCCTGTGCCTTCGCTTTTCCCTCCTCCAATGTACACACAAAATTGTCCCCTTGGAAAGAAATGTAGCAAGAGGGCAAGTTGGGAAAAATACATGTTGGCCTAAGCCGACGCCAATGAGAAGATTTATATCAATAAGCATCCTATTTACTGATGTAAACCTCAGCAGCTGAAATGAAAATACAGTTACAGAAAACACCTGGACTATGGCAGGCCAAAACAGAAGAGGAATTTGAAATTTAGATGGCAGAAATTAAAGCAAGCATGCAAACAAAAAGTCATGCGCATAGGAAAAAATACGTCCTAAGAAAACCCCCATAAAACTAAGCAAACCAAAATTGAAAGAGATAGTGAAACTGAAAACTTATACTTCACCAAAATCAAACAATTTTTAATGGTAAAGTAACACAATTTAAAAGCCTTACTGTGAGCATGTTCAAACATAGAGAAGGGGCAGAGCCTCCTTGCCTGCCTACTTGCATCTCTCACAAGTGCCCTATCTTAATCTATTTCTTGCCTATCAAAAAAAGAAAAAATACGGAGAAGAGAAAGAGAAAGAGTTCTACAATGAATATTTTTATATATCACCACCAAAAGTTGCAAAACAGTTAACATGTTGTTAATGTATTTGCTTTATTTATATGGATATATATTTTTCTCCATAATTTGAAGGTTTCTACTTCATGGCTAGATACTACTGATGCATCTTCCCAAATAAGGATTCTCTTCTAAATACATTACTGAAACATTATCGCATCTTAACAGAATTAGCAATAGTCCCCTGATATCATTGAGTACCCAGCTCATATTCAAATTTCTATAATTTCCCCCCAAATACTCTTTATAGCTGTTTTTTGCTTAAACCAAGATCTAATCAACTAGCAGGCACTGCCTTTGATTGTTGTAATCTCTGAAGTCCTCTTGCAATTAGCAGGTAATTTGGGACCTGATTCGTTGGTGTCATGTGAATGTCTAGTTGCTTAGTGAACTTTTCACCTAATGTTTTCAGCTTTTAGTGGCGATTTGATGGAATTAACCTATTTCATTAAGAGATGCAACATGGAACTTTTTAAATTTTAAAGTTGCACTTATTGGCTCAAAATTCCGTGTAAAGAAGAACTTTATCTCATTAACCCATCATTAAAAAAAAGTCCAAACATATGCTCTATTCTTTGTCTTTTGCTGTCAATTTTCATATCAAGAAGTTGATGTAAGTCACTTCCACTGGTGGTGAATGTTATTATTCTCCCCACTATTTTGGTATCATCATAGACACATTTTAATTTCAATTTTAGTTTATTTTCTTTTTTATTGTCAAATTGTCACAGATATTGTAGTTGGAGCTCTCTCAGGCTGTCTTCTCGGTCCTTTTGGTATGACCTCATTGCTTTCTCTGTTTCCTGGCTTCCTCACACAATGAGATGTCCCAGGCTCACTGTTTAACATCAGTGTGGTTTTTACTAAATTTTCCTTCAACTCCTTTTCATCTTTATATGATCCCAGACATGTGAAATAGAGAAGCAAATTAGTAATTGTAACTTGGTGTCTTGATTTTAGTCTGGCTTTTTCCAAAAGCAAATCCTGAGACAATGTACCTTTAGGACAGGTACATTATTTGGGTATTGATCTCAGGAAGCCAAAGAGAGGGGATGGGAAAATTAAAACCCAAAAGGGGAAAAAGTAAAAAGCATACATATTAATAACCTATATCACTGTGGGCAACAGCCTTGGCCCCCTCAGGGTTTTCCAAGTAGAATAGAACTTTCATTTCCTCAGAAAGGTCCACTGAGGAAAAGGAAGCTGAGATATCTATCAATTGCATTTTCTCCTTGGTTGAGGGTTATCCTTGGAGCATTAACTCTTGAGCTAGAGAAAGCTCTGAGGTGAAGAAGCAGAACTGGTACTCAAAGTAGGAAGTTGCCGGTGTGCTAAGTTTACAGATGATCCAAGGAGATGAGGGCAAGAAATTGACAGCATCTACTGTGCTGGGAAAATAAAGTTGGTGGCTCCTTGACTATACATGTTTTCTGTTCCTTTCTTTGTTTCTTGACCCATGTTCTTCACCACTTTGAATACCAACTAAGTCCAGAAGGGTCCAAGTGGGCATTTTCTTCTGCTTCTCCTGTATGGATGTCCTACAGATTCCTCAACTCCATCATATTCCAAACTGAAGCTATCCCCTTCTGCCTAGGCCTGCTCCCTCTCCACTGGTATATGATTGGCACATCTATCTGCCCAGCTGACCAAGCCAGAGGCCAAGCATTGTCCTTGATGCTTTGCTTTCATCACCAAACAGTGGTCTTTTTCCCTCCAAATGCTTTTCAAATACACCTACATCTCTGTTCTCTTTCAGGAGACCACCTTCTCTTACCTTGATTGCCATGGCAGTCCTCAGGCTATTCTCCATGTTGTCTGCCTCTAATCTCTTCTTCACACTAAAGCTAGGGGATCTCTCTAAAATGAAGCAAGAGCAACTGATCTTAACACTCTTTTGCAGAATCCTTTATTAATTTGTTTGATTTAAGTAGAATGTTGTCTTTGAAGTGGTTGAAATGCCCTTCTTGATCTAGCTGTTGCATTCACCACTCTTGCCTCATAATCTGTCGCTACCACCCACTCCAAGTCCCTACCCAACCACGCACCCAGGCACAGACCTTGAACACCCTACTCTGGCTATGGGGCTTCTCTCAGGTCCTGGAATGTACCTTTCTCTCTCTCTCTCCCCTCTGTCATCTTTCCCTACCACCACTACCCTCTCAGCCTGGAACATTCATTCTGTACGTCACCTGGCTGACTCCTACCCCACCTTCAGATCTCAGAAGATACATACATCCTTGAGGCTTCTGTTTCTATGCTCTCCCAGTACCACATAATTCTCGTAACCACCCTTTGCCTTTGCCTCAGTGTCCATGACTGTAAATTGAATATGATAATAGTGTCCACTTTGTATGCTGGTTGTGAGGATTAAAAGAGTTACTATATGCAAAGTACTCAGTAAGAACTCAGTAAATATTAACTACTACTATTATTATATTATCTATTATACCATATTATAATGGCATATTTAATTCTTTGTCTCCCCCGCTGGACAGGAAGCTCCATGAGGGCAACCATCTTCTGTCTTGTACACAGTTGTATCCCCAGCACCATGCTCATCATCACATAGCAGGGACTCAATGCATATATATTATATAGATAAATGGAGGGAACAGAGAGATGGTAGCCTAAGCAAGATGATTTCCCCAAAGTTTAAAAAGATGGTAGAAAAGTGAATGCATGTGTAAATGACTCTTGTGATGGGAGAGGTGGGCGTTTAGGGTGATACTTGTTTGGGTTTTCAGGGACAATCTTCTGCATTAATGACTTAAGAAGGGGAACTTGAAATGATCTTCTTTAATCCTCACAAAGGTCCTGTGAAGACCATGGCTTTACCCAAGAGGAAGCTGAGTAGCAGAAGGATTCTGTGAATGGTCTGGAGTCCAAAGTAAGTGACAACATGAAGCTGCACAAGCTCTCAGCTTATTCCTCTCTGTCTGTGTTCTGTAAAACTCTGGTTCTGAAATATGTTACTAAATGTTAGTAAAGGAATTTGGGGACCACAGGATTAAATAGAAGTGACTGCTGTAGTTATTGTCTTTTGTAGCAGGGCTGCTCAGAACCTTGAATATACTAATGTAAATTGTGACTGTCCAAGATGAGAAAGTACTGCAAGCTTTCACAGCTTACTTGAGCAGGAAACCCTATCTTTCCAGAGCTTTCTTGGAAAACACAGCCATGGACCTTGTTCAGCCCCCTACCCAGGGTGCTTACCTTCCGTTAGCTTCCAGATGCAATCATTTGTGATCCTTGAGGTTTTAAGTCTAGTAGCCAGGATTCAATGGTAAAAACAATACTCATTTGATTCAACAGTTTTTTTTTTTTTGTCTTTTGTTGTTGTTGTTGTTGTTGTTGCTATTTCTTGGGCCACTCTTGCGGCATATGGAGGTTCCCAGGATAGGGGTCTAATCGGAGCTGCAGCCACCGGCCTACGCCAGAGCCACAGCAATGCGGAATCCGAGCCGCGTCTGCAACCTACACCACAGCTCACGGCAACGCTGGATCATTAACCCACTGAGCAAGGCCAGGGACCGAACCCGCAACCTCATGGTTCCTAGTCGGATTCGTTAACCACTGCGCCACGACGGGAACTCCTGATTCAACAGTTATTTGTTAAAGACATATGATGTACTTAGTATTTTGTTAGCCACTGTGTGCTAGAAAAGCATTGAAAAGTTCCTATTCTTGGGACAATATTACTACTGAGAAAAGTAATAAAAAATGACAATGACTGCACAGCCTTACCATATAGTGGTAGTTAGTGCTGTGTTTTTCTTTTCTTGCACCTCACTCACTTCATAACAAGGTAGAGACAGCAGCTATCCTCAGCCTTACAAAACAGATGCAGATGTAATCCTCAGGAGTTGGGTGAATTGCTCAGTCATGTGGCTAGTCATCTATTTGGGGTGTTTATTTTCAGGTTTCCCTCAACTGGGGATCTCTTCTCTCCAACTAGTACCAACTTCATGATTCTGTGTATTTTTCAACTTTCCAATATGGCAGATGTCATTTTTTTCATATACATGTCTAAAATGATAGAAAATACATTACACTACTATATAGGATGGTGGAAGTGGAATGGACCCTGGCGATTTCCTAATCTCTCCATTTTGTGGTTGAAGAAACAGGTTCCAGGTGGTTTGATGATTTACCCAAGGTCCCCCAGTGAGCTTCTAGTAGAACTATAAGAAATGGTTTCCACTATCTCCTCTCCACTTGCCAAACCATCTCCAACTTTTAATTTTATCATTGTTGTATGAAACATACATTTGTTTCATTCCTGCCTTAATGTTGAGCTGGAAACCACTCAGCAGGTGTGTTTGTTCCTATCATTATTATCCTGAGTGGCTTTTGTTTACTCTGCTATTGTTTGAGGAGCTTTGGGTAGACTAGGAAAATTAAGTCTTCACATTAGCAGCGATCAAGACCCGTAAAAGATGAGTCACTGAGAGAACCTATAACTTTGCCTGATAAAAGTAAAAATTCTATTTTTATGGCTGCCTGTGTTTTATCATCTATGAATTTTATAATAATGATTAGGTCCAAAGTAGGAACATAATTTACATACATCAAAATGTCTCACACTGTCCTTACAGCCTGTGAAGCACGTGCACCAAATACAAGGAAGCAGAAAGCTCCCAAGCTCAGAGGCATTAATCAATGGAGCCTCTGGGATGGGGGGTGGGGCAGGGGGAGAGAGAGAGAGAGAAAGAACCTGACAGTGACGTGGCCTCTTGTGACCACTGTTGTGTATCCTACAGTGCTCACATAGGAAGAGTGCGTTCTGCATTTGTCAGAAATACACTTACTTCAGCTTTTTTTTTTTTTTTTTTCAATCTCTTCCCAAGGTAGTCAGCCCTATTTCCCAGAAATGCTTTTTTTTCTTACATGGACTAGAAACTCTTTAGAAGTGTCAGCACAGGAAGGACTTTAGAAAATGTTGCTATTTAACACAATTGGTTTCTCCCACCTGTGCCCAGAATACATTCAGGTCCACAAATAGATGGGATGTGTGTCCCTTTCCTTCTATTCCATCCCCCCACTTAGTTCCACCTTGGATTGATTTTGCCTCCTAGCAAAGAGCTAAAGGTTATCACCCAGGGATTTAAGTCCAGGCATGCTGGCAGATGTGTACCAAGGCAACAGCAGCTACAAATCGCGTATGGCACAAGTTTTCAGGGTAAACATCAATTTCTCCAATTTGCTATAGCCCAAGAACCTTATAAGCCTAGCGAATGAATTGTGAGTATGGGTTTTGTGCTGGATGGATGGAGCAGGGGTTGTTTCTATAAAGCTCTGTTAATGGACACCGAGTCTTCAGTTTAAATATCACGAAGGAGTAAAAAGTCACAGCTGTTTCACTCACTGACCTTCTTACATGTGCCAGTTTCAATCTTCTTGGACAAAGGCTGCCTTGCAACCTTGCACTTGGATTCAGCTTCATACTGGTGGGAAATGTGGCCAGAGCTTGTCTTCAACCAGGGCAAAAGCTCTTCTCTTATCTCTCTGCTTATTGAAGCCTCATCTTCATCTTCAAGTGCACTACCTAGCCTTTGACTCAATATATTTTGGCTGCACAGTGATCCACATATAATACCCTGTATTAGGAAATTTTTCTGTTTTTGTACATCTCCCATCTACCATAATGAGTGCTGAGCTCTCTCACGTGCTAGGCACTGTGTTAAGAGTTTTGCATAGACCTTCTTGTTTAACATCCATATGTCTATGAGAGAGGCACAATCATTATCCCCATGTTATAGATGTGGAAACTAAAGCCGAAGTGAAATAACACACCCAAAGTCATAGAACTAGTAAGTGCCACCACTGAGATGCAATCAAACAGCCTAAAGCTGTTCAGAACTTGCATGTTTATATCTGGACTTTTATATCAGGACATAGCTCTCGAGAAAGCAGGGTGTTAGCTACGTGTCTTTGTTTTCCCTTTTGTGCCTAGAACACTCAAAAATGTGTACATTTCGAAGTGACAAAACATTAGGTTGTGATGATGGTTGTACAACTATAAGTATAATAAAATTCATTGAATTATTATTTTTTTTTAAAAAAAAAGTGCCAAAACAATCCAAGGAAAAGGCAGGGTTACAATCAGAACCTATGAAACAGGTAGACCTATAAATATGATTTCCCCCAAAGGAGATCCTGCTTTTCTTCCTGAGGATGTTAAAAGTCTGGAATATGATAATTTAGTTGAAGGACAACCTTACATAAAAGTTTCATTAATCAGAATGAGTGTTCCGACAATAATGAGCCCTGGGTTGAATTTTAGAACCCTCTTTATGCTTTGTTAGTAACAAAGCTGTTGTAAAAATAATTTGGTAAGACAGTCCGTTGCAAGGGTGTGACTTCACTGTGTAAAAGGGTGCCTTAGTCTGGTGTCTGAGTATCCCCAACTCATGTAATGCTAACATAATGGATTATGCATATTGTATCGGGTTAAAAAGGAAACCCAGTGAAGTATTACAGCAATTTAAAAGATATATATCGGGGCTTGTTCAGCAGAGATATTTAAAATTTAAACCTGTTTAAATATTCAACTGAAACTAAAATAAAATTCTGAAAAATGGAATTCAATAGAAAAGCTCCATTAAGAGTAAAAATGCTTCTCCAAACCCATTTGGTTCTAATAGAAACCCATCGAGTAAGGTTTTCATTGTTCCAGCATCAGCCAAGGGAAAAATTATACGGATGTTTGGGTAGAAGAAAATTGGTTGGACTTCTGGTGGCATGAGCTTCCCTTGGTAAAAGAAAAGAGACTCAAACCAACACTCAGGTCAGGCCAGGATCTGTTTAAAATGGTCCGGAGCTCTTTCTTAAATAGCTCCTTGTCCTTTGTTCTCTTGCTTCAGTGAAACCTCACTTCACCTTCCACATCAGATGTAATTCAAAAAAAAAAAAAAAAAATTGGCACCTTAGCTGCAATATCAGGATACCGATCCATTTGCCTCCCAAGAGCCAAGCTTTATCTCTCTGATAAACATCCTGCAGGATGTTTTTATTCAATTAATTGGAATGATTGCTTGCACAGAAATGTACCACTATATCAAGGTCTGCTTGAATATCAGGCTCAGGCTGAGCCCCAGCATTTTTGTTCCTGAATTCTCCTGACAGCCAACACAAGAGGATTCTGAAACATAATTAAAACAATCAGGAAGAATTAGCTAGCTTGGTGACTGTGCTCAAACAGCAAACGCAAGACATAAATAGAGAGATGTATGGGTGAGAGGGAGCATTCCAGAGATGGAGAGAAGGCTGTTAGGAGACATAAAATGGAGGGTATTATGAGAGGAAATATAGGATAATATAAACAGAGTCTCTAATCCTGAGGACTGTAAATCCCTTTTCCTTAATTGGTTTAGAAACTGTGGTCTGTAACGGGAGACGGAGGGCTCTGGCTGCCTTTCTTCTTTGCTGCCCGGAATCACATTAAGTGGAAAACAATAGCAGGGCTGACAGCTCCCTTTCTGTGGGGCCTTTCGAGCTAATCTGCCATTGAGACTAATACAATTACATGGGATTAGAGCATGGCCAATGATACAGAGATTGGGGAATTCTCAGATGAGGGGGAGCTGGGCTCTTTCAAAGTAGGGTATGGGGGTTTAAGAGGGAGGATGGATCAAGTCTGCAGTGCTCCCAGTGATTTTAAAATCAAGGGAAATAAGCATCATTTTGGAATTCACTCAGGGTCTTGAGGAAGAATTCTAATCCAAGCACAATTCTAGCTTGAGATTTCTTCACTAGTGTTGTAAACTAGTTACTTATCTCTAAATATTTATACTTGAATTTAGAGATTTCCTTATAGGAGAACACCTTCCTACTTGTTGTGTTGGTGTGTGAGCAAAGCAGTTATGCCCACTTTACAGGAGAGAAAATTGGGTTTTAGAGAAGTTATTTGCCTAAAGTCAGACCTCCAAAATTGTCAAACCTAGGGAGTTCCCTGGTGGCTCAGTGAGTTAAGGATCCAGCATTGTCACCGTAGTGGCTCAGGTTACAGCTGTATTGCGGGCTCAGTCCCTAGCCTGGGAACTTCCACATGCCTCAAGTGCAGCCAAAAAAATGTCAAACCTCAGATTCCAACCCAAGACTTGGGGAAACTGGAGTTTACTCTTTTCATGACACCAGGGTACTCTTTAGCTATTGTGTGACTAGTATGGATGGCTGCTGCTGTGTGATGCTGTCTCCCATGCCCAGCATCAATTCCTCTGACTTCTTGTTGGGAGATTCTAACCCCAGACCTAGGAATGGGGTACCAGTTGTGTTGAATTGCCAAGTGCATATTCTATGCTTATACAATCTATATTTATCCATTGTTGATGAAACGTTTTGCCGTGTAGATTTTGAAAGTGCTCAACTTGAGTGTCTCTTTTCTCAGAAACCTAAAACCTCTGCTTCAACACTTAAAACTCTTTAACTGGCTAAAAATCTTAGTTGGCTTTTCGAGGTTTGAGAGAAGGAAACAGGAATTAGAAACTTATACAGTCCTGCCAGCTGTGGGACAACGGAAGAGATATTCCAATCATCCCTTAATATGTGTCTTTGTGTGCGTTCATCATATGTGGTCATTGTATTGAATAAAGCACATAAAAATGGGATCCTTAAGGTGTGGCTTAGTTAGAAAATAGGCAGTTATAGATTCCAGACCTGGCCTTCTGGTTTCTGCCAGAAACTGCATACCTCTGGGTCGAGAAGTTTTGTCTTTTCCAGAAGCTGAAGTCCATGGAAAAGGTTAAGGGGAAAGGGAGATAATCTGAAAAACAATGCCTTTTCTTGTGAGGTACTCACTGTGTGGGGATGCTTACACAGCTATATTCGAGATGGTCCTGCCGGTTTGAGCAAAAATCTTGGTGCCTTGACAGGTGGAAACAATGGATGTGGAAGTGATTTAAAGATCTCTCAAATAAATGAGGTGCCTGGGTGAGCAGAAGATTCAATTCAGGGACCCTAAAAGTACCTCCTTCAAAATATTCAGAATGAGACCCATTTTCTTAGTTGCAGAATAAACAGATGATCAGGGCCCCTCTGCTAGGTAGTATTCACAGCTGTAGAGGATGGAGGTCACCATAGCTCACGTCACTCTATTCTCTGATATGGCCTCTGCACCTGGCCATTATTTGTTTATTTGTTTAAAGGAACAAAGAAACAGGCTCTCTACTCCCAGGCAGTGGGGAAAGGCATTCCTTTCCTATTTTCATAGTGCTCTGGAGGCCGTCCCCCTCTGCAGAGCTCTCACATCCCAAGTTTGAAGAGCCTCCCGGCCTGTCATCAGAGGCGGTGTCCTTGTTTTGTAAGTTACCTCCCGAGAGAAGGGTCGATATTATTATTCCCATTTTGCACATTTTACACAGTAGATCAATTTTCAATTCCCAACAACTGTACTTCCCCAATTTTATATGATGAAACTTGACTCCAATCATATGGGCATAAAAAATATGTGTACCCACCAGAGCACTGTTAGATTTCAGGGAAAAATTTTATTTCATCTTAAAATACGATCTATAGTAGCCTAATTGTGAAAAAAAATGCATTGCGTGAGGGCCTCTTTTGCATATTTAGATGTGGAAGAATATGAGCATTCGCCAGATAATATAATTTTCATCCAGCCAAATATCAAGCACAATGAAGAAAATGCAACTTTTGCAGTGTGATTTATATATGCTTATATACCCTTCATTTTGAGTCTATATGAAATGCAGACATTTATAGTTCTATAACCAGAGGAATAAAATTTGAATGTGTAGTAAAATGAGAAATGTATTTTAAATGGGCTTTAGGAATAGAACCGGCGAAGTCATCAGGAGGCCACAGTCACTAATGTCATTGGTTATTTTGCTAGATGGCCACTCAGATGGAGGCCTGGCAGGCACAGGATTGAATTCAGGCTGGTGGGCATGGGAGACGGAGTGATGGCTTAGAGGAAAAGATTGAGACACAGCGACGCAGTAATCCAGGCTGGCCATAAAGCATGCCATAAAGCCGTTATGAGAAATTCCTCCTGCCCACATATGCATTCTTTTTTTTTTCTTTTTTTAACTTTTAAAAGAAGAACTATTTTATGATTTAGCATAGATCACTGACCATAGTGCCTTTTCTCTTTCAAATATCTCCTAGCTGTATTCTCTGTCAAATTTACAAAAGACATAACCATTACTTCCATAAAATAGAGGGCAATTAAGTGACCATTTGCCCACGGGCACCTCTCACTTCCAATATAACTCCCATGAGCATGCATTGGAGAAGACGCTTACTTCCTGACGCTAAAGAGTGCCTCCTGCTGTGGTGGGCAGCTGGTGCCCTGCAGCTCTTCCCCTTTGCCCTGAAGGGACTGGGCATTCCAGTGGGATACTTGAGTCATGTGGTTTGAGTGGAGATTAATCTGTTCTCCCTCCAATCCCTATTACAGGGATGTCATGCAACAAAGCTGGGCCAATCAGAGTCCTTCTCAGAACTTTTCCAGGAGCCTTTCAGGGAAGACTGGTTTATTCTAATAGTCCTACTAGGCTGGGGGAATATGGGCCAAAGGTGGCTAGAAGCCATTTTTATTAAGGACCACATGGAGAAAAACATCCTAAAGACTGAAGCCAAGTCAAGCTGAGCTCAGTGATGGAGAGAAACCAAAACTCATTACCTAATTTGAGTCTCTGGATCCAGCCATGCTTGATTCCAATAAGAAACCCCCTTTCTAGTTTTGTGAGTTAATAAACTTCCTTTTTTACCTAATGTAGTTTTAGTTGGCCCTCTTCTATTACTTGCCACCCCTAAAAGCCCTAATATACTTAAAGTTTATAAGATAATATATATGTTTGTGTTTGTCAGCCTTCTTCTTAGCCTAGGTTGGGGCCATGTGACTGGTTCTTGCCAAAAGACTGAGCAGAAGTGGTCAAAAGCTGAGGCATTCAAGAGATGGTACATGTCCTCCAGTTCTCTTTTCCATTTTGACAGAGACCTAGAGGCCATGTCTATAAGATAGTGTGGCTAAAAAGCAACAGAGCCTTGGGATTCCCATTGTGGTGCATCAGAAAAGAATCCTACTAGGAACCATGAGGTTGTGGGTTCGATCCCTGGCCTCGTTCAGTGGGTTAAGGATCTGGCATTGCCATGAGCTGTGGTGTAGGTCGCAGACGCAGCTCGTATCTGGCGTTGCTCTTATCTGGCCTGGGAACCTCCATATGCCACTGGTGTGGCCCTAAAAAAAGACAAAAGACCAAAAAAAAAAATGGCAGAGCCTGGATCAGTCTGGGTCACTTACACCTTTCCAAACAGAGCCCCCTTCCAACCTTTGCTGTATTACGTCACTAAGATTTCAGGAACAATTTGTAATAGACACATAGTGGCTTGTGATATAAATTAGGCTTAGCTATAGAAAGATACGGTTATATTTTTCTTTGTTCCTCTGAGTTTTCAGTTAAGATTACTGTTCATCAGTCAGCTTTATTTGAGGCTTCTTCCTAAATAAGTAGAGGGAGATGCCTAAGAAGACATAAAAGAACCAAGAATTGGGAGAGAACCAGCCCAGGAGCCTCCTTGGTATTTTGCCCAGAGAGTGGTAGAGAGGATGGCCTCAAAGGAAACCAACATTCACTGTGCCCAAATGTGGGATCAAGCACTTTTCCTAGGTTATTTCATTCCCTTGCCACCCACAAACCATGAGATGATATGATTTCCATTTTATTGATAATGAAACTGAATTCCAGGGGGATTAAGTGGAGCCACAGATTCCTGGCCAGAAAAGCTTTGAACTCTATCTGTCCAGCTGCACAATCAAGCCCAAATTATTCTGTTATTACTATTAAAGAGTAGTATAAATATTACTTACAGATAGATAATCCTTTCCAGATGCACTCAAAATACCAGTCTCCCCATCCATCCTTCAACCGGGAAAAGATAGACTCAGCCATATCTGGTCTGGGTTCTTGGGTTCTACCACATCAGGGTGTTAGGTGCAAAATGCATGCCTCCTAGTGCCCTGTCACCCCAATTCTCCTGTCTCTGGATTCTTATATCCCTTTCCTGGCCACCATTGTATGTGACAGTCTTTTTCTTCCACACCAAGACTGGGCTATTGTCCTTAGCTTAGTCAATTTTCCTCTTGGGGACACTGCCAATTCAGGCACCATTATCTCTCACTCCAAGTTCCCCATATTCTCTAGGCCATTTCTCTTTGCCTCGACAAATTTCCTGAACTGTTGGTTCCCATTTCTAACTAGTTTGTCATCCACTGTGCCACCTTCTGCTAGAAGTTACCACAAATTCCCTAATCTAGATCTAATCATTTTTATGCACATAAGAAAGACTATCATATCAGTCTTATCTCTTTTCAATCTCAGCATTTTCAAAAAAATATCAGTGATAAGCTTCTGAAGTTCTAGTTAAATAGGATTTAAATTTCATTTCTTGGTATTTGGTGAAGGAGATTATTTCTTCTCAAGTGTCTAATGTATCAAAATGTAAAATACAAAATTAAGGACAAACTGGTTATTGTGAGATTCTGCCCCAAACTAGATACCAAAAATGGAGTACTTCTAGTAGTTGGGAGGGGAGTCCGCGAGCCTCCAATAACAGAACAAGGCAAAACCATCCACTGCTTTCTTGCCATAAGTTAAAAACAAAGCAAAACCCTGTAGATGAATACAGAAATTTCCCCAAGGGAAATATGGAAAGAAGACCAAGATTAATTCTCTGAATTCCATAAAAGTACACTAGTGATCATGATGTCCATGCAGAGCATCTGCAGAATCACACTTAAGCACTGTCATTGTGCTGTGACACAGGGCTCCTTATGGCCTGTCACTGGAACTGGTACTTATGAAAGCTTAGGATGCAGATTATGACCCGAATCTGGCTTTTTTCCTACCAGCAACTAAAATAATGCACAAAAGCCCATTTAGGACATCTCTGTGAACATCACTCTGTCATGAACTCATCCCCGAGACGATAGATTCGATAAGCATTAACAAACATCCACCTTGCAGTCAGACAACTTTTGCCACTGACACCTGTCAATTCCTTATTGAGGAAGAAATCACTGACCTTATAGAGTTGGCATTTCAAAAATGAATATGGCTTATTATCTTTATTTATATCTTTCTGATTGACCTAAAGTATCAATGTGGAAGACAGCTAAAGCTTTTGGGGGGAAAGATGTTTTTCAATCAAAATCAAACACTGCACTTTGCCAGTTAACAATGGATTAACTTTTGCATTAAATTCTCCTTAATTTTATTGACATTGGAAAGTAGGTAGAGGTCCCTGCTATCTGGACCTAAGCATTGGAAGGTTTCATAAAGGATAGAGGAGGAGGGAGAAAGAGATCAGGATTTGTGTTTCTTTGTGGCCTGGCCCTCTCTAGTTGTCAGCCTTTGGTCAAGTCATCACCCCTCTTTGGGTTCTGGTTTCCTCAACCGTTAAACATTGTGGTTGGAACCAGAGTTTCTATAAGGTACTCTCTTACTGTGTAATGTTTTGTTGCTCTAGAAGGATTCCCTTTCCTCAAGCTGATAGAATAATGTTGTTCTCCCTGCACAGCTTTCTTCCAATGTCTCTTTGGAAAGAGGCAAACTCCTATTCAGCCTTCAGATCCCAGCTCAAATATTGCCCCTTCTTTGGGTCTCATTAGATTTAAGATGCCTTCTCCAAAGCTTATGTTTTACTTTATAAAAAGGTTGCTTTTTGTACTATAATATATACTATGGTAGACAGAAAAATATCCCTCCAAAGATGTTCTAATCCTAGAGCTTGCACATATGTTACTTTTTATGGAAAAAAGGACTTTGCAGATATGATTAAGTTAAGGATCTTGAGATGGGAAGTTTGCCCTGGATGATTTAAATGGGGATGGTCAACGTAATCACAAAGGTTTTTATAAGCAGAGGGAGGTGAAAGTGTCAAAGTTCTAATATACAGCACAAAGAAACCTTTCCACAGAAAAGAAACCCAGGGACTTGGAGAACAGACTTGGGGTTGCCAAGGGGTAGGGGGTGGGAGTGGGTGGACTGGGAATCTGGGGTTTATAGATGCAAATTATTGCCTTTGGAACGGATAAGCAATGATATCCTGTGGTATAGCACTGGGAACTATATCTAGTTACTTATGATGGAGCATAATAATGTGAGAAAAATAATGTATATATGTATGCGTGACTGGGTCACTTTGCTGTACAGTAGAAAATTGACAGAACACTGTAAACCAACTATAATGGAAAAAATAAAAATCATTTAAAAAAAGAAAAAAGAGATGTCATATTTGAATGCAGAAATTTGAAATGGAAGAAGGGGCTGAAGAACATAAGCCTCTAGAAGAACTGGGGAAGGTTTAAAAATTAGAAAGAAATTGAAAAAAAAAAAAAGCATATTCTCCTTTAATGCCCCAAGATAGAATATGGCTGTTCTGTCAACGCCTTAATTTTAGACTTCTGATTTCCAGAACTGCAGGAGAATAAATATGTATCATTTTAAGCTATTAAGTTTGTGGTAATTTGTTACACCACCAACTGCAAACTAATACAGAGACCATAATATAGAGTATGTATTACAGCTATTTATTTGTATGATGGAGTCTCATCTTGATGGTGAATAAACTTATTGAAGGCAAGGACCATGATTTTTTATCTTTATATATTAAGTTCTTAAAATAGTCCTTGGCAGATATAGATACATACTCAAAAGATGTTTGTTAAATGAATGACTAGATGAGAAAATCCTGTTTTACAGAGACAATGTCAGAATTTAGGGGATAGAGGACCTGCCCAAGGCTTCACAGTGATAGTAATGCTGTGCTTTCTCTGGGATGTGGTATTTTTTGTGATTCCTATCTTCACTGAAAGTACAACCACAAAAAGGTTTAAGTGTTGTTGTCCCCATTACTTCATATGAAACCAGGCTACACGAATCTAGATTCCTGGGTATGGACTGGTTTTTATTTATTTATTTCAGGGATAATTCTTGTGATTCCATAGGAAAAAATTTAAGAAGATTCATGCATTGGCAGAGTGCATTATATTATACAGTTTTACTTGGAGCTCTTTCAATGATTCGATTTAATGCTAAGTAGTCCAGATTTTGAGTAGTAAAAATATTATGTGCACTTCATCTGTTTGTTTAAAATGGGCTCTCTAAACAAAACCTACGTGTTGCTGAACCTACCAGTGTCAGTGGGTGTGAATGTGTGTGTTTACATATGGCAGAATGGAAAAGCGATTGGATGGGGAAGGGGGAGGCAGGAACAACCACCCCCATCCCTTACTGAGTGAGGGTGCAGCTGAACTCCCACTGGCCCCTCATTACGGTTCCATGCAGGCCGTGACGGAAACAAGAGCACATTTTTGAGCATGGGTCCTTGGAAGAAAGAGCTAACGTGACCACCATTTAAACTGCAGGTGGTCAGCATTGTCTCAATCCCTCTGTGAACAGCTGCTTGC